>NC_058374.1:88936071-89257500 GCF_018350175.1 Felis catus
ATTGAAAAAGGAAATAAGGTCTAAGCAGTCAAATCTAGGATCTGCTTCTACCTTGCTTTGTGATCTAGAGTCAGTCCCTTCACCTTCTCGGGTTTTTGTCTAGAAAATGGAAGGTGGGCAAGCAGAGGTTAGACTGTATGCCCTCTAAGTCCCTCTGGAGTGCTAACATTTGATGCTTCCATGTTCTAAGTCATCTTGCTGCACATTTGGTCAATACTTCAGAATGTGACACAATGTAGAGGCATCTAAGTCCAACATGGCAGCAATAAACACAGTGCAGCCCTTTCTTAGATCTCACTGAGAACACTTAGGAGAACCCCAGAAGCCGGAAGTCTGCCTCATCTGGCAGAAGAAGAGGGAACGTGGGATACAAAATGGACTCCATAAATCCTGGACTAGAACCAGTATTTTACATCTCCACTTTAGTGTTTTGGTTTTCAGTGTGTAATGTTCCTTTTTGAAAGTTATATTAAGTACAATTTTTATTTGTTTCCAAAAGATCTACCTAATGGTTTCTGAGCTCAACAACTATACTAATATTACTAGATATTAAATTAGCTGCACCTAACTGGCTACTGCCCCTAGAACCAGAGGAGGGTACTAGATTAAGTTTTCTAAAAATAATGAAAAAAAATAAATTTCTAAATTAGACAGAACTACACTTGGGGATTTTTGTGCTCTTGATGACATGTTGCTCCCCTGGGTCAATTTCTATTTTTTTTTATTTTTTTAATGTTTTATTTATTTTTGAGACAGAGAGAGACAGAGCATGAGCAGGGGAGGGGCAGAGAGAGAGAGACACACACAGAATCCGAAGCAGGCTCAGGGTCTGAGCTGTCAGCACAGAGCCTGACGCGGGGCTCAAACTCATGAACCACGAGATCACGACCTGAGCTGCAGTCAGACACTTAACCAACTGAGCCACCCAGGCACCCCAATTTCTTTTTATTCTACAGCCCTTTGTTTGAAAACTTATGTTCGATCCCAGTAGAGTTTGTTGTTGATTTGCTGGCTAAGGCTAAAGATTCCATAACAGACTGACTATTGAAAGATGCTGGCCTCTTAGCCAAACTTCTGGAAGAATGTCAGCTGCCAACTTGACAGAAGTTTCCAAGTTTTACATTAATTAAGGGAAGGATTTCGCTCTAACCCAAGATTTGAATAGTGTTGTAAAGGAATTTACCTGAGGATAAGATAAGGTTGTTAGGAAGTGAAAGCCACCCCCTCCCCCTGAGAACCTTACCCTTTGGTATAGTCAAAAAAGTGTCTTAAAATGGAATAGTGAATATAAGGAGATATAAGAAGCTTTCCAAAGATTTTGAGAACATGGGTAGTTTTACAGAAAAACCAATTCAAGATCTTCAACTTTCAAGTGTACTTTTTCCCATAGCTGATCTGCTTGAGAATTCTCTGATGAAGAAGCAATTATGTTCTCCTTTCCCACCTCCATTTTCATAATCGCTCTTTTCCTGCTTTATAAAAGCACCCATCCCTAATGTTGCTATGCTATACTGCTCCATAGTATCAAAGGGTCACCTTGAAAAGTAATTCAGTGTCCAGAAAAGCAATGCCTGTAAAATTAGGTAATAAATATTTTTGTGAGTCTATAGTATTCGTTTTTCTCAACAACATTTAAGAAGGACCTAACCAAGTGGTGAGCTGATAGATTGTTTAAAAATATTTTTAGTAGATCATTCATGCAATTTTTGACACGTAAATAAAAAGTACTTTGAGAAATTTGAGTGACAATACTACTCAAAATTACTCATTTCCATCTATTTATTCCATTGAGAATGAAGTTTCTCAATGATTACAAAATTGAAACATTGCAATAGAATTGATGCTACATCCAATCTTCTTTGAACAATAAGTAATATGTAAAAATACATGAACTATTGAGAGAGCACACCCATCTAGTTAAGGGACGTATTCTGGTAAGTTTTTACTATAGTCAATAATTATTGCAATGTGTAATATATTTCTTTTATGACCAATTTCGTGCTAAAAATAATTGTAATTATAATCCAACTCAAAATAAATTGTATAAAGTCTCATAAGATTTTAAAACACTTAATCTCAATTTATATCTCACATATGTATGTTTGTACAGGAATGTTATGGAGTAATTAATAAAAAAACTTTCAAATGTAAAACATATTAAGTGAAATTCTTCAGTGGCAATAGAATGGAAATATATGTTCAATGAGAAAAGGGAACAATATAAAATTTCTGACAGTTAAGGCAGAAATCATTCATGTATTCTTAAATGGGGTATGGTCAACATTAATTTGTTTAGTTACTTAGATTCCACTGGCTGCATTTAAAAGTGTGACATAACAATTTGATTTTAAAATGTCGATATTTAGGGTACCTAGGTGGCTCAGTCCATTAAGCAACCAACTCTTGATGTTGGCTTAGGTCATGAACTCACACTTTGTGAGATCAAGCCTCGGGTCAGGCTCTGTGCTGACGGTGCAGAGCCTGCTCTAGATTCTCTCACTCCTCTCTCTCTGCCCCTCCCCAGTTTGTGCTTTCTCTCAAATAAACTTTTTTAAAAAATGTCAATATTTGGGGGCGCCTGAGTGGCTCAGTCAGTTGAGTAACTGACTCTTGATTTTGGCTCAGGGCATGATGAGCCCCACGGAGCCTGTTTAAGATTCTCCTTCTACCCCTGCCCTGCTCATGGGCGTGTGCACACATGTGTTTGCTTTCTCTCTAAAAAATACAAATTAATTAATCAATCATTAATTAACTAATTAATCTCAATATGTGCAATGCATATGGAAGTATATCTGTTGCAATTATTTAAACATAGGGTTAAAAAACCTTCAGCTACCAATTGATAAAAAGTTGAGTGATTGCAGTTTTTCAAAAGGCTTTTAAGGAGAACACAAACCAAAACTTTTGATGTATATCTGTGAATCTTGCCTATACCTGCCCATAAGGGAAAGGCTGCTGAAAATTATTTCAGAAGGCAAAATTTTCCTTTTCAAACATCAACAATCTTGATTATGGATTTAAGTAGATTAATATCTCTTTGTTGAGTTTCAGTGCATTTTTTTCTACCTGAGCTCTCCTTTTTTTCTCAAGTTCATCTCTAGCCGAAGCCTCATGCTTGACTTGGACTTCTTGTGTCAGTGCTCTGCTTGGAACTCTGGACATACCCTTCTCTAACCTGTGTTCCCCACACAGCTTAGATCTCCCAATCCTCACCATTGCCCACCTGGTCAAAGCTCAGACATTCATCAATTTTTTATCTGGCATGCTGTACTTGACCTACGCTCGCCTTCAGGACTCTTGATAACTTCACAGTTGGCCTCAATAAACCCATATTTACTTTGGCCTGTGTACTACATGAACTATTCTGCCCACATGTCTGGCTCCCTTCTCAATCCTGCTCCCACTTTGTATGTCTTATTTGATCACAGCCCAAAATACTTGGATCCAGGGTTAGAAAAAAAGTGATCAATTATAGCTATAGATTGATGAGAAAGGTACTGCTTTATAAGTTAGACTTTGTTAGCCTTAAATTCTTTTTTTTTCTTTGAACTTCTTTTTTTTAATTTTATTTTTTATTTTTTAAAATTTACATCCAAATTAGTTAGCATATAGTGCAACAATGATTTCAGGAGTAGATTCCTTAGTGCCCCTTACCCATTTAGCCCATCCCCCCTCCCACAACCCTTCCAGGAACCCTCAGTTTGTTCTCCATATTTATGAGTCTTCTGTTTTGTCCCCCTCCCTGTTGTTATATTATTTTTGCTTCCCTTCCCTTATGTTCATCTGTTTTGTCTCTTAAAGTTCTCACATGAGTGAAGTCATATAATATTTGTCTTTCTCTGACTGACTAATTTCATTTAGCATAATACCCTCCAGTTCCATCCACGTAGTTGCAAATGGCAAGATTTCATTCTTTTTTATTGCCGAGTAATACTCCATTGTGTGTGTGTGTGTGTGTGTATACATATATATCACATCTTCTTTATCCATTTATCCATAGATGGACATTTGGGCTCTTTCCATACTTTGGCTATTGTTGATAGTGCTGCTATAAACATGGGGGGGCATGTGTCCCTTCGAAACAGCACACCTGTATCCCGTGGATAAATGCCTAGTAGTGCAATTGCTAGGTTGTAGGGTAGTTCTATTTTTAGTTTTTTTGAGGAACCTCCATACTGTTTTCCAGAGTGGCTGCACCAGCTTGCATTCCCAACTTATTGTCTTCTTTTAGAGATGTTTGCAATTATGAATGATGATTGCCTAGATACATTCATACATTAATTATGATTTGAAAAAAATGGCGATATTCTTTAATTTCTTCTTCAGTCATTAATTGGATATCTACAAGGAAAAGCCTCTCCCTCAAATATTTGGTAAACCTGAGATGCATTTGTAGAAAAGGCAGGATAAGTGTTTAATTCTTTCCCTTTACCAAGTTTTTTTTTTTTTTTTTAATGTTTATTGACTTTTGAGAGAAAGAGAGTGCAAGCAGGGAGGGGCAGAGAGAGAGGGAGACACAGAATCTGAAGCAGGCTCCCAGCTCTGAGCTGTCAGTGCAGAGCCTTATGCAGGTCTTGAACTCACCAAACGTGAGATCATGACCTAAGCTGAAGTCAGTGGCTTCACCGACTGAGTCACCCAGGCGCCCCCCCCCCCACACCTTTACGAAAAAAAAAATCATCTTATAAATTTATAAATTCATCTTATAAATTTATAAATTCATCTTATAAATTCCCAGTCCTAGATCTAGAGTCAGCTATTTCTTCAAGGAACCTTGATTCTTTTTATTGGAAATTGGTATTTAGAGACTCAAATGTAGGCACTGGGTGTTCTCATTGCTACTGGGTTGTCCATTGCTTCTTGAACTTTTCAGTGGACAGAATAGAAAGTCTTTTATTTTATAATTTTAAGATAAATTATATCATGTGCTGATAATATTTTCAATTCACATTCAGAACTGCAGGAGTTTTTGCTTTTAACCTTGTATGACTTTACATTTGTATCTCCTTTCTCCAATGCCGAAATTTCCAGTTCTCATCGACAAAAATATAGTTACTCATTTGTTTTATCCCATAACACACACAAAGTGTTCCCAGAATGGTACCGACAACATCATCACAACACATGAATACATCAAGAGCTTACAAATTTTCTTTTGCAGTCCTTTAGTCCTTAGGTTATAGCCATAGAAAATATACATTGAAATCACTTGTATTAAACCAGTTAGGGTAGTTCTTCTCTGAAAGGTTATGACACTAACATGATAAACAGTTAACTTCATTTTTCATTTGCTTTTGATGTTCAGGAGCTGCTTTTCTAAATTAAAATTTTCCTAATATTTATTTATTTATTTTATTCATTTATTTTTCATTTACATCCAAGTTAATTAGCATATAGTGCAATAATGGTTTCAGGAATAGAATCCAGTGATTCATCCCCTACATATACCACCCAGTGCACATCCCAACAAGTGTCCTCCTTAATGCCCATACCCATTTAGCCCACCCCCCCCACCCAAAACCCCTCCAGCAACCCACACTTTGTTCTCTGTATTTAAGAGTCTCTTATATTTTGTCTCTCTTCCTATTTTTTTTATTATTTTTTTTCCTTTCCCTTATGTTCATCTGTTTTGTATCTTAAACTCCACATATGAGTGAAGTCATATATTTGTCTTTCTCTGACTAATTTTGCTTAGTATAATACCCTCTAACTCCATCCACGTAGTTGCAAATGGCAAGATTTCATTCTTTTTGATTGCTAAGTAATACTCCATTGTATGTATACCACATCTTCTTTATCCATTCACCATTGATGGACATTAGGCTCTTTCCATACTTTTGCTATTGTCAATAGTGCTGCTGTAAACATTGGGGTGCATGTGCCCTTTGAAACAGCACACCTGTATACTTTGTTTTTTTGTTTTGTTTTGTTTTGTTTTGTTTCTTTAAGCTCTGAAAACTTATTTTATTTTTTTTAATATGTGAAATCTGTTGTCAAATTGGTTTCCATACAACACCCAGTGTTCATCCCAAAAGATGCCCTCTTCAATACCTGTCACCTGCCCTCCCCTCCCTCCCACCCCCCATCAACCCTCAGTTTTTTCTCAGGTTATAAGAGTCTCTTATGCTTTGGCTCTCTCCCACTCTAACCTCTTTTTTTTCCTTCTCCTCCCCCATGGGTTTCTGTTAAGTTTCTCAGGATCCACATAAGAGTGAAAACATATGGTATCTGTCTTTCTCCGTATGGCTTATTTCACTTAGCAACACACTCTCCAGTTCTATCCACGTTGCTACAAAGGGCCATATTTCATTCTTTCTCATTGCCATGTAGTACTCCATTGTGTATATAAACCACAGTTTCTTTATCCATTCATCAGTTGATGGATATTTATGCTCTTTCCACAATTTGGCTATTGTTGAGAGTGCTGCTATAAACTTTGGGGTACAAATGCCCCTATGCATCAGTACTCCTATATCCCTTGGGTAAATTCCTAGCAGTGCCACTGCTGGGTCATAAGGTAGGTCTATTTTTAATTTTTTGAGGCACCTCCACACTGTTTTCCAGAGTGGCTGCACCAGTTTGCATTCCCACCAACAAACAGTGCAAGGGGGTTCCCATTTCTCCACATCCTCTCCAGCATCTATAGTATCCTGATTTGTTCATTTTGGCCACTCTGACTGGCGTGAGGTGATATCTAGGTGTGGTTTTGATTTGTATTTCCCTGATGAGGAGCGACGTTGAGCATCTTTTCATGTGCCTGTTGGCCATCTGGATGTCTTCTTTAGAAAAGTGTCTATTCATGTTTTCTGCCCATTTCTTCACTGGGTTATTTGTTTTTCAGGTGTGGAGTTTGGTGAGGTCTTTATAGATTTTGGATACTAGCCCTTTGTCCGATATGTCATTTGCAAATATCTTTTCCCATTCCGTTGGTTGCCTTTTAGTTTTGTTGATTGTTTGCAGTGCAGAAGCTTTTTATCTTCATGAGGTCCCAATAGTTCATTTTTGCTTTTAATTCCCTTGCCTTTGGAGACGTGTCAAGCAAGAAATTGCTGCGGCTGAGGTCAGAGAGGTCTTTTCCTGCTTTCTCCTCTAGGGTTTTGATGGTTTCCTGTCTCACATTCAGGTCCTTTATTCATTTTGAGTTTATTTTTGTGAATGGTGTGAGAAAGTGGTCTAGTTTCATTCTTCTGCATGTTGCTGTCCAGTTCTCCCAGCACCACTGGTTAAAGAGACTGTCTTTGTTCCATTGGATATTCTTTCCTCCTTTGTCAAAGATTAGTTGGCCATACGTTTGTTCAATTCTGGGGTTTCTATTCTATTCCATTGGTCTATGTGTCTGTTTTTGTGCCAATACCATGCTGCCGTGATGATTACAACTTTGTAGTAGAGGCTAAAGTCTGGGATTGTGATGCCTCCGCTTTGGTCTTCTTCTTCAAAATTACTTTGGCTATTCGGGGCCTTTTGTGGTTCCATATGAATTTTAGGATTGCTTGTTCTAGTTTCGAGAAGAATGCTGGTGCAATTTTGATTGGGATTGCATTGAATGTGTAGATAGCTTTGGGTAGTATTGACATTTTGACAATATTTATTCTTCCAATCCATGAGCACGGAATGTTTTTCCATTTCTTAATATCTTCTTCAATTTCCTTCATAAGCTTTCTATAGTTTTCAGCATACAGATCCTTTACATCTTTGGTTAGATTTATTCCTAGGTATTTTATGCTTCTTGGTGCAATTGTGAATGGGATCAGTTTCTTTATTTGTCTTTCTGTTGCTTCACTATTACTGTATAAGAATGCAACTGATTTCTGTACATTGATTTTGTATCCTGTGACTTTGCTGAATTCATGTATCAGTTATAGCAGACTTTTGGTGGAGTCTATCGGATTTTCCATGTATAATATCATGTCATCTGGAAAAAGTGAAAGCTTGACTTCATCTTTGCCAGTTTTAATGCCTGTGATTTCCTTTTGTTGTCTGATTGCTGATGCTAGAACTTCCAACACCATGTCAAACAACAGCGGTGAGAGTGGACATCCTTGTCGTGTTCCTGATCTCAGGGGGAAAGCTCTCAGTTTTTCCCCATTGAGGATGATGTTAGTTGTGGGCTTTTCATAAATGGCTTTTATGGTTTAAGTATGTTCCTTCTATCCCGACTTTCTCGAGGGTTTTTATTAAGAAAGGATGCTGAATTTTGTCAATGCTTTTTCTGCATCAATTGACAGGCTCATATGGTTCTTATCTTTTCTTTTATTAATGGGATATATCATGTTGATTGAGTTGTGAATGTTGAACCAGCCCTGCATCCCAGGAATGAATCCCACTTGATCATGGTGAATAATTCTTTTTATATGCCATTGAATTCGATTTGCTAGTATCTTATTGAGAATGTTTGCATCCATATTCATCAGGGATATTGGCCTGTAGTTCTCTTTTTTTACTGGGTCTCTGTCTGGTTTAGAAATCAAATAATACTGGCTTCATAGAATGAGTCTGGAAGTTTTCCTTCCCTTTCTATTTCTTGGAATAGCTTGAGAAGGATAGGTATTATCTCTGCTTTAAATATCTGGTAGAATTCCCCAGGGAAGCCATCTGGTCCTGGACTCTTCTTTGTTGGGAGATTTTTGATAACTGATTCAATTTCTTTGTTGGTTATGGGTCTGTTCAAGCTTTCTATTTCCTCCAGTTTGAGTTTTGGAAGTGTGAGGGTATTTAGGAATCTGTCCATTTCTTCCAGGTTGTCCAGTTTGTTGGCATATAATTTTTCATAGTGTTCCCTGATAATTGCTTGCATTTCTGAGGGATTGGTTGTAATAATTCCATTTACATTCATGATTTTATCTATTTGGGTCATCACCCTTTTCTTTTTGAGAAGCCTGGCTACAGGTTTATCAATTTTGTTTATTTTCAAAAAGCCAGCTCTTGGTTTCGTTGATCTGCTCTACAGTTTTTTTAGATTCTATATTGTTTATTTCTGCTCTGATCTTTATTATTTTTCTTCTTTTGCTGGGTTTGTGGTGTCTTTGCTGCTCTGCTTCTATTTCCTTTAGATGTGCTGTTAGATTTTGTATTTGGGATTTTTCTTGTTTCTTGAGATAGGCGTGGATTGCAATGTATTTTCCTCTCAGGACTGCCTTCGCTGCATCCCAAAGCATTTGGATTGTTGTATTTTCATTTTCGCTTGTTTCCATATATTTTTTAATTTCTTCTCTAATTGCCTGGTTGACCCACTCATTCGTTAGTAGGGTGTTCTTTAACCTCCATGCTTTTGGAGGTTTTCCAGACTTTTTCCTGTGGTTGATTTCAAGCTTCATAGCATTGTGGTCTGAAAGTATGCATGGTATAATTAGAATTCTTGTAAACTTATGAAGGGCTGTTTTGTGACCCAGTCTGTGATCTGTCTTGGAGAATGTTCCATGTGCACTCGAGAAGAAAGTATATTCTGTTGCTTTGGGATGCAGAGTTCTAAATATATCTGTCAAGTCCATCTGATCCAATGTATCATTCAGGGCCCTTGTTTCTTTATTGACCATGTGTCTAGATGATCTATCCATTGTTGTAAGTGGGGTATTAAAGTCCCCTGCAATTACCACATTCTTGTCAATAAGGTTGCTTATGTTTGTGAGTAATTGTTTTATATATTTGGGGGCTCCTGTATTCAGTGCATAGACATTTATAATTGTTAGCTCTTCCTGATGGATAGACCCTGTATTATTATATAGTGCCCTTCTTCATTTCTTGTTATAGCCTTTAATTTAAAGTCTACTTTGTCTGATATAAGTATGGCTACTCCAGCTTTGTTTTGACTTCCAGTAGCATGATAAATAGTTCTCCATCCCCTCACTTCCAATCTGAAAGTGTCCTCAGGTCTAAAATGAGTCTCTTGTAGACAGCAAATAGATGGGTCTTATTTGTTTATCCATTCTGATACCCTATGTCTTTTGGTTGGCATATCTAGTCCATTTACATTCAGTGTCATTATAGAAAGATATGGGTTTAGAGTCATTGTGATGTCTGTATGTTTTATGCTTGTAGCGATGTCTCTGGTACTTTGTCTCACAGGATCCCCCTTAGGATCTCTTGTAGGGCTGGTTTAGTGGTGATGAATTCCTTCAGTTTTTGTTTGTTTGGGAAGACCTTTATCTCTCCTATTCTAAATGACAGATTTGCTGGATAGAGGATTCTCAGCTGCATATTTTTTCTGTTCATCACATTGAAGATCTCCTGCCATTCCTTTCTGGCCTGCCAAGTTTCAGTAGAGAGATCCGTCACGAGTCTTATCAGTCTCCCTTTATATGTTAGAGCATGTTTATCCCTAGCTGCTTTCAGAATTTTCTCTTTATCCTTGTATTTTGCCAGTTTCACTATGATATGTCATGCAGAAGATTGATTCAAGTGACATCTGAAGGGAGTTCTCTGTGCCTCTTGGATTTCAATGCCTTTTTCCTTCCCCAGATCCGGGAAGTTCTCAGCTATTATTTCTTCTAGTACACCTTCAGCACCTTTCCCTCTCTTCCTCCTCTGGAATACCAATTGTGCAAGATTATTTCCCTTTAGTGTATCTCTTAGTTCTCTAATTTTCCCCTCATACTCCTGGATTTTTTTATTTCTCTTTTTTCTCAGCTGCTTCTTTTTCCATAATTTTATCTTCTAGTTCACCTATTCTCTCCTCTACCTCTTCAATCCAAGCTGTGGTCATCTCCATTTTATTTTGCAGCTCATTCATAGCATTTTTTAGCTCTTCCTGGCTGTTCCTTAGTCCCTTGATCTCTGTAGCAATAGATTCTCTGCTGTCCTTTATACTGTTTTCAAGCCCAGCGATTAATTTTATGACTATTATTCTAAATTCACTTTCTGTTATATTATTTAAATCATTTTTGATCAGTTCGTTAGCTGTCATTATTTCCTGGAGGTTTTTTTGAGGGGAACTCTTCTGTTTCGTCATTTTGGATAGTCCCTGGAGTGGTGTGGGACTGCAGGGCACTTCCCTTGTGCTGTCTTGAATAACTTGCGTTTGTGGGCGGGGCAGCAGTCAGTCCTGATGTCTGCCCCCAGCCCACCGCTGGGGCCACAGTCAAACTGGTGTGTACCTTCACTTCCCCTCTCCTAGGGGCAGGATTCACTGTGGGGTGGCGTGGCCCATCTGGGCTACTTGCATACTGCCAGACTTGTGGTGCTGGGGATCTGGCATATTAGCTGGGGAGGATCGGCAAGGTGCACGGGGGGCAGGAGAGGCAGGCTCATTTTGCTTTTCCTTCAGTGATCCGGTTTGGGAGGGGCCCTGCGGCACCGGGAGGGAGTCAGACCTGCCAATGGAGGGATGGATCTGCAGAAGTACAGCGTTGGGTGTTTGCACGGTGCAAGCAAGTTCCCTGACAGGAATTGGTTCCCTTTGGGATTTTGGCTGGGGCATGGGTGAGGGAGATGGCAGTGGCGAGCACCTTTGTTCCCTGCCAAGCTGCGCTCTATTGTCCAGGGCTCAACAACTCTCCCTCCCATTGTCCTCCAGCCCTCCCGCTGTCCGAGCAGAGCTGTTAACTTATAACCTTCCAGATGTTAAGTCCCGCTTGCTGTCAGAACACACTCCGTCCAGCCCCTCCGCTTTTGCAAGCCAGACTCGGGGGCTCTGCTTTGCCGGCAGGCTGCCCCTCCATCCCGGCTGGCTCCCGCCAGTCCGTGTAGCACGCACCGCCTCTCCACCCTTCCTACCCTCTTCCGTGAGCCTCTCGTCTACGCTTGGCTCCGGAGAATCCATTCTGCTAGTCTTCTGGTGGTTTTCTGGGTTATTTAGGCAGGTGTGGGTGGAATCTAAGTGATCTGCAGGTTGCGGTGAGCCCAGCGTCCTCCTATGCTGCCATCTTCAAGCCAGCATGTCCACACCTGTATCCTTTGGATAAATACCTAGTAGTACAATTACTGGGTCATAGCGAAGTTCTATTTTTAATTTTTGAGGAACCTCCATACTGTTCTCCAGAGTGGCTGCACCAGTTTGCATTCCCAACAGTAGTGCAAAAGGGTTCCCATTTCTCCACATCTTTGCCATCATCTGTTGTTGCCAGGGTTGTTCATTTTAGCCCTCCTGACAGGTGTGAGGTGGTATCTCATTTGGTTTTGATTTGTATTTCCCTGATGATGAGTGATATTGAGCACTTTTTTATGTACCTGTTAGCTATCTGGAGGTCTTCTTTGTAAAAGTGTCTATTCATGTCTTTCTCCCATTTCTTCACTGGATTACTTGTTTTTTGGGTTTTGAGTTTGATGAGTTCTCTATAGATTTTGGATACTAACCTTTATCTGATATGTCATTTGCAAATGTCTTCTCACACTCAGTTGGTTGCCTCTTAGTTTTGCTGATTTTTTCCTTCACTGTGCAGAAGTTTTTATTTTGATTAGGTCCCAATAGTTCATTTTTGCTTTTGTTTCCCTTGCCTCCAGAGACATGTTAAGTAGGAAGTTGTTGCAGCAGAGGTGAAAGAGGTTTTTTTCCTGCTTTCTCCTCTAGGATTGTGGTGGTTTCCTGTCATACATTTAGGTCTTTCATCCATTTTGAGTTTATTTTTGTGTATGGTAATAAAGTAGTTCAGGTTCATTCTTCTGCATGATGCTGTCCAGTTTTCCCAACATCATTTGCTGAAGAGACTGTCTTTTTTTCCATTGGATATTCTTTCCCGTTTTGTCAAAGATTAGTTGGCCATACATTTGTGGGTCCATTTCTGGGTTCTCTATTCTGTTCCAATGGTCAATGTGTCTGTTTTTGTGCTAGTACCATACTGTCTTGATGATTATAGCTTTGTAATCCAGGCTAAAATTCGGAATTGTGATGCCTCCAGCTTTGGTTTCCTTTTTCAGGATTGCTTTTGTTGTTCAGGGTCTTTTGTGGTTCCATACAAATTTTAGGATTGTTTGTTCTGGCTCTGTTAAGAATGCTGGTATTATTTTGATAAGGATTGCATTGAGTATGTAGATTGCTTTGGGGAGTATCAACATTTTAACAATATTTGTTCTTCCTATCCAGGAGCATGGAATTTTTTTTAGTTTTTTTGTGTCTTCTTCAATTCCTTTCATAAGCTTTCTATAGTTTTCAGTGTATCGATTTTTTTCACCTCTTTGGTTAGATTTATTCCTAAGTATTTTATGGTTTTAGTGCAAATGTAAATGGGATCAATTCCTTGATTTCTCTTTATGTTGCTTCATTATTGGCTTATAGGAATGCAACCGATTTCTGTGCATTGATTTTCTATGCTGCGACTTGATCAGTTCTAGAAGTTTTTTGGTGGAATCTTTTGGGTTTTCCATATAGAGTATCATGTCATCTGCAAAGAGTGAAAGTTTGACCTCCTCCTGGCAGATATGGATGTCTTTTATTTCTTTGTGTTGTCTGATTGCTGAGGCTAAGACTTCCAATACCATGTTGAATAATAGTGGTGGTGGGGCACCTGGTGGCTCAGTCAGTTAAGTGTCTGACTTCCGCTCAGGTCATGATCTCACAGTTCATGGCTTTGAGACCTGTGTCAGGCTCTGTGCTGACAGCTCAGAGCCTGGAGACTGCTTTGGATTCTGTATCTCCCTGTCTCTCTGACCCTGTTTGTTCTCTCTCTCATCCTCTCTCTCTCTCTCTCTCTCTCTCTCTCTCTCTCTCTGTGATCCTCTCTCTCTCTCTCAAAAATATATGAACATTAAAAAAAAAAAACAGAGGGGCACCTGAGTGGCTCAGTCAGTTAAGTGTCCGACTTCGGCTCAGGTCATGATCTCATGCCTTGTGAACCCGAGCTCTGCGTTGGGCTCTATGCTGACAGCCTGCTTCTGATTCTGTGTCTCCCTCTCTCACTGCCCCTCCCCTGCTCATGCTCTGTCTCTCTCTGTCTCAGGAATAAATAAATATTTTTTTTTAAAAAAGAATAACAGTGGTGAGAGTGGACATCCCTGTCATGTTCCTGACCTTAGGGGGAAAGCTCTCAGTTCTTCCCCATTGAGGACGATATTAGCAGTAGGTCTTTCATATATGGCTTTTATGATCTTGAGGTATGATCCTTCTATCCCTACTTTCTTGAGGTTTTCATCTAGAAAGGATGCTGTATTTTGTCAAATACTTTCTCTGCACCTATTGAGAGGATCATGTGGTTCTTGTCCTTTCTTTTATTGATGTGATGAATCACATTGATTGTTTTGCGGATATTGAACCAGCACTGCATCCGAGGTATAAATCCCACTTGGTCATGGTAAATATATTTTTTTAATGTATTGTTGGATCCTGTTGGCTATATCTTCTTGAGTATTTTTGCATCCATGTTCATCAGGGAAATTGGTCTGTAGTTCTCCTTTTTAGTGGGGTCTCTGTCTGGTTTTGGAACTAAGGTTATGCTGACTTTATAGAACGAGTTTGGAAGTTTTCCTTCCATTTATACTTTTTGGAACAGCTTCAAAAGAATAGTTGTTAACTCTTCTTTAAATGTTTGGTAGAATTCCCCTGGAAAACTATCTGGCCCTGGACTCTTGTTATTTTGGAGATTTTTGATTACTAATTCAATTTCTCTACTGGTTATGGATCTGTACAAATTTTCTATTTCTTCCTGTTTCAGTTTTGGTAGTGTATATGTTTCTAGGATTTGTCTGTTTCTTCCAGATTGCCCATTTTATTGGCATATAATTGCTCATAATATTCTGTTATTATTGTTTGTATTTCTGCAGTGTTGTTTTTGATCTCTCCTCTTTCATTCATGATTTTATTTATTTGGGTCCTGTCCTTTTTCTTTTTGGTAAGTCTGGCTAGGGGGTTATCAGTTTTGTTAGTTCTTTCAAAGAATCAGCTCCTGGTTTTATTGATCTGTTCTAGTGTTTTTTGTTTTTTGCTTTTTTGATATCATTGATTTCTGCTGTAATCTTTATTATTTCCCATTTTCTGCTATTTTTGAGCTTTATTACTATTCTTCTTCCAGCTTGTTAAGGTGTAAGTAAAGTTGTGTATCTGAAACCTTTCCTTCTTCTTTAGGAAGGCCTAGATTGTTATATGGTTCCCTCTTGTGACTGCCTTTGCTGCATCCTGGAGGTCTTAGACTGTCATCTTATCATTTTCATTGGCTTCCATGTACTTTTTAATTTCTTGTTTAATTTCTTGGTTAACTCATTCACTCTTTACTAGGATGTTCTTTAATCTACAAGTATTGATGGTCTTTCCAAATTTTTTCTTGTGGTTGGTTTTGAATTTCATAGGGTTGTGGTCTGAAAATATGCATGGTATAATCTCGACCTTTTTGTACTTGTTGAAGGCTGATTTGTGTCCCAGAATGTGATCTATTCTGGAGAATGTTACGTGTGCACTCGAGAAGAATGTGCATTCTGCTGCTTTAGGAAGAAATGTTCTGAATATATCTGTTAAGTACATCCAGTCCAATGGCACTCAAAGCCATTGTTTCCTTGTGGGTTTTTTTGCCTAGATGATCTGTTCATTGTTGTAAGTGGGGTGTAGAAGTCCCCTACTATTATGGTATTATTATCAATGAATTTCTTTATGTTTGTGATTAACTTATATATATATTTAGGTTTTCCATGTTGGGGGCATAAATGTTTACAATTGTTAGCTCTTCTTGATGGATAGATCCCGTAATTATGATATAATGCCCTTCTTCATCTCTCATTATGGCCTTTAGTTTAAAATGTAGTTTGTCTGATATAAGTATGGCTACTCCAGCTTTCTTGTGACTTCCAGTAGCATGATATATGGTTCTCCATCCCCTTACTTTCAATCTGAAGGTGTTTTTAGGTCTAAAATAGGTCTCTTATAAACAGCAGATAGATGGATCTTGTTTTCTTATCCATTATGATATCCTATGTCTTTTGATTGTAGCATTTAGTCCATTGACATTTAGAGTGAGCACTGAAAGATAAGAATTTATTGCCTTTGTGTTGTCTGTAGAGTTGGAGTTTCTGGTGGTGTTCTCTTCTCCTTTCTAGTCTTTGTTGCTTTTGGTCTTTTTTGTTTTGTTTCATCTTTTCTTCCCTCAGAGAGTCTCCCTTAAAATTTCTTGCAGGGCTGGTTTAGTGGTCATGAACTCCGTTAGTTTTTGTTTGTCTGGGAAACTCTTTATCTTTCCTTCTATTTTGAATGACAGCATTGCTGGATAAAGAATTCTTGGCTGCATATTTTTCCAATTCAGCACGTTGAATATATCCTGCCACTCCTTTCTGGCCTGCCAAGTTTCTGTGTATAGGTCTGCAGTGAACCTGATCTGTCTTCCCTTATAGGTTAAGGACTTTTTTTTCCTTGCTGCTTTCATAATTCTTTCCTAGTCTGTGCATTTTGTGAATTTGACGATGATATGCCTTTTTGATGGTTGTTTTTTGTTGAATCTAATAGGAGTTCTCTGTGCTTCTTAGATTTTGATATCTGTGTCTTTCCCCAGATTAGAAAGGTTTTCTGCTATGATTTGCTCACATAAACCTTCCACCCCCCTTTTCTCTCTCTTTATCTTCTGGTATTCCTATGATTCGGATGTTATTCCCTTTTTAATTAGTCACTGAGTTCTCTAATTCTTGTATTGTGCTCTTTTGCCTTAGTTTCCTTAGTCTTTTCTGCTTCATTATTCTCCATAATTTTGTCTTATATATTGCTGATTTGCTGCTCTGCTTTGTCCATCCTTGCCACCACAGCATCCATTTGAGATTGCATCTTGGTTATCACATTTTTAATTTAATTCCAACTAGATTTTACTTCTTTTATCCCCAAAGAAAGGGATTCTATGTTTTGTTCAACCCCAGCTACTATTCTTATTATTGTCATTCTAAATTGTAGTATAGACATCTTGTCTAGTATAGACATCACATAAAAAGCTAGATCCTAGCTAGATCCTAGGCGTGTTTTGGTCTGGTTGTTGAAAGAAGCTTGATAGAATAGAGGGGGGGGGAAGGGAAAGAAAAGAAAAAAAGTAAGAAAAAGCTTAAACATGTTTAAAAATGTATACAATAAAATAGAATAAAATGAAAGGAAGAAAGTGAAATTAAATTTAAAAATTAGAAAAAAAGTAAAAAACATAGTAAAGAGAATTTAAACATTTTTGGAAAAAGGAAAATAAAAATAAATTTTTCCCTTTCTTTATCCAATAAAAAGAAAAGGAAGGAGAAAAAGAGGGGGAAAAAACTGAATAGATAGACCAGCAAACAGAATGAAACCCAAATGAAGTTACATCCTGTTTCCCCTAGAACTCAAACTATGAAGCACTTATAGTCTGTACACTAAGGAGGCAGAGACACTTGTGATGGTCTTCTAGTGTATGTTCTTGGAGGGAGCAGTTGGGCGGGGCTTGGTGTAAAGGCTCTGTTCTCCAATAGGTGGTGCTGCTTAGCTTATTGCGTTGGATCAGTTTGGCGGGCATGGGCATGTATGCACATGCGTAGGAGGGGTGAAAATGGCAGCACCCAGCTTCCTAGTTTTTGGCACAGGAACTCTGTGCTCTCACTGACCCACAATCAAGCACCCTCCTTTGTCTCAGGCTTCCGTCCACTCCCCACTTCTACACTGTCCTCATCCAAGCTTTCAGCCTGCCAGGTGGCACCTCCCTCCTGAATTTTATCTCCGGTGGGGTTGTGTTTTCAAACCCCTCACTTCTGAGAACCCTGAAGCTTGGACCTGCTCCTACCCTCTGGGGGAGGGTCTCACTGAGCAATGGCTGGGTGCCAGCTTGCACCAGAGAACATTCATGCAATCGTGCTGCAACAGAGGTTCAGAGATTGTGCTGGGTGCCGGCTTCCCCAAGAAAAACTTCATGTGATCATGCAGTGGCAAAGGTTCAGAGATTATGACAAATCATAACACACAACCAACGCCAGATTTCACCGCACTCTGGAGTCTTTGTTTCAATACCAGCAAATATCGCTGTTCTCCAGGGTCTGCTGGGACCTTTGCCTGTGTGGAAGCCCTATGGCCTCTACCAAATGCCCTCCAAGCAGAGGAACTGCTTGTCCCCCATGTGGTCCACAGACCCCTCAGACTTCACTGCCTGCTCCTAGGGATTCACCCTTCCTTCCCACCAGAGCACTGCCAGATACTAAGCTCCAGAGTTTCCGACTCTGCACTCCCCTGTTTATAGAGTCCTCATGGTATTGAAACCTTCTCCTTTCTCCCTGTCAATGGTTTTGGGGGAAAAGATTTCTTGTTCAGTCCCCTGTGAGAGTTTCCACTCTTTCCCTTTCTCTCCAGCTACTTTTGGAGGGAGTGCTTTTCCTGTACTCTCCTGATGTGCCACACTCTCCCTGCCTTTCTCTGTCCTTTCTCCAAAAAACAGCTCCCTACACTCCGCGGCTTTTCTCTCCCCCAGTTCACCTCTCCGCACCATATACCTGCTGACTTCTATGGCTCAAGTTATGCAGATTGTTGTGTTAATCCTCAGTCAATTTCTTAGGTGTGCAAAATGATTTGGTGCTGATCTAGCTGCATTTCAGGGATGAGAGAAGCCAAGAACTTCCATGCTGCTCCACCATCTTGGCCCCACCTCTAAGCAATTCTCTGTAATTATTTCAAAGATTTACATACTCCTAAAGTCAAACCTGCAAGCAAAGTACATTCAAAAAATTCTAATTTCTATCTTTGTCTTCTCTATCCTATTACCTCCTTCCCCATAGTAACTTATTTTTAGGTTGAAATTTTATCATTTATCCTTTTATGGTCCTCACTTAGGTAAACAGTAGCATTTAAATACTTATGCTTTTAAACCTTCTAAGTGATAAAGTTACTTCTAATGTACATTCCCATGTTCAACTGTGGTTCACCAGGCCTCATCACTGAAACAGAATGATTGGGGCTTAATTTAATTATTAAAACTAGAGCTGCACCCTCATGAACATCACAGACCTGTCAGTCTTCTATGACACTGACCCTTCATCAGGATCAACCTAGTTTATTCCAAAAGATCTCGTTAAACTTTGAATCTTAGGAAACAAGTTTTGGGCTCCTGAACATTTCCCTTATATAAACCCCCAGCGTCTCCTACTATAAGTAGATTTACCCCACCTACTCCCTATTCAGAGATCTGCATACCTAAGAGAAAGAGAGCTTTTATGTAGTCTCACAAAACAAAGAAATAAAGAAAATCCTGTCAGGATATACATTTCTGTCAGGATCTTAGTTCTTCTTGCCTTCTTTCAGTATAATTGAAATGTATCTAGCTTTGCAGGACTAACAATCTTTGGAAAATAGACTCCAGTGTGCTAGGCAGTGAACCAAACAACTGACCCTGAAGGTAATTCACCCCAAGGTTGAAATGAATGTGCCTTCCTTACAACCTATGCAGTGAATAGAAAAGGCCAAATGGCATTTTAGAATCTCATCACTAAGAAATATATGTTGGCCTAACAGCTATAATGAAGAAATTTTATTTTCTTCAAATGGAACATAAAAGAAATTCAAAATTGAGGATTTTTTTTTAAAGTCATAATTTCATGGAATATTTTCTACTTGTGGATATCTATGATTTTATATTCTCAATAAAGCCATGCTCTTTTAATTTAACCTATCATAGCAATGTTAATAATTGGAAAATATTGATTTTTTTTATTATTATCTGTTCCTAATGGTCAGAAGTGTCCACCTGAGAAGGGTCCAAAAAAATTAGAAATTATTATACAAGATGGGCAGGGACAAAGAACAGGGTGATATCAGTGCCTAACATTCAAAATAGACTCTTCCAACAAGATAATAGCTTGGAAGATATGGTTTGTTATGAAGAAAATATTTCCTAATTTAGTTTAGTGGTTCTTCCTGTACACTTGTGAATGTGCCTTTCTTTATTTTTCCTTATATAAGAAATTTTCTTTTTCTATCAAACATGCTTACCTAGCATTTATGTGAGATGGAGAAGGGGACTATCATAAAGACTAAGTTCAGGGACACGTGGGTCTGGCTCAGTTGGTTAAGCATCCCACTCTTGATTTTAGCTCGGGTCATGATTTCATGGTTTGTGAATTCAAGCCCTGCATCAGTCTCTGTTCTGACAGTGCAGAACCTGCTTGAGATTTTCTCTCTTTCTCTCTGTGCCCCCCGCCCCCACACTCTCTTTCTGTCTCTCAAAATAAATAAACTTTACAAAAAGACTATGTTCAGAGACAAGCCATTGAAAGCTTTTAAAAAGAGGAATGAAATGATCCAATTTGCATTTTTAACACATTACAATAAAACCTTGGTTTGTGACATAATTCATTCTGGAGACATGCTTGTGGTCCAAAGCACTTGCATATCAAAGTGAATTTCAGTTGTGGCAATGTGACATTGGGTGTTACATACTACTCATATTGCAAGACATCGCTCGTTTAAAAATTAAAGTTTATTAGAAATGTTTGCTCATCTTGCAGAACACTCACAGAACAAGTTACTCTCAATGCAAGGTTTTACTGTAGTTTTATTGCTTTAAATACAATGGATGGTAGAGGAAGAATAAGGTCAGGAAATCATACAGGGACCTATCGCATTATTTCCTGGAAAAGATGATGGAGACTTGGACAAGAACAATAATTGGTGACAATGGAAGCAGGGGTAGATTCATATGATTCATATGAATTCATGATTCCTGACATTCCAGCACTTGCTGACCAAATTTTGTGCATGAGAGAAAGAGAATCATCAAGGATGACCTCTGGAACTTTGACTTGAACAAACAGGGCGGTGAATGGTGGTGTGATATGCTTCTTGAAGTACAGGTGTGGAAATGGAGAATCAAGGTTCCATTTTAGCCATATTGTTTGAGATACATGGCAGACATCCAAGCAGAGATATCAAGAACAATATACTGAATATACAAGCTGACCCCTACCTACCTCTAGAATTGTATCTCCCTCATCACTTTGCTCATTGCTGACAACACTCTAGTCACATTTGTTTATCTTCTGTTCCTCAGACAGGCCAAGCTTCTTTCTGTCAGGCTTTTGTATTTACTCCTTCTACCTGGACTCTCTGTCTTCAGATCATCTTATTGTTAACTATTTTTGTTAGCTCCCAGCTTAAATTAAACACCATCACTGAGAAGTTTTCCCCTAAGCACCCAACTAAAATAGCATCACTACCACCCCTCACACTGTATAACATGATCCTATTTTATTTCATGACTCACCAACTCTCTGAAATTCTCTCTTCATTTATTATTCTCCGCATCCCATACTAAATATAAGGTCTATAATAATGAGACTATTGTCCACCTTATTCATCAGTAGATCTTCAGTACCTGTCACATAGTAAGTGCTCAATAAATTTTCATTGAATAAAAGAAGAAAGTAAATACATGAATGCATTATTTTGTTATCAGAACCACCTCCTGTGATAAATATTATTCAGTCCCCATCTCATTGATTTCCCATCACAATGTCCAGCTATTTCTTTCCTAGCATGTGCTCAGGGGAGAATTCCTCAGGTATTCTCAGGTATAAGTTCTTCAGATTTGTAGCCTCTGGCATCTTCAGAGTAGTAAAGTCACTCTCCCAAGGCCATAGTCATTTGGTGTCGGTACTAGGGTTAGAGTTCAAACTTGAGGCTTTTTTAACTACAATGTGTTCCCCCATGGCAAGGATTCAGATCCTATAAAAATTCTAAGAATGGTATCAATCGATAAAAGGGATTTTTTTTTCAAGAAACATAAATATTCCCAAAGCATTTTTGACTTTTACAAAAAATATTCAATTACTACTTTCCAACTCCTCTGACACATTATATTAAAGAAATGTCTCTGTAGTTGGAAAGTACCATTCTTAAAATCTAAGTAGTAATGACTCTTAAAAATGTTCAGGACAGTAAGAACGATTACTGTGTGGTATTTATTTTGACCCTTAAAAAATAATCCACATGATATAAATGTAAGGATCAAATCAAGAATAAATTTACATTGGTCACAAGCAGTGAAAGAATTTTTATAGGCAGAAAATTAGTATCAGTGTAGACCATGAGTTAGGACTCAAGAGTGGGATCCGATCCCAAATTTTAAAAAATATTGTGAAAATGGAAAAAAAAAACCCAACACATTGTCATGTTGTGACATGAACCCAAGTAGGTAAGAAATTCACACTGGGGCAGGCTTGGTCAACTTTTAAAGGGCTTGTTAGTTTGCCTCGTGTTACAAAATATGTTAAAGGTCCTTTTTGTCTTTTTTAGGTCCTGATGATGTGAGTGATATATCTCTCATTTTAATAGAAGACACATTAAAAATGTATAAAAATCTCTTCTAATGACATCTAATAAGGGCTATAGTAAAATTCTATTTTTAGTTTCATCTGCAGTATGCCCCACACTCCATCAACCTGTGACTAGAGAAGAAAATTATTCTGCCTTTTATAGTGCAGAAATCATGATGGTGAAAACCTCTCTCGGTCTAAATGTAAACAAATTGTCCTTCAATTGTTCCCCAGCTACTTCTAAGGGTTTCCCCAGGATATTTCCTCATGGGTGTGCCCCCTGGGTGACCTGTTACCTGCTACCTTTCCAACCATGGACTTTTTTTCTCTTTGTCTTTTTCTTGGAAAAACACAAATTTATTATCTTAGAGTTTTGTAGATCACAAGTTCAAAATGGGTGTCACTGGGCTAAAATCTCAGTGTTGGCAGAGTTTTGTCCCTCTATGGAGGCTCTAGGGAAGACTCCATTTCCTGCCTTTTCCAGCTTCTAGAAGCTGCCCACATTTGTGGTGGATGGCCCCTTCTTCAAAGTCAGCAATGGCCGATCAAGCTCTTCTATAGACTCACCCCGACTTCCTTATCTGTCTCCCTCTTTCACTTTCAAGGGGACTTTGATTGCATTGTGGAAGGGTTGAAAATAGAATTAAAGCTATTAATTGGTTAGTTAACCTTAATATAGGGACATTATCCTGCATTGTCCACATAGGCACTCATTTCTCACCCAGTAAACTTTCAATATCTGAACACCCAACCAAGTTGCAGGTTCATTCCATGCCATCTCTAGCTTGGAAGGGTAATTAAATATCTTCTAAGCCTTTCTCTTTCTGTTGCTCTTTCTATACAAAAAAAGAACAAGATTCTGTGTCCAACAAAGGGTTTCCAAACTTATAGTTAGTGAAGGTAGCAGCTCAAGTCTGTTTGCCCACCATGGATGTTGTTGCTGCACACTTAATTTTTTCAAGTGTTAGAAAAAGTAAGACAGCAGCTATGACATAGGTTACATGGTAGAGTTATTATGACATAGATTTTCTGGATAAATGTTCTTCCTTGCCTTTTGTGTTTCCCTAGTGTCTTAGCCCAGAAACCACGAAGTTGAAATAAGCAAATGAGTACTGAGAACCACAAACTGGCACCAAGTCAGTTAGAAACAGTGCTATCATTCATGACGTATAAGGATCATCACATTTTTCAGTTAACTAAGAACACATTCACCAGCAGCAAACGTGTTTCTGCCTGCTTTTGAAGTCATATGCAGTCTGGTACATATGGGCTTCGTTAATACAGAATCCAATAGGACACGGAATGCAAGTGTTTTCTAACCAAAGGCTGAGGTTAAAGAGAGAAGAGTGCCCTGAATTCCCAGAAGTTCCAGGCTCCAAAAGCGTAATTTGGCACCTCTGAAAGTTGTGTGAAACAGAAGTGTCAATCATCTCTTCAGGCATAAAATAGCCAAACTCGGTGATGAATCACTCTTCAGGCATGGATTCACCCTCTAAGTCCTGGGGAATTTGCCTTAGAAGTTATCTATTCTAAAATGTGCTATAATTTCTGGAGTGTTATATGTTAAATAAATGATGAGGGACCTCATTAGGAATTTCCAGCTGACATCACATATGGAGAAAGTTATGTTTCTGTTCTGTATTTCCAGTCATTAAGTGCCCTGACCTCCTGATTTCATGCGTATGGCCAGGGCGTGCAGAGTCATGAAAAGAGGATCCTAAAGATGATACAGATATTTCTCTTATTAATCAGATCTCGAAACCATATTTTTCCTGTCAAAAATATTCAAATACTTCCCTAAACAATTGCCATTGCCATGTGGGATAGATTGGGGGAAGTTTATTCTGTGTTTTATTTCACACTTAAAATATGATTCGAATATGGCTGTATTGGGGCACCTGGGTGGCTCAGCCCATTAAGCATCGGACTCTTGATTTGGGCTTTGGTCATGATCTCACGCCTGTGAGATTGAGTCCCATGTCAGGGCTCTCTCAAAATAAATAAATTTTCTCTCTCTCAAAATAAATAAACTTGGGGCGCCTGGGTGGCGCAGTCGGTTAAGCGTCCGACTTCAGCCAGGTCACGATCTCGCGGTCCGAGAGTTCGAGCCCCGCATCGGGCTCTGGGCTGATGGCTCAGAGCCTGGAGCCTGTTTCCGATTCTGTGTCTCCCTCTCTCTCTGCCCCTCCCCCGTTCATGCTCTGTCTCTCTCTGTCCCAAAAATAAATAAAAACGCTGAAAAGAAAAAATTAAATAAATAAATAAATAAACTTAAGAAAAATATTGCTGTATCTGAAATCATATTGTTAAATACATGTTATTACATAAATTTGATAAAAACCTAATTAATAAGATACTTTGCTTATGAAAAAGGCTGCTTGCCCCCCAAAGCAAAATAAAATAGTTGTTTTTATTCTATTTATTTACACAGCGCTTCTTTTTGGGAGTAGAGTTGACACAATGTTACATTAGTTTCAGGTGTACAACACAGTGATTTGACAACTCTGTACATTATATGCTCACACATGTAACTACCATCTGTCACCATACAACACTATTATAATACCACTGACTGTATTCCCTGTGCTGTACCTTTCGTCCTTGTGACATACTCATTCCATAATCGGAAGCCTGTACCTCTCACTGCCCTTCATCATTTTTTCCATGCCCCAACCCCCTCCACTGTGAAACCATCAGTTTGTTGTCTGTATTTATGGGCCTGTTTCTGCTTTTTATTTGTTTTGCTTTTTAGATTCCACATACAAGCAAAGTCATATGACATTTGTCTTTCTTTGACTTATTTCAGTTAGCATAATACCCTTTAGGTCCATCTATGCTGTAGCAAATGGCAAAATCACATTCTTTTTTTTCTTTTTTTTATGGCTATATATATGTATATATATATATATGTATATCATCATCATCATCTTTATCCACTCATCTATCAATTCTTGCTTCCATATTTTGGCTATTGTCAAAAATGCTGCAATAAACACAGGGGTGCATACATCTTTTTGAATTAGTGTTTTGGTTTTCTTTGGGTAAATACCCTGTGGTAGAATTACTGGATCATATGGTATTTCCACTTTTGATTTTTTTTAATGTTTATTTCTTTTTGAGAGACAGAGAGTACCTGTGTGCAAGAGGGAGAGGGGCAGAGAGAGAGGGGGACAGAGGATCTGAAGCGGGCTCTGCGCTGACAGCAGTGAGCCCAATGCGGGGCTGGAGCTCAGGGACAGTGAGATCATGACCTATGCTGAATTGGACGCTCAACCGACTGAGCCACCCAGGTGCCCCCTCTACTTTTAACTTTTTGAGGAACCTCTGAGTACTATTTTTCACAGTGACTGGCCCAATTGACGCTCCTACCAACAGGTCCTTTTTTTCTCCACATCCTTGCCAAAACTTGTTATTTCTTGTCTTTTTGATTTTAGGCATTCTGACAAGTGTGATGAGGTGATATCTCATTTTGGTTTGATTTGCATTTCCCTGATGATGAGTGATGTTGAGCATCTTTTCATGTGTCTGTTGGCCATCTGGATGTCTTCTTTGGAAAAATGTCTATTCAGGTATTCTGCCCATTGTTAATCAGATTATTTGCTTTTTTGGTGTTGATTTCTATAAGTTCTTTGTATCTTTTGGATAGTAACTCCTTATCAGATATGTCATTTGCAAATATCCTCTCTCATTCAGTAGGTTGTCTTTTTGATTTGTGATAATTTCCTTTGCTGTGCAAGAGCTTTTTATTTTTGTGTAGTCCCAGTAGTTTATTTTTGTTTTTGTTTCCCTTGCCTTAGGAGACATTATCTAGAAAAAAGTTGCTAATGCCAATGCCAGTGTTAAAGAAACCACTGCCTATGTTTTCTTCTAGGATTTTTATGGTTTCAGGCCTCACATTTAGATGTTTAATTCATTTTGACTTTATTTTTATGTATGGTGTAAGAAAGTGGTCCAGTTTTATTCTTTTACACTCTACTCTGTGTTTTTAAATTTCTTTTTAACATTTATTTATTTTCAAGAGACAGAGAGAGACAGAGTGTGAGTGGGGGAGGGGCAGAGAGGGAGAGGGAGACACAGACTCTGAAGCAGGCTCCAGGCTCTGAGCTCTCAGCACAGAACCTGACATGGGGCTCGAACCCACCAACCATGAGATCATGACCTGAGCTGAAGTCGGACACTTGATCGATTGAACCACCCAGGTGCCCCATTCTACTCTGTGATTTTGAGGAAGAGCTAGCACATTAAAATTATACAAAACACTTTTAACATAAATTGTAGTTTATTGCAAACTAGATAATTGTAGTTTTTTGTATATCCTTGAAATAGCTTTTTAAAAAAAAAGACTTTCTATATACATATCATATTAATGTCAGTCAAATAAAATTTCATTACCTAAAATTTCAACATCTAGGTGAAATGATAGACATGTGGAGGAAAAATACTTCATCCAAATTCAGTACATAGCAAACATGATTTTCCTCAGAAAGAAAAAAAAATGTCACTGTATTTGAATTATAAAAAGGCTTATTGAGGAGCACCTGGGTGGCTCAGTAGGCTGAGAGTCCGACTTCATCTCAGGTCATGATCTCCTGGTTCATGAGTTTGAGCCCCACGTCAGTCTCTGTGCTGACAGCTTAGAGCCTGGAGCCTGATTCGGATTCTGTGTCTCCCTCTCCTTCTGTCCCTCCCCCACTCATGCTTGCTCTCTCTCTGTCTCTGTCTCTCTCTTTCTCTCTTAAAAATAAACATTGGGGCACCTGGATGGCTCAGTCAATTGAACATCCAACTTCCGCTCAGGTCACGATCTCACAGTTTGTGGGTTTGAGCCCTGCGTCAGGCTCTGTGCTGACAGTTTGGAGCCTGGAGCCTGCTTCAGATTCTATGTGTCCCTCTCTCTCTCTTCCCCCCCCCCACCCCCTCGCCTCTCTCCCTCTCTTTCAAAATAAATAAACATTAAAAAAATTAAAAAAGTTTATTGAGCTTTATGAGCAGAATAATATATACTGACTTAGAAAACTGGATGTGCCAGGATTCCATGAGGAGGATTTATGTTTATTACATATATTAACTATGAGGGAATATAACTACCGCTTTCTAAAGAAAGACAGTTGTAAATCAAGTTAATTTATATATCATTGGGTAAGAAAAAGCTTAATATGCTAGAAAGTCTAGGACAGTGTCTTATTTTTATTTCCAACTCTAGCAGTAACTCATAATGTCAAATTGAGCAGTCATATATGGTCCATTTTTCAATTTTCCCATCTGCAAAATGTGGGGAAAGACTATGTTGTCTCAGGGGCATTGTGTTGCTTCCTCTCTAGTGCTTAAAACAAAGACTGAAACTAGGGCTGTTTCCTGCTTGATGTGACTTGTGACCCGAACAGTTTTGCACGGGCGCCACACCCTAGAATACCTCTCCTATTACCACAAGTATCATTCCCAGGGGTGCAAAGCAAGTAAGTTATGTAGAGCTCTCCCCCATTGTATCACCACGAGCTGCTCTTAATTTACCAAGAAACTGCTTGGGAGAA
Source organism: Felis catus (assembly GCF_018350175.1). Lineage (NCBI taxonomy): Eukaryota > Metazoa > Chordata > Mammalia > Carnivora > Felidae > Felis > Felis catus. The sequence goes on from NC_058374.1 coordinate 88,963,749, forward strand.
ATACTCCCAGGGACAGTGTTCCAGTGAAAATGCAAAATCTCAACCAAAGAACAGTAACATTATCCTGGCAGGTAGGATGTACACAGGACAGGGACAGTCGGTGGATTTTGGAGGTATCTTTTTCCACTTAACAATCTGACTTCAAGATGTTCATGCTTGAAATTTGAGCTTAAACCCTAGAGGTCTGTATGCTCCATTTGACCAAATTGAGCAAATGAAAGCAACATCTGTGGAGGCTCTCCTATGTGCCAGTACCCTGCCAGGCTATGTGGAATTAAAAACAAAAAGAAAAAATGCAGTAACATGAAGATAAAGAAGATGGACGAGATGTAGTGTTTGCCCATGAGGAACTCATAATATGATATAATAGTTCAACTTGGAAATATTCGAGAAAAAATATTGTTTCTTCATCTGAGATCATTCAGAAAGTTCTTTTGGTTAATTTAGCATCTGTTAGGAAAATGAAGGTATGGGAAAGCATTTCCCAACTTAGCTAAGATCTGGGCGTTTCCTTTTTATTGCAATTTCTAGAAAAAGCCCTCTCGTTCTATTTCTTCCCTTAAAAGTATTATATTTTCAAAGCACAATTTTGCAACAAAATGAGAACATGTGATTAATTGGTTTTATATTCGATGAACAGCACAGCATGACACACAGGCAAAATGCATGACACAGATGTGCCCCACCCCCTTTAGCCCAAGACAAACTTGATTCCAATTCACAGTAGACTTCAGAGCTGGGAGAGGGGCATGCCTGTCATTTCTCATGTGACCTAAATCTGTGGAGAAGTTGATGACGTGACCCACCACCCCTGCCAGGTAAACACAGAAGTAACGCGCTCAGCAGTCCAATGCCTGGATCTGGCTTCTTTGCTCCTACTGCTCCTGTTAAAACTTACTGCTTCCCCATGTGCAGTCACCCACCTTGCCAACATGAATATACTCTTAAGGGATTATTAGCCATGGTGTGTATTATGTAGATAAATAGAATATGGAAGTCTAATGTGGGTCATGTCTTTAAATGTTGATTTATGTATGTTCTGCTTCTTAGTACTCTAGGTAGACTCTATGCAAAAATAAATACATCAGTTGCTTTTTGAGAGAAACCAGAAACATATTCTGGCTTAGAACTACAAGCTCTAAGGAGGCTGCTCCTTCCAATTTGTCAGAAATCAGTGTCACTTAATTCATTGTCAGAAAAAAAGAAGTTAACTCAAAAATAGGGCAGCCCCGAGAAATGCCAGCATTGTTGGGAGGGATGATTGCTTGAGCAAAACTCGCTTTATTGTAAGCTTCTTTAATGCTGGGATTTCTGTAGCGATCTAAGGCTGGGATGTCTCACAGAAAGTCTCTTATATACAGATCCTTGTCAGCCCAGAGACTTTCTTAGGATGAGGCAGAAGAAAAGATGAAAATAATAAATGAGACAGTCTTGTGGGATTTTCAGTTTTTCTTGGTTTCTTCTTGATCAGAAACCTCTCTGGGCCTCCCTTCCTAATGTTATTTCAGTATAAGTATTTCCACATCCAGTTCCAGCTGGAAGCAGACCCTGGGGACCATGTGAAAATTCAGCAAGAACACATAAAATTAGCCCTTGGTTTCTGAACCTTAAAATGGCCTGGGTCAGGGCTGAGTTTATACAGAATTATTTACAAGTCTGTAAAGATCAACTGTGTCACTCTCCAACAGAGTGTCCTTAGCCCCAAACTTCTATTTTTCACATTCAACCACAGCTTTGCGCTCTCTCTCTCTCTCTCTCTCTCTCTTGCCTCTGGCCCGATGATTCTCGAGAGCAAAGGGCCTTTGGGGACTTGGATATATTTTAGATGCAAACTAAGAAATACAAGATCCTAGAGAAACAATTTCATTAAAATATGATACTGAAGCCCCTAGGTACCTTGGGTAATTTCAGGGAGAGGGAGAGTGGGTGAGAAGTGTAAGAACACTTCGAGATCAATTTGGCCTGAGAGCAAAATCAAAGCAAACGTTTGCTGAAATCTTCATAAAATCATATTTCAGTGTGACTCATCATTACAAGATACATTTGTAGCCCTCAACTTCCCAACAGGCTGGCTTCCAAAAGTTTGTCAGTTGTTTATCTGGATCCCTTATAAATAATGTTCTAAATTAGTAGTTCATGGGCTTTTGTGTCACAACCCCGTTGAGGATCTATTAAAAGCTCTGGACATACTTCCAAGGATGATTCTTCGTGCTTACGTGCCTGAATTTTTCATACATGTTGAGTGGCTTCACAGAGCTATTGAAGAAGCCCTTTCCAATTAAGAGCTTCTGTTCCAGGTGCCAGTCCTGCTCAAATGCTAAAATCCATAGCCACAGAATGAATTAAATGGACTTTTGGGCTCTGGTCAGAAGATGGAGCCACCATTTATAGCAACGTGTTAAACAATGCCCTGCTAGTTATGCTTCTGGACACCAGCACCACATCAGCTGCAGACTCACATCCCTGGCAGCTGCCACAGTTAAGCTATGGGTTCCAACATGATAGTCGTCCTACCCCAACAGAGTACAAGTCATAATCTTTGGTTTTCTGAGGTTGGGGATGAAGGATGTATATTCTGTAGTGGGGACAGATATTTGCTTCATTTCTGAAGGACTTGTTGCTCTTTGAGACGAGCATCCACACTTGTATCCACAAAAAGCTAGAGACATTTGTGTGGCAGTTCAGTGATTTATAAATCAGGGGTGCCTCTACTCCAGGTCAAACTACATACTACGAAGCACCTTGACTATGTAATCATTCCCTTTGATTTCTCCTCTGTTAGTAATCTGAGAACAAAAAGAAGTTTCTATTATAAAAGCAAACCCTCATTCAAGGGCTTCTGAATTGCAAAGTTTACATCTCTTCATAGACAGTGTAGATAATTGTTACACCACTGTGTCCTCCTCATTGTCCTCCCAGGTTCGCTTTTTCTCTGTGGTGTAGAGAGACCATGACGTATGATGAGTCAGCCAGCTCTCCAAAGAGGTCCTCCCAGTATATTGAACAATAGACCCACAGACACACGATCTCCTAGTAGGGTCCAGATTCAGAAAACCTGGCAGCAACTTCAAATACATCTTTCTCTAGCACCCACACAGGACACCGAATCAGAAAGACAAGTTGGGAAACTGAGTCCAAAGGGTAGCCCCCAAATAGATTGGATTATGATTTAGCAAATCTTCACACTCCTCTCCCTGGTGGTGGAGTCCACAACCCTGCTCACTGACTGAGACTGTGTGACTTGCTTTGATCATTGGAATGCCTGGAGAGCAGTCCTTAATGGGCTGTGTGCTTTGTCCCTCTCTTGTGCTCCTATGATCCACCATGAGGAGAACATGCTTGGGGGGTTGCTTTGATCCAAGAGAAGGTGGAGAACGGTGGAGCAGACACAAGTCCAAAGCTTGGAGGCTAGCCTTGGCTGACCTGCAGCCTGAAACCCATCCACTCAGCCTACTCACGGGCCTGTAAGTGAGAGAAAAGGCTTACTGCTCTAAGCCACTGGGTTTCAGAGTTGTTTGTTATGCAACATTGTTTTGACACGTGCTGACTAATTCATGTATTAACTCACTTAATTCCCACAATATCCTGTGAGGTAGGTAATGTTACTATCTTCACTTTACAAAGAAGGAAACCATATACTAGGTGAGAGCAATATTTTCTAAAATGTGTTCCGATGGATCATGGCCAGCTTCAAGATTATGCAAGTACACGGTCACATAGAGCATCACACTCAGAAAAGCTCTGCACTTGGTTTAATATTCGGTTGTTTGCTTCTTCATATTCTTAATAATTTAATCTTTGAACTTGTGTTTTGTATGTGAAGTCCAAGGGGACAATGAGTATGCATGTCAGCAAAGGAAATATGAACGAAATGGGTGTCCATCCCATTCCTTGCCACTTCATTTGCATATTGCATTCATCATGGCCCATGAGCATAGAATTCTGGTGGACCCTCAGTGCATGGGAGTTCAGCAAGGTGCAAAGAGTACCTAATTGTGAGGTAATCATCTTTCCTCTACATCTGAGTAAGTCAGGGTTCTGGCAGCCCTGAAAAACAAAATGCCCTGGGTTCTGTTTGAACCCAAACTTGCTTTAAACACAGAAAGGAGACAATAATGTTCTAAGAAACACTATCAAGAAACCCTATCATGTCCTTTTCTTATTCGTGTTACTTCCCTGTATCAGCTGACCACTTATGCTAAAAATGACGACATAAAAGGAAAAGGAAAGACTGGGCAGCCCATGTTTCCTTTTCCTTTCAGTCTTTTTCCTTATTCATCTGTATGCCTAAGGTAGAGAGCAATGGTAAAATGTGCACACATCAAGTGAAATAAAAGTGCTTCGATAAGTTTTGTGCACAATTTCCACTGTTCTGATAAGAACAAAAAAAATGAATGTAGGTAAAAGCTATGAGCTATGAATTATGAATTACGCAACTTTAGAGATTCCACATAAAACTTAAATGCTCCTATATTTGTATTTTATTTTAGCACTGTGCAATATATAGATGAATGGAAAATTCAAACTAACAATTTACAGTTTTAACTGTACTAAGAACGATACCAAATAGCAAATAGGAATCTATCATGACAAGTCAATAGAGAGACTGCAGAAGAAAGGGAAATGCTTTATACTTTAGCACCTTTAATAACTCTTTTTCCTAATTTTTGAACAAGGTTCTGATGTTTCAATTTGGCTTGGGCCCTGCAAATTATATAGTCAATCCCATGTGGGATAATAATTCAGTAAGATTGTAAAAATTATGAACAGAAAATTTTAAAAGGCTCTCGTTGCCCTATACGCTACAAAGCCACTAATCACATGTGGCTATTTACATTCAAATTTGAATTAAATAAGGTTAAAAATTCAATTCCTCAATTGTACTTGAAGTGTTCAAAAGCCACAGGTAACTAATGGCTACTATCTTGGACACCACAGATATAGAACATTTCTATCACTATAGAAAGCTCTATCAGACAGTGCTGTTTTATAGTTTAAATAATTTGAAAAATGCTTGATTAAACAACATTAATTACATTTCTTTAATTCAGAATTTTTCTAAGCCCTAGATATGCTAAAGTGAATCTCCAGGAGGGGAGTGTAGCATGAAACATTTCCAAATGTATTTAATCAAAGTTTGCTTTTCTGAAAGACAGTGAACCTCTGGTTCAGAGCTTCATTTAAAAAAAAGGGAAAAAATAAGGACTTGAAATATAAAAGATGATATACAAGTTATTAATGGATTGGAAAACAGTTTGAACAGGGGACAAGAACCTATTTTATTGAACTGATGCTCCCTGGAACTAGTTCAGTAAAACCCTTTTCTGGAGAGCCCTTTTGATTACCATGTGCCCCATTAACTCTTTTGAATTAATTTCTCATAATAAAAATATTAGTTCCATGAGCTATCAATATATGTAACAGCATCAATAAATTTCAAAAACATCACAGTAAGTAACACTTAAAAGCAAGTGTACCAGAAATAAACTGATCCTTGCAAAAAATGAAGCCCAGGTTAGAATAGTCTCAATTCCTAAGATTGTATAAAGATGAAAAGGGATTTCTATTTCCCCAGCCACCTAACAAAGGAAAAAAAATATTAATCTCTTTAAAGGGAGATCACATATACTAGTTCTCATATTATTTGTATACTTTTTCATACATATACATGTATATGATTTTTTTTTCACTAACATATATATGAATGTTTGCTACTCGATGAAAATTAATTAGGGATTTCTGCTTTTTGTCAAGGTGCAGTATCAGGAAATAGATCTACCCTGTTACATAAAACAACAGCAATAGAAATGGGAAAAATATATGCAGTACTTGTTTTCAAGACCCAGGACATCAGGCAATGAGGGTCAATGATCCTCAAAAAAACAAGAAACAAATGAGGAGGATTCTACACTTGCCTCAGCCTACTCCCTTGACAGAGTTTCCAGACTGTAGACCAGGCAGGAGAACATAAGCAGAGCCCAGCAAATAGGCTCTAAATGGAAGTATACCATTTATCTTAGTCCATTCAGGAGGCTATAACTGAATACCATAGACTGGGTAGTTTATAAACAACTGAAACGCATTTTTCAGAGTTCTAGTAGCTGGAAAGTCCAAGATCAAGGCGCCATCAGATTCAGTGCCTGCTTCCTACTTCATAGATGGCCATCTTTTCATTGTGTCCTCGAATGGCTGAAGGAGCAAACGAGGTCTCTGGGGTCTCTTTTATAAGGACATTAACCCCATTCATGGGGGCTCGCCCTCATGACTTAATCATCTCCCAAAGGTTCCTGACTTCAAATACCATCCCAGTGGGGATTAGGTTTCAACATAGGAATTTGCTGGGGGGGGGGGGGCACTAACATTCCATCTATAGCACTACTGTAAGGTTCTTATACTGTGCAAAAAGTAGGATGATGTCCCTTGAGTTAGACTGTAGTAAGGTAAAGATGTATGCTATAAACACTAAACCAATCATTAACATAACATAATGTTATAGTTAACATGACAACAAAGGGGGTAACCTGGGTAGCTTAATCTATAAGAAGGTGGGGAAAAAAAGGAAAATAGGAAGAAAGAACAGATGTGACAAAGATCCTATTAAGTATAAATGTTCTACACACTTCAATTAAAAGGTAAAGATTGTCAAATTGGCAAAAAAAAAAAAAAAAAAGCACATGAACTGATAAGTTGTTGCCTATAAAAAACATACTTTTTAAAAAATTTGTTCAATACTTATTGAAGTAAAAAGAAGAATTCCACCTTCAATATGCAGAGGTCATTGTCCTTCTTTGATGTGACCTCTTCTCTCTCTTTAGTTGTGGAGTTTGTTCTGTATACTTTAAACTAAAGATACACATAGGTTAAAAGTAGAAGGATGGGAAAAGATACACCATGCTAACAATAATCAAAGTAAAGCTGGAGTATATATTATTAGCAGACAAAGTAGATTTCAGAACAAAGAATATTGTTAACAATAAAGGTCACTTGATGATAATGGAGACAATTTATCAAGAGGACATAACAGTTTTACACACATAGCTATTAACAGAGCCTCAAAATACATAAAGCAAAAACTGATAGAAATAGACAAACTGAGAAGAAATAGACAAGTTCACAATTATAATCAGATTTTTAATATCTATCTATATTTATATCTATAGATCTATATATCTATATATGTATAATTGACAATAAGTAGAGAAAGATCAATAAGAATATAGGATATTAGATAAACAATATCAATTTGAACTAATTAACATTTACAGAACACTCTATGCCTGCAGGTATTCATGCCCTTTTGTAACTCCTCCCCTTGAGTTGATTGGGACCTGTGGCTTTTCTAATCAATAGTATATGGAAATGGTAAGGGGGTGTCACTCCTGTGATTCTTTTATGTCAAAACTGACGGGCGGTGACTCTCATGATCCTGTTACATTTTATATTGCATTACTGCATCTTGCTAGCAGACTTGCTTTCTTTTTACCTTGCAATTTCAAGAAGCAAGCAGCCATGTTTGGAGGCCCACAAGAGCAGAAGATGGTCTCCAGCTAGCAGCCAGAAAAAGTCTGGGTCCCTCTGTTTCACAGCTGCAAGGAAATAAATTCTGCCAACAACCTGAGTTACATTGGGACTTCCCAAGTAGATCCTTCCCAAGTAGATTCCCAAGTAGATTCCCGAGTGGATCCTTCCCAAGTCAAGCTTGCACATGAGAACCAACAGTCTAAATGCAGCCTTAGAGAGGATTCAGCTAAGCCATTTCAAAATTGTTAATCTGGAGAAATTATGAGGTAATAAATGTGCATTGTTTGAAACCTCTGAACCTGTGGGAATTTCTTATGCAGCCTAGAAAATTAATACATTAGACAAAAGTAAAATTGATAGATCTCTAGCCAGCATAATCAAAACTTTTAAAAAGAACGTATAAATTATAAAATCAAGAATGAGAGGTGATATTAATACCAACTCTACAGGTATTTAAAGAATAACAAAAGAATTATAACATCTGTGTGATAATAAATTCCATAACTTAGATAAAATGGGCAAATTTCTTGAAAGACACAAATTACCAGCTCTTTTAAGAAGAAAAGGATAATCTGAATAGCCCTATCTCAATTAAAGAACTTTCCTTAGGGTGCCTGGGTGGTTCAGTGAGTTGAGTGACCAACTCTTGATTTAGGCTCAGGTCATAATCCCAGGGTTGTGGGATCAGAGCTCTTAGTTGAGCTAGGCACTGAGTGTGGAGCCTGCTTCAGACACCCCCCTCCCCTATCTCCACTTCTCTCCCACTCAAGCACTATATCTAAAAAAAAGAAACAAAAACCAAAAACCTTAAAAAAATATCCTTTGTAGCTAAAAGACCATGAATAAAATTGTTACTAAACCCCAAGTTCAATTGCTTGTCATTGAAAGGCCAATACTCAAGAGACTAGTTTTGATTGGAAGGGAATTTGAGCTTTATTCAGAAGGCTAGACACCTGGGGAGAAGGCAGACTCCTGTCCAAAAGACAACTCCCAGGTTTCTACTTGGCCTAAAGATTTTTAAAGGAGTTTAAGGCAATTAATCATGAAAGGAGTGCAGTGGTCTGCAACATTTCTTGATTACATGCAGACTCAGTTGTTCCAACTACAAACATTTCAGTTGTGTGAGAGGGTTGAGTTCTTGTTTTGTGATAGGAAGGAGTACTCTTTTCTTTCTGCAAATGAGGGTAATGTCTAAAGGTACACAAAAGGATGTTGGTAGAATCATTTGTGTGATGTAAAAAAAAAGGAAGAACATTTTGCTAAAAAATTGCTATGCTAATCAAAAAGCTGAGACAGCTTCAAACAGACTCCCTGCCCTCTGCAGCCTGGGAAAGTTCTGGTCCTTCACTCCTAATGGCTAGTGATCTGTTTACTACAGATCCAGGGACTTAGGTCAGCAAATAAGGAGTGTGTTATCTTGAAGCAAGTTAACCCTTCAGACCAGTTGGAGTGCTATTATAAATCCCCAGGCCCAGATGGCTTCATGGTGAATTCTACCAAACATTGAAGGAAAAAATAATACCATTTCTACACAAACTCCCACAGAAATTTTAGGAGAAGGAATTGCTACCCAACTTATTCTATGAAGTCAGCATTACTGGGATTTCATAATCAGACAAAAGCTAGTATAAGAAAAGGAACCACAAACCAGGATCTTCATAAACATATTTATAAAAGTTCTTTTCAAAATCTTTGGCAAATTGGATCCAGCACCATATAAAGAAGATAATTTATTATGACCAAGGGGGGTTTATCCCAGAAATGAAAGGTTGGTTTTGTCAAGAGTTGGGAAAAGTTATGAGATTTTGTCCTTCCTGTGAGTGGACAAGTTAGTCTTTCAGTTTCATGAGTGCTGGCGCGAGACACAAGGCTCTTCCAACAGAGGCAAAAGATTTTAATAATGCAGAGCTCATGCCAAACCTTCATGTTAGCATTAGTGTTCTTTGTTTTTCAAGGCTCACAAGAGTTTTTCAGAGAGGGCCATCACTGTGAGGTAGGTTTGCATCACATCTGAGGAATCCTGAATTTAGGGAATCCTAACCTTTTATAGTTGGCTATAAGCAAGCCTGCCCAAACTTTGACCTAGAGAAAATCCTTGTCAGGAAATGCATCTGAATTTTGTTTCAATGAGAGATACTATCTCTATCTTCCAAAACTATCTACTGTACAAACATCCTTGAAAAGATAGTCCAGAACACTAGGGCACTCAGTGCTCCTGCTCCCAAAATGTGCTGAAATGTGAGAGGCCTATGAAGAATTCTCTCCCAGCATTTTTAATAAAACTCAAAACTTATCACTGGTTTGCCTTTGTTTAGACAAAAATTTCATAAATACAATACCAAAAACATAATCCATAAAAGAAAAAGTTAATAAATGGGAGTCAATCGTAATTAAGAATACCTGCTTTCTGAAGGACACTGTTAAAAGAACAAAAAGCACAAAACCCTGTAAGAAAATACTTGCAAATCATTATTTTATTTCAAAATAAGAAAACAAATTAACCAATGAAACAAGGCCAAAAAATCTGAACAAATAGATACTTCACCAAATAAGATATACACATGGCAAATAAGACAGGAAAGGATGTTCAATATTATGAGTCGTTAGGAAACACAAATAGAAACCATGATGAGGTATCACTGCACACCTAGTAGGATGTCTGCAGTGCAAAAGGTAAACTCTACTGGGCACTAGAGAAGATGAGGAGCAACTCCTATTTTGAATGTGAAATGGCACAATGACTTTGGCAGTTTGGTAGTCTCTTTAAAAGGTAAGCACAAATCCTAAAATTTGTATGGAAGCACAAAAGACCCCGAATAGCCAAAGTAATTTTGAAGAAGAAGACCAAAGCGGGAGGCATCACAATCCCAGACTTTAGCCTCTACCAGAAAGCTGTAGTCATCAAGACAGCATGGTATTGGCACAAAAACAGACATATAGACCAATAGGATAGAATAGAGACTCCAGAACTAGACCCACAAAAGTATGGCCAACTCATCTTTGACAAAGCAGGAAAGAATATCCAATGGAAAAAAGACAGTCGCTTTAACAAATGGTGCTGGAGAACTGGACAGCAACATGCAGAAGATTGAAACTAGACCACTTTCTTACACATTTCACAAAAATAAACTCAAAATGGATAAAGGACCTGAATGTGAGACAGGAAACCATCAAAACCCTAGAGGAGAAAGCAGGAAAAAACCTCTCTGACCCAGCCACAGCAATTTCTTGCTTGACACATCTCCAAAGGCAAGGGAATTAAAAGCAAAAATGAACTATTGGGACCTCATGAAGATAAAAAGCTTCTGCACTGCAAAGGAAACAATCAACAAAACTAAAAGGCAATCAACGGAATGGGAAAAGATATTTACAAATGACATATCGGACAAAGGGCTAGTTTCCATAATCTATAAAGAACTCACCAAACTCCACACCTGAAAAACAAATAATCCAGTGAAGAAATGGGCAGAAAACATGAATAGATACTTCTCTAAAGAAGACATCCAGATGGCCAACAGGCACATGAAACGATGTTCAACATCACGCCTCATCAGGGAAATACAAATCAAAACCACACTGAGATACCACCTCATGCCAGTCAGAGTGGCTAAAACAAACAAATCAGGAGACTAGATGCTGGAGAGGATGTGGAGAAACGGGAAACCTCTTGCACTGTTGGTGGGAATGCAAACTGGTGCAGCTGCTCTGGAAGACAGTGTGGCCATTCCTCAAAAAATTAAAAATAGATCTACCCTATGACCCAGCAATAGTCACAGGAATTTACCCAAGGGATACAGGAGTACTGATGCATAGGGGCACTTGTACCCCAATGTTTATAGCAGCACTTTCAACAAGAGCCAAATTATGGAAAGAGCCTAAATGTCCATCAACCGATTAATGGATAAAGAAATTGTGGTTTATATACACAATGGAATACTACGTGGCAATGAGAAAGAATGAAATCTGGCCTTTTGTAGCAATGTGGATGGAACTGGAGAGTGTTATGCTAAGTGAAATAAATCATACAGAGAAAGGCAGATACCATATGTTTTCACTCTTGTGTGGATCCTGAGAAACTTAACAGGAGGCCATGGGGGAGGGGAAGGGGGGAAAAAATTAGAGAGGGAGGGAGACAAACCATTAGAGACTCTTAAAAACTGGGAACACTGAGGGTTGATGGGGGGTAGGAGGAGGGGAGGGTGGGTGATGGGTATTGAGGAGGGCACCTGTTGGGATGAGCACTGGGTGTTGTATGGAAACCAATTTGACAATAAATTTCGTATTTAATAAATAAATAAATAAATAAATAAATAAATAAAAGGTAAGCACACACAAAACATATGACTCAGCCATTCACTCCTAGGTATTTCCCCAATAGAGAAGAAGGATCACGTCCATACAAATCTTGTACATGGATATTCAAGACATTTTACTCTTAATAGTCTGAATAGTACAAAAAAAAAAGTATGCTTACCCCATCCCAGCAATCCAACACCTATATATTTACCAAAGAGAAATGAGAACTCATGTTCACAGAAAAATTTATACAAAAAGATTTATAGCAGCTCTAGTCATCATTGCTAAAAATTGGATCCAACTAAAATTTCCTTCAACAGGTGAGTTAACAGACGGTGGCACATCCAGCAATGAAACACTACTCAGAAATTAAAAGGACTTTGGATACATGCAGGAATTTAGCTGATTCTGAAAGGTGCTAGCTGACAGGAACCAGTCTGTGAAGATTACATAGTTTATGGGTCCATTTATTTGACATTCTGTGAAAGGGAAAACTGTAGAAACAAACAACAGATCAGTGAGGGGCTAGGAGTTCAGGAGGGAATTTGTTTTGTTGTTGTTGTTGTTGTTTATTCATTATTCATTTTTGAGAGAGAGAGAGCACGCACACACACACACACACACACACACACACACACGCACAAGTGGGGGAAGGGCAGAGATAGCATTTATAATATAGGAGCATTTATAATATGGAAATTGACAGCTGCAACAAATCAGGGTTTGGGTTTTTGAGAGTTTTTGGAGAGCTGACCATTGAATATTTACCATCTTATCACTGTACACCCTGCCTCCCAGAATACTGGATATCATTTCAATGGAATGTTGGAGCTTCCAGTGATTTTAAGAACCTGTAGGAAATATTTCTTTGCCTTTGATGTGGGTATTTTATAAATCTGTAGAAATTCAAGGGAACAAATGGCAGTGCAAATGATTCTTGTCTCTGGACATGCACAAGGCCTCTGTCCAGGAGAGACACAACCCTCCCATGTGTGGAAAGTTTGGGATCCATCTGCAGATTTATTTCAATATTCCTAATCATAAATGTGTCAGTTCTTTGGATTCTCCATTGAACCAGTTGTGACATCCTTTCTGGTTCACTCATTTAATTAATGATATAAATAAAATTTTTGAGGTGTTCATTTTACGTTCTCTTGAAAGTCTAGTTTTAGCATTTTTTGAAAATTACTTGTAACAGCATGCTCTTTTATCTGCAGCACTTGACTGCCTTTACTTGTCTTGTTTTTAAAAATACTGTCGGGACAGCTGAGTGGCTCAGTCGGTCAAGCATCCAACTCTTGGTTGGGGCTCAGGCCATGATCTCACAGTTTATGAAATCGATCCCAGCATTGGGCTCTGGGCTGACAGCACGAAGCCTGCCTGGGATTTTCTCTCTTCCTCTCTCTGCCCTTCCAGGGCTCACTTTCTCTCTCTCAAAATAAATAAATAAGCTTAAAAAAAAAAGAATATCTACTTTGTTAAGAATGTCTACTTTGTTCAGGGCACCTGGATTGCTCAGTCGGTTGAGCGTCCAACTTCAGCTCAGGTCATGATCTCGTGGTTTGTGTGTTTGAGCCCCGGGCTCTGTGCTGACAGCTCAGAGCCTGGAGCCTACTTGGGATTCTGGGTCTCCCTCTCTCTGCCCCTCCCTCGCTTATGCTCTGTCTCTGTCTCTCTCTCTCAAAAATAAATACACATTTTTAAAAATTAAAAAAAAAAGAATATCTACTTTGTTCAAGTAACATTAGATACTTAAACTCCAGGCTTCTCTACTCAGAAGCTTCTTGATAGAATTAAATCCTCTATCCAGAACGTGGTACTTTTCATATGGACAGTAGTACCATAATGCAACCAAACAGACTTTGCTGTCCTCGTTCTGAGGGGTGGAACTTCGGGAAACTAGTTCTGCAGAAGTGATATGATAAGACTGTGTGCAAGCAGCCAAAGTTAAGGTTGAAGGAGCAGTGGGAATCTATCTTTGATCCCAATAAAAGACTCACAGCAGGGAAGGGAGCCCTGCTTTGTTTAATCATAGTTCATGATAACTAGGACGATTGATCCTGATCAAGTTACCCACAATATCTGCTGGGAAAGGATGTGCTAACCACTGACTGGGCTGCCTTCTTTCCCAGTATCATTCATTAACCAATAACAAATGACCTTTTCAAATTCCTTTTTCCTGGAATATTGATAAAACTCTCATTCAGATATTGTTTTTGCCTGTATTTTTTGTCATTGACTTTCTAGCTTATATCCCTTCGATCAGACAGTTGTGGTTCTGACATTTTTTGTGGCTCACTTTATTTCTCCTGCGTAGGCACTTTTTATTTAATATTTCAGGAATTACTATGCTCCCTAGAGAAGTCAGTCTAAACATAATGATTTTTATTAGTATATCTCACTATAAAGCCTAAAAATGTGTTTCTTTGGCTTACAGCAATAGTAAATCAGGGCCTAAAATTTATTGTAGTTTCCAAAATAATATATATCTGGTAGCAATGGGGATGATTGTTTTTGTTACATGAGAATTCCTTAGGGGAGTTCAGAGCAGGGCCATTGTTATTGTTTCTTAGATTAAAGACTTAATCTGTTCTCTTCTAATTTAGTCAAATGACTGATAACACTCCCTTCTAGGATACATAATGTCATGGAGCACAGACAATGCCAGCTTTTCAGTTACAAAGAAAACTCAATTTATTAATTATCTTTGGAATGACAATTGATCTGTCATTGTTTTCTGAAATGATTAATTAAATGAGTGTTAATGTTATGTCCTTCTGTACTCAGGAAAGTGTACTGAGATGATTAACAAAGCTACTCCTAATTTGCATTTTTACAATTCAAGGGGAGAGCACATTTTTTTGGATGGAGGAGAACCTATGTTCAAATTCCATTACTATCTTTGTGACAATAGGCAGTTTGCTTTAAATGGTTTCAATTTTCTATTTATTTAACTAGTAAACCGGAATAATACCTACTTCTCAGGGGGTTTTGTTTGTATGATTCTGTTGGGATGTTTGGGGATTTTTGAGGTCAAAGATAATGCATATTAGGCTATAAAACAAGAGTCTGGAAAAGTTTTAATAACTATTATGGAAATTTAATTTTCTTATAGTTTTATGGGATTTGAGGCATTTATAGTTTTCCCATGTTACGAGATTTAAAAACAGAGGTAATAACCTTTTTAGTGTATTTTTCCCCCTGAGAGAAAACAGATCCATGAAACATATTCAAATTGGGAAGAAGGATATAGAATAATAAATAAACCTAGTTCGTAACTAATTTACCTTGGGATCCCAAGGAAACTTGCTCCAGAAAGTCCCCAAGCTAGATCCAAGTTCTGGGTAAAAACATAGCACTCTCAAAGCTCTCAGGGACTCCCAAAGTCCTTCCTAACCTCTATGAGGCCAATTAAACAAGCATTTATGAGAGCTAATTCTTTTAAAAACAGAAGTCTGTTTAAAAAGCATAAAGCAGGGGTGCCTGGGTGGCTCAGTCAGTTAAGCATCCGACTCTTGGTTTCGGCTCAGGTCATGATCTCATAGTTTTGTGAGTTCGAGCCCCACATCAGGCTCCAAGCTGACCATGCAGAGCCTGCTTGGGATTCTCTGTCTCCCTCTCTCTCTGTGTCCCTCCCCCACTTGCACTCTTTGTCTCTCTCAAAATAAGTAAACTTAAAAAAATTCATAAAAGCATAAAGCAGACAAAATTGAGAATATAGCATAGTTCTTTCCTTACCTGCCCTTTCAAGTCTTTGCCCTGGCTACAGGACCCTCTCCATTGCTATGGTTCTGAAAGCTTGTTGCTACTCTTGATATAGAGGCAATGATGTATTGGGATGGGCAGTTATCAGACAGATGTTAGTTTCCTGGGTGTGCTTGGTCCCAGGCTTACTGGTTCATAGAAGACAACAAAAACAAGGTCCAAGTTCTGTTAGAATCCAGACATAATTAGAGATCTCTAGTTGCAGCAGCCCATCAGCTGGGTTAGGCATGATGCTTTGTGCATAGTTTCAGCTTGGCCAATCCCTAGCTCCTGATAGATGTAGAAATAAGTGACAGCCACAGAAATTTGTAGAGTCTCTGATTTTTTTTGCCGTTTCTGTTGTTTTTCAAATTTTTGAAGATATCTCTTTGTTATATGGCATAAGACTTTTACTGTATTATGCTCACCTAGAAAGAGAAATTTTAATTTGAACTTTGCAGAGCACGAATTTACCTGGTTGAGTACTGCTTGGTCAACATTGCCCAGACAATGTTTATATCCAAGACATCTCATGATTTTAGTTAATAAAAAGACAGTAATAATAACAATCGATATAAGCATTAGCACATCTATGAGAAGTGAATGTTTCAAAGATCACTACAAGACTGATGATGTATTTAATCTTATATTAAAAATAGTTACTGATTCAAACATAAAGATGTAAGATTTTGTCAGTTGAAATAAATACCTTTCAAATGCAAATCCCAAGATAACTGTCATTTTCTCAAAAGAAAAACAAAGATAATTTACAGATAAATACAGCTAGTATATAGCTAGTTGTATACATTGGATGCTGCATGGTACCAACCATACTCCATCCATTTAATCATTGTCTCAGCACAAATTTAACTGAATATCCTATATGATGGGTTGTAGGAGTTTCCAGCCCCAGTTGTGCATGTAGATAGATGGATGGGAGAGGAAAGAGAAAGTTGGAATCAGTATGACAGCAATAAAGGGATTAATCTTGTTACAGAGGCTAACAGCTGTAGGCCAGCTGGATGGCACCAGTCAGGTATTTATAGCATAAGTGGAGTCGTGGATAGGAAGTTCACTTTGGCTGGTAGGGCATAGCAGCCAGCTGGGGAGAATGGTACAGAAGATTAGTTCGCACAGCCAACGTTACAATGGGGAGCAAGCCCTAAGCTGCAAACGAAGAACTGACAAGAGATCAAGCAGAATGGTCTCTCAAAGAGAGAGGAGGATTACTGACAACAAAGTTAAAATCCAACTGGAACAGTGAGCTAACCTGGTTGTTGCAGAGAAACGGAAAAAAAAAAATAAAAGAGAGAGAGAATGCCAGATCTGGAAAACTCCAGATCATGCTGGGCCCACAAGAAGTGGGTTTAGGGCAGCAAGACAAATTCTGAACCTCACCAAGTGATAGATTTGACTCTGCTGAGAGAAGCCCCATATGATAAACCAGAACTCTAGCTCCAGCCTGAATTCAAAGGGAAGAACTTTAGGGAAGGGTCAGGGGACTCAGGGGCTGATAATGGCATAAAGTCAGGATGTTTTTGGTATTTATTTATTTATTTATTTATTTATTTACATCCAAGTTAGTTAGCATGTAATACAATAATGATTTCACAGGTAGATTCCAGTGATTCATCCCCTGTGTATAACACCCACTGCTCATCCCAATAAGTGTCCTCCTTAATAACCCTTGCCTGTTCAGCCTATCCCCCCACCCAAAACCCTTCCAGCAACCCTCAGTTTGTTTTCTGTATTTAAAAGTCTTTTATGTTTGGTCCCCCTTCCTGTTTTTATATTCTTTTTGCTTCCCTTCCCTTATGTTCATCTGTTTTGTATCTTAAATTCCACATATGAGTGAAATCATATGATATTTGTCTTTCTCTGACTGACTAATTTTGCTTAGCATAATACCCTCTAGTTCCATCCATGTAGTTGCAAACGGCAAGATTTCATTCTTTTTGACTGTCGAGTAATACTCCATGTATATATATATACCGCATCTTCTTTATCCATTCATCCATCGATGGACATTTGGGCTCTTTCTGTACTTTGGCTATTGTTGATAGTGCTGCTATAAACATTGGGGTGCATGTGCCCCTTGGAATCAGCACACCTGTACCCCTTGGATAATTACCTAGTAGTGCAATTGCTGGGTCATAGGGTGTTTTTGTTTTTAAAGCCATTTCCATGTGGACAGTTAAGTGTCAAATTTATTTTGCTTGAAATCAATGGATACAATGTGCCTACCAGCCTTCAAGTCAGTTTTATTTGTGAATCCCTTGTTGTAGTTTACAAGTGTAATAGGTACTGTTGCTGAAGAAAATCAGATAATATCAGTATCCAAAAATGTACTTTCACCAACTAGTCTCCATATATTCTCTTCTCGTTTCTCTTAGAAATGAAAATCATTCTAATGGGAGATTTTTTTTTTTTTTTTTTTTTTGCCTCTGGAGGGAAAGAACTCTAGTGCCTAATGAAAATTGTATCTCGATCCCTTTATCTCTAAAATTTTTAACTCATTCTAAAACCAAAGAATTTTATAGTGATAAAGGGCCTTGGAAGTCATTTTAGCTCAGTCCTTTCCTTCAGAAATAAGGAAAATAAGACAGAAAATGAACCAAACCACACGATACAAAGTAAGGAAAAATTTTGGTCTTGACTAATTTCTTAACAGATCTATAAATAGATCTCCTGGTTAAAAATGTAAATTTCTATCTCACAGTTTCATTTTCAATTTATACAGGAGTATCCTTTGGCTGACAATTCTTTTTTTGTGTTTTATATATGAGACTATGTTTTTGTGGTTGAAGTATTCTGTTATGTTGTTAACACGTAACAGCTGTAAGATAGGTTTTATATGGGTTTACAGTGAAATTACATGTATTATAAGGCTCTCATATCATAAAAACCAGTGGTCCCTAACTTCCACCACATATAAGGGTCACCTGGAGAGCTTTACAAACTATTAGAGCCTCGTCCCACCCCTTGAGATTCTTGTTTAAATGGCCTGGAGTGTAGCCCAAGAATTGAGATTGTTGAAAATGCTATAAACTAAAAAATTACTGTAAACTGCATCCCCCCTTTTCCTTTTTTAGCTTTTATTCTTATTGAATATAGACATTTGTATTATTCCTGTTGAATAGAAACATTAATTGCTATAAATTTCCTTCTATATCACTTTAGCTATACCCCACAATTACTATATGTCCTATGTTCATTAAAAAACAAAAACAAAAACAAAAACAAAAACAAAAAACTTTTTCTTTAACCACACACTATTTATTAAGGGGAAAAAAAGCTCTGTAACTATACTAAATATAGATCTGGGCATACCAAAATCACCTTTGCATTTTAAATAGTTTTTTTGTTGTTGTTGCTAAATTGTACTTATTAAATAAAATGCAATATGCATGTGAGAATAGAGATAATATAATAGAAAAAATCCACTTATAAAATTTGTATGAATAATATTTTCAAAACACTTCTGAGAACTAAGTTTCATTAAGCTTTATTTTCAGCACAAGTTTGGTCCCTTCCATTTTAAAAAAAAATAAAGGAGATTAAAATTCCTTTTGAAGAGAGTCCCAAATTTTCTGGTGTATTTCTGTAAATCCAACAGATTTGGTTGGATGGTTGGTTCATTTGAAGTTTGAGTTAGCCTTAAAGGGATTCACCTCTGTTTTCAGAATGTGAAGATGGATGAAACAAAAAGAAAAAACTCCAGGCTGTAGATGAGGGTTACGTGCTTCTCAGAAGCCCAAACAATCGACCTCATATTGGACAGGGAGGTAGAGAGCAGAACCCAGCAGCACAGGCATCTGAGTGGAGGAAAATAAAGAGCTGTGCTTTCCGTGTGCGTGAAGAACAGTAGGAAGGCAGGCTCCCGGCCACTGCAGTGTTGGGGAAATCTTCTGATGTGATGACTCCACAACCATTTTCTGGTAACTGGATCATTCTTACAATTTCAGCCATCGTTTCTTTTTTGTCCTGAGGGTCTGGATTTCTCTTTATTTATTTCTTTTACGAGAGATGTCATTTCCTCCTTTAAGATCAAGTTCGTTCCCTTCACCTTTGCATATGTATCCACCAACTTCTGTATTTTTAACGACTCTTTTTCTAGGCTGGTATCTTCTAAGTACGTCTCAAGCATCTAAATATTCCTTTTGAGCAGAACTAAGCATGTCAAAAAAATTGATGCTTCGTCTGAATGAGTACAGCCACTATTCGTGCAACTTGAATACTCATTTCACATAAAATCAGCCTCTGATCTAATGCATGAGCCTGAACAAATATAACAGACCCACCAAAAAGCCAATGGCAGATACACACATCACTGACTCCCACCGGAGACTACTGTGGATGAGGTCTGGTCTCATGTCATCTGGCAGCAGCTGTGCCACCACTTCTTGTGACTTCCCCAGGATCAGCCGAAAGCCAAGCTCCATGGTAGCTCACACCCCCTCTGCAGCACTGAGGTCCCCCCACAGAGTCCCACTGGGTAGTCATAGTTCCAACAGCCTACAACAAACCACAGAGAATCCTGCCGTGTTCTACCTGGAACCCAACTCACATTTAACAAACCTAATAGTCTACCAGTAGAGCTGGCCAAAGAAGAGGATGGGGCGGTGCCTGGGTGGCTCAGCTGGTTAAGCGTCCAGCTCCTGATTTCAGCTCAGGTCTCACGGTTTGTGAGTTCGAGCTCAGCAGTGGGCTCTGTGCTGACAACGTGGAGACTACTTGGGATTCTCTCTCTCCCTCTCTCTCTGCTCCTCCCCCACTCACACTTTGTCTCTCTCAACCAAATAATAATAGTAATAAAACACAAGGTGGAGGATGGGTATCATTACTTTTAAAATTTGCTTTCTGCCATAGTGATCTCCCTTTTTTCTTTTTAACTTTTTTGATGATGAAACATTTTAATAAAGTCAATATGCATACTGTGAAATTCACGTATTTAAGGGTACAAATGTAACGATTTTGACAGGCTACATTTGTGAAACAAATGCTCCAATCTAGATTAGAACATGTTTATCCCTCTAGAAGTCTCCCTTATGCCTCTTTTCCTTTCCTTGTGCCTCAGTCTCCCTTTCCAGAGGCAATCACCATTCTGATTTCTATCACCATAAATTAATTTTGACTGTTCTCAAACTTCCCGTATATGGTCTCATACGGAGAGTATTACAATACACTCAATACAATGTTTTGAATTTCATTCATGTTGGTGAGTGGAGTAGTTCACTCTTTTTAAGTTCCTATTATGCCAGTGTAAAAATAGCCAATGATTTGTTTATCCATTTTCCTATTGGTGACATTTTAATGTTCCACTTGTCTTAGGTAAATACCTAGGAATGGAGATGTTTAACAGGTAAAAAGCTGCCAAATCGTTTTTCAGAGTGGCTGCACCACTGTAGACTATTATCTACAATATATGAGGGCTGCAGTTGCTCTGCATCCGCACCAATATTTGTTTTTTTGAACGTTCGCCATTTTTATACAAGTGAATCGGTCCGAGTGTTCTTTTATTTTTTTTATTTTTTTTTATTTTTGAGAAAGACCGAGTGTGAGTGGTGGAGGGGCAGAGAGAGAGGGAGACACAGAATCTGAAGCAGGCTCCAGGCTCTGAGCTGTCAGCCCAGAGCCACACGAGGCTCGAACCTGCCAACCGTGAGATCATGACCAGAGCAGAAGTCAGAGGCTCAATTGACTGAGCCACCCAGGCGCCCCGGTCCTAGTGTTCTTAATTTGCCTTTCAAAACACAAGACATTTGCCTTATTTTCATAGATTTACAGAAGTTCTACCTACATATAATCTAGTCATCAGGGTATATGTTAGATATATACGATGAAAATAACATACTCTCAATCTGTGGCTTTCAGCTTCATTTTATAAATGCTCTTTGATGTACAAGAGGTTTCACCTTCGATGAAGTCCAGTTGAACACCTTGTCCCTTTTATGGTCAGTGCTTCTTAAGTCCCAAGACAATCTTTGTCTGCTCCCAAATCATGAGGACGTTCTCCTACCTTTTCTTCTAGATGTTTTATAATCTGAACTTTTACATTTGCATCTTGGGTTAATTTTTGTATAGAATGATGTAGGAGTCAAGGCTTATTGACTCCTTTTTCTCTTGATTATGGGTCACCTTTTCCTAATATGTATGTTCGGTCATTTTCATAATATTCTGGATGGTGCAGATAATATATCATAGAAAACCTAGGGTGTGGTCTTCCTTTAATCGATGTTGTATGTGACATAGTAGACAATTAAGTCAAACCTTTTGGTCAGGCTGGATTCTTTTTTTTTTTTTTTTTCCTTGTTAGCATAGGTGTATTTGTTTTGTCTTTAGTCCTAGGAATGGCCCTTCCTCTTCTGGAGTGAACTTTCTGGATTTTCGTTAGAACGTCAGCAGTGCTCCATCTGTTCTCGGCACACTGGCTGAGCTGGCACCCATGCATCCACAGCCCTGGGCTCTCTCAGCTTTCAGCCCTGCAGTGGCAGCCCTTGGCTAGGCCTCCCTGCCCTTGGACATGGTCCTGCAGGGGACTTCCAGGTAGACTTCTGGCCCCATCCCCAGCCTTGTCCACAGCTTCCCTGCCTTGTGAAAT
Organism: Felis catus; assembly: GCF_018350175.1. Lineage (NCBI taxonomy): Eukaryota > Metazoa > Chordata > Mammalia > Carnivora > Felidae > Felis > Felis catus. Next base: position 88,985,911 of record NC_058374.1, read on the forward strand.
CCAGCCTCCCCAGCAGCCCATTTCTGCCTCCCCAGCAGCCCATTTCTGCCTCCTTAGCTCAGGGCAACCAAGTGTTCTGCTTGGGCTGCACACCGACCTTGCTAGTTCTGGCAAGTGTCACTACCTGAGAGCCAGGACGCACCTCATGTGCTTCCACACTCTCAAGAACCTCGGTCCTTGGGGCGCCTGGATGGCTCAGGGGGTTAAGCATCCGACTTCAGCTCGGGTCACGATCTCATAGGTCACGAGTTCAAGTCTCATGTCGGGCTCGTGCTGACAGCGCAGAGCATGCAGCCTGCTTGGGCTTCTGTGCCTCTCCCTCCCTCTGCCCCTCTCCTGCTCGTGCACTCTCTCTCTCTCTCAAAAATAAATAAATATTAAAAAGAAAAAAAAAAAGAATGGGCACCTGGGTAGCTCAGTCAGTTAGGTGTCCGACTTCAGCTCAGGCCATGATCTCACAGTTTGTGAGTTCAAGCCCTGCAACAGGCTCTGTGCTGACAGCTTGGAGACTGGAGCCAGCTTCTGATTCCATGTCTCTTTCTCTCTCTCTCCACCACTGATGCTCTTTCCCTCCCTCTCTCTCTCTCTCTCTCTCTCAAAAAAATAAACAAACATTAAAAAAAAATGAAGAAGAAGAACCTCAATACTGGACCAGGATGGAAAATAGTCATCCCATGTGTTTTGTCTAGTTTTATGTTTGTGTTGTGACTGATGGGTTGAATTGTATGTACCTCCTTCCCCGCCCAACCAAATTCCTGTGTTGTAAGTCCTAACCCCCAGCCCTTCACAATTTTAATTGGCAATAAGGTTACTGCAGATGTAATTAGTTAAGAGGAGCTCACGCTGAAGTAGGGTGGATCCTTTACTCAATATGACTTATGTCCTTATAAAGAAGAGAAATTTGAAGGCAGACATGCACACACGGAGAATGCCATATAAAGTGGAAGGCAGAGATCTACAAGCCAAGGACGCCCAACCAGAAGCCAAGGGAGGGGTCTGGAACAGATCCTTTGCTCACAGCCCTCACAAGGAACCAACCAAGGACACCTTGATTTTGTACTTCCAGCCCCGAGACTGTGAGGCAATAATTTCTGTTGTTAAGCCACCCAGCTTGTGGTATGCCATGAGGGCAGCCCTAGCAAAAACTAATGCACTGCTACAGGAGAATACGAACAGCGCCAGTGGCTCTGCCCTCAATGTGAATTTCTTAACACTACTTGTGGGCCCCTTCCTCTGGGGCCCGCTGGGTAGTGCCCTGCACCCCACACTCTCCATCTTCAGCTCTGTATTCAGGCTCTGAAGCTCTTGCAACAGCCGCTAGGCATCACCGGACGACCCAGGAAAGACTTTAAAATATACCAGAACCCCATCTCCAGAGATTCTGCTGTCATCAGTCCGGCATGGGTTCTGAAAATCAATTTCTTTTTTAATGTTTCCCAGGTGATTCTAATGTGTGGCCAGGATGGAGAAGCCCTGTTTTAAGCCCTACAGCCCAAGTCAACTGCCCAAGTTCCTTGCCATCTGGCTTTGTTTTAGGCTTGGTACTTTAGTACTTATTTTTACAGCAGGTAGAACATATTTATGACAATATCTTTCACTAAAACAACGTGATGGCTTTAACTAAAAGATAAAGTGGTACAGACTGTTCATTTTGTTCATTCAAAGAAAGAGCCGGGGCGCCTGAGTGGCTCAGTCGGCTAAGTGGCCGACCCTTCAAGAAACAGAAAGAAGTCTGGTAGGAGTGCAACCTACAAAAACAAGAGAATGAGGGAGACCCATAGCAAGTGGAGCTTTATAAGCCAGTGTGGCGTGCAAAATGGCCCCAAAAAGATGTTCACACTCTGAAACCCGTGAATATGGCAAAAAGGACCTTGCAGATATAATCAAGGTTAAGACCTTCTGCGAGAGAGGCTAGTCTGGATTATCCAGGTGGACCCAATCTAATTAGATGAGCCCCTGAAAGCAGAACACTGTTTACAGCTGGTGGCAGGTGAAGAGGTGAGGCAGATGGGAAGTCGGAGAGATTAAAAGCCAGAGAAGGAGGGGTGACACGAGGGAGGTGGGCAGCTTCACGTTGCTGAAAGAGGCTCCTGTCTGTTAACCAGCAAAGAAACGGGGACCTAGCCATCCAAACTCAAGGAACTAAATTCTGCCACCAGTTCATTGGAAGTGAATCCTCCTGCAGAGCATCCAGGTAAAGGCCCAGGTTGGCCAACGTCTTGATTTTACCTTGTGCAACCAAAACAGGAATCAGTCAGATCCACCTGGACTATGGGCTTACAGAACTAAGAGATATTAAATGTGTGTTGTTTAAAGCAGCTAAGTTTGTGGGTTACTTCCTGTGGCAGCAATAGAAAAACAATATAGCCAGAAATTAAGTTGATTATTTGTATGTTGTTTTAAGTTCGGGGTAAGTCCAAACTGAGTCAACCCTGAAGTATCAATCTATTTTAATCACTATGCAACTGACTTAGCTACAGGCTGGAGTCTACATGTGCCAACCATTAGCCCAAAATTCTCTGTCTTCAGCAACAATACTATAAACACAAAAGTGTTCGAATTGCTTTGCTCCTTTGTATCAGTTTTTACCTATATTTACAATTAGTATTTTTATACTCTGCGTTGTTTTTACCCGTCGGTTTCTATTTATGCTTCACTCAGCACCGGGACAATTTGTACAGGAATTTAAGACGGTTAAAATGCAAGTGTTAAGTAAATACTAAGTGGATGTTATTATAAAAAGGAGGCACCTGTTGTCTGCTAATACTGGTAGGAATGTCTGTGAGTGGTTTCTCTTATGCTTTTGAAATTAAATAGTAATAAAAACACCATTGCTTCAGGTAAGAAAATGTTAAGAAGATAAAAATATAGACTGACAGCCTTGGGAACTAAAACTGGATTTCAACATGACTTATTCCTCTCATCCTTTGTTGCTTAACAAAGGAGAACTTGAAAGCTGCAGATAATTCTTATTAAAACCATCACGGTTATTGGGAGGAGGCATACCACGTAGGATGTGTTTTCATAAAGCAAACAATACTGTCAGCAGTAGACCTAATGCTGATTGAAGAGCTCTCAACTTCTCAGGAGAAATCAATTTTTCCTCCTAAGGCAAATTCAGTTCTCTGACAAAGTACCTTTTTTCTTCTTCTTTCAAAGTCTTTGGTCATCTTTAATGAAGCAAAATTTAGAGCTCTACCCAGTCTATTTATAAATGTAGGCTGATTCAAGCACTCTGCAAGTGGGACCCTACTGGTAAAAACAAGATAACAGGCCCAAAAAGGAGTCATTAGGCTAAGGCCCACATCAGAAAACTGTGACTTAATACTGAACTTATTACAGAGTTGGCATCTCCCAGGAATGGAATCTTAAACCACTCATTCTGGTATTCCCTCATAAGCACTAGTGAAGGAATCTGCCTGATAGATCCCCACCCTCCCCTAAAGGAAGATTCTCTTAGAATGTGAACAAAAACCTGCATGATGATAAGTGGCAATGAAACACACATCTTGGTAGAGGTTTCCAAGTAGAAATAATCACTGTTTCTATGAGTTTGATATATATGTATATACATAAATACACACACCACGTTTTCTTTATTCATGATGGACACTTAGGTTGTATTCATGTGTTGGCCATTGTGAATAATGCTTCAATAAACATGGCAATGCAGATAACTCTTCAACATAGCATTCTTGTTTCCTTTGGGTATATTCCCAGAAGTGGAATTGCTGGATCGAACCATAGATCCTTATAGGATCATATGGTAGATCCTTGCCAGCATTTTTTTTTTCTGTCTTTTTGGTTATAGCCACTCTGACAGATGTGAGGTGATAGCTCATTGTGGTTTTTGTTGTATTTCCTTTATGATTAATAATGTTGAGCACCTTTTCATGTACCTGTTGGTCATTCATGTATCTTCTTTCAAAAAATGTCTATTTAGGGCCTTTTCCCATTTTTAATTAGATTCAATGGGTTTGTTTTTGCTATTGAGTTGCATGAGCTATTTATATATTTTGGATATTAACTGTTTATCAGATGTATGATTTGCAAATATTTTTCCCATTTTATGAGTTCTTGTTAAATTATTTATCTCTGTTCTCTTGTACCTCTCTGAGCATTTTTAGAACCATTATTTTGAATTTTTTGTAAAGCATTTTCTGGACCTTCATCTTTCGGGGGTCAGTTCCTGGAACTTTATTGTGTTCCTTTGGTGGAGTCATGTTTCCTGGATTCTTTGTGATCCTTGTAGTCTTGCACAGATGTCTACATATTGGAAGAAGTAATCCAAATGAAGTTGTTCTTGCCTTCCTTCTTTCCCTGCAGTCACTCTCAGGTGTTTTGTTCCACTGTGTTGCTAAAGTTTCTTAATGGACTGCAGAACTCTCCTAGTGCTGGTCCTCTTCATGGATATCTGTCTAATCGTTCATCTTTGTAGGGAGATAGAGGCTGGGGTGTCCCAGCCATCTTGGTGATGTCTGATTCCTAGGTTTTCGTTTTGGGGAAAATGGATATGTGGTAAACCCTTAACTGACATGCTAAAGGCCAAGAATAGGAACACATCTGATGGGGAAAATTAAGACTTGTGTTTTGACAGGTTATATTTGAAATGTTTAGTGGATATGCAAAGGATACCCACGTGAAATGATTACACAGGCAGGTGAACATTTAAATCTGAAGCTTAGGAGCCTTACAGATGTTTCCTGTCCTGACAGATCATGTTGGGATGTAGACACTGTAGAACAGGGAGATTAGGTGACCTGATCAAGATCATAACATAAAAATGTCAAATAGCCAGACTCGAAACCCAGTGCTCTTTCCATTAGACACACAAACCCTGAAGCAAAGAAAATCTATTGCCCCATCCGCACCCTTTTCCACTAAGCTTCATGTAAAAAAGTTTGGAAGGGTAACTTGGAGACCAAAGGAACTTGCAAGGATGGAGCTGTGTAATGGTGGCTGACTTTTCTTCAACAAGGTAACAAGTAGCAACAAAATGAAGGGCTAATTGACCCTAAATGTAGTGGACTTTAGCAGGCACAGACCTAACCTTCAAGGTTTAACCCTTTATAAGTGACCGATTCCCATGATAGGTTGTGATCTTGCTAAGATTAAAAATCTGTACCAACATATTCTAAGGCTTATATGTGGGAATAAGTCTTTTCACTAGTGAGTGAGCCTACCTGTCTTCTCAGTATCCACCTCTCAACTTGGTTTTGTTATTTCTCCTTGTCTTCTTGTACGTGGGGACTTTCAGTAAATGATAAAAAATGTTCGATTCTAAAATACACAATAATCAGGGGTTCCTGGGTGGCTCAGTCGGTTGGGCGGCTGACTTTGGCTCAGGTCATGATCTCGCGGTCCGTGAGTTCGAGCCCCGCGTCGGGCTCTGTGCTGACAGCTCAGGGCCTGGAACCTGCTTCAGATTCTGTGTCTCCCTCTCTCTGACCCTCCCCCGTTCATGCTCTGTTTCTCTCTGTCTCAAAAATAAATAAACGTTAAAAAAATAAAATACACAATAATCAAAAACAAGTAACAAAAATAAAGGCATCCATAAAGAAAGTTCAACTGATTTAAACATAACTTTAGCATCATATTTATATAATTATTAGATTTGAAGGAATTTTTAAAAAATTTTAGTGATGCCTCATTGCATGTTATGGGGGAAATTGTTTGCTATCATGGTGTTTTGGGAATTACAACATTCTAAAATGTACTTCTTTCAGATATCAGGAGTTCATGCTATTATTTATTTAAATGCCAGGAACTCTCTTGATACTAGGCCAAAAACACACCTGTCTATCAAGAGAAAATTTAAAAAAAAATTTTTTTTAATGTTTATTTATTTTTGAGACAGAGACACAACATGAACAGGGAAGGGGCAGAGAGAGAGAGGGAGACACAGAACCTGAAACAGGCTCCATCCAGGCTCTGAGCTGTCAGCACAGAGCCCGACGCGGGGCTCGAACTCACGAACTGTGAGATCATGACCTGAGCCAAAGTCGGACGCTTAACCGACCAAGCCACCCAGGTGCCCCAAGAGAAAATTTTAATACCTGCATTAAAATGGAAAGAAATGAAGGTAAACTGTGTGCATATTTGGTGGTGCAACTTTCAGTCTGATACGCTCTGCTGTCACGTGTCTGTCCAATATGGGCAATGGTCCAATATATAGAACACTTGTGTGGTTTCCACAGATGATCAACCAATTTAACAGGACTTGTAGATGAATGCAGTTGATAGTTTGGACCAAGAGAACATGCAGCTACAAAGAAAATTTTAGGGCCCAAATATACAAACTTTGCCTTCTTAGTTAAAAAGTAGAAAATTCAACCCAGCAGCAAGTTTTTTGAAATGGAGGAGTCAGACCTGTAACAATGGAAAATGAAAAGCAGAATCTCGACGGGTGCAAGGGATTCTAAATGGAGTTCTTGAGTGGTAAATACGAAATGAGATAGCAGTAGCGTGGCGTGGGTTTACTAAGACCATGACACAAACTGCTGCTAATAAAATCTGTCATAGAGCGAGGGAGGTGAGCATGTTCACCTGCGTCAGTCTACATTAGGAGAATCTTTCTGAGTCAGTATTTAGACCTCAGATCTACCGTGCACATAATCCAGAGCTGAACTTTGATTCTTTTTTTTTAAACATTTATTTATTATTGAGAGACAGAAAGACACAGCGTCAGCAGGGGAGGGGTAGAGAGAGGGGGAGACACAGAATCTGAAGTAGGTTCCAGGCTCTGAGCTGTCAGCACAGAGCTCGACGCGGGGCTTGAACTCACAAACTGTGAGATCATGACCTGAGCCAAAGTCGGTCGCTTAACCAACTGAGCCACCCAGGAGCCCCTGAGCTTTGATTCTTAAGGTGAGGACAATGGAGAGGAAGGGATAGGAAAGTGCTAAAGAGATTATGGCATTTGCCTGGACTTTGGTTTGCATGTGTATATAAATACAATATATGTATATATGTGTATATAAATACTCTCACGTATATGAGAGTACATGATTTAAATTTCCTTCCTAAATGAAAAGTAACACCCACTTCCTGTAAAAACAAACCAAACAATCTGGAAATGCGTTAAATAAACAATTGTCCTCTCTTCCAAGTACTGCTTTCCAACGGAACCACTATTAACACATGGTGTATGTTTTCACAAACATTTTTCTCTGTGATTTTACATAAATGTACACATGTTTACATAAGAATAAGGAGAGGGATAAAGAGCTTTATATTTCTTTCCAAATGTGGGATCATATTGTAGTCTAGCTCTGTTTTCACTTCATACCTTGTGAACACCAATCCATGTCCTTAAATGGAAATATGCATTTTTAAATGTTCTGAAAACAGAGAATAAGTCTTCCTTACATTGAATGTACCATAGTTTATTCAAAGAACTCCACATGAATGGGCCTTTAGATTGTTTCCAGTTCTCAAGTATCAGTATTACAAGCAGCGCTGCATGGTGAATTGGTCTATCCGTGCACGCTAATGCAAGTATTTCAGTGTGTTCTTTCACACCCCTCTTACCTCTCCAGGTTCTGTCCCCTGTGAGGAAGAATTCAGGACACATAGGCAGAGAAGGAGGCTACCCTTCTGATATGATATGAGGCTCCCTAAAAGCCTTTCTGGCCTGAATTCATCCCTTCCCTGGCCTGCTCAAAAGTCTGGAATTCCCAGTATAAACTAACGTCTTCAGTAGCCTTCCACATCCCCTCCCTAGTTGGAACAGGGGACTTCCAACCTCCTCCCTAGCTAAAACATCGGTAGGAATTTACAAATGTAATTTAATCAGCATGTCTTTCCATTTCAATGCTTGATGAAAATCTTTATAAAATTTTAGTCTATTTTTCTGTCCTTGCGATTTAAAAGGATTAGATTAATTGACTTTATTGCTGTTATTTTAGAGAGTGACAAAGCACAAGTGAGGAAGAGGGGCATAGGGAGAGAGGGAGACAGAGAGAGAGAGAGACAGAGAGAGAGGGAGAGAGAGAGAATATCTTAAGCAGGCTCCATGCTTAATGCAGACCCCGACACAGGGCTCCATCCCATGACCCTGGGATCATGACCTGAACCAAACTCAAAAGTCAGATGCTCAATTGACTGAGCCACTCAGGTGCCCCTAATTTGCTTTTAAAACATGAGGATGTTGGGACACTTAATATCATTCTTAAAGTAATACCATATTTTTCCCAATGTATAATAGATTTTTAGATACAGTGGGTTTCTTTTACATACAGTGTCTCCTTCCCTCCCAACTATCCAGTGAGTCAGGTAGGGCAAAGAGTACTTTGGTTTTATATATGAGAAAATTGAGACTTAGAAATGTTAAGGGACTAACCTAGGACACATAAGAAGAATTGTCGGAATTTATCAGTGATGGGTGCATCATATGCTAGACTTAGAAGCTCTTGGAAATGTGACTGAACTTGAACTGACCTTAGGAGATACCTTGAAATCTTTCATACTGGGAGTTTCCTGGTGCTTAAATACTGTTGTTCTTTCCTTACTCGGTTCTTAAAATATAATGGTGTTATTTGATTTACTTTTTTCTTATAAAAGCAAAGTGTCTTTTAACTTATGTTAATTAAAAGGTCTGATTAGCCACATGATGCTTAAGCTAAGGTTTTCCTCTACTACATACACTGTGACTAAGTATGGATATATGTGAGTTCATCACTAGTGGATACACCAGCCAAGTTAATGAGGCAAGTCTGTGGGCCACCAGCAATAACCTTAACAAGAGTTAACATTTCCAATGTTTTTTGTGTGTTTGTGTGTGTGTTCATCATTCATCTAAGATTTATTCACATCAACTCATTTAATCTTTTCAATAACCTTAGGAGGTGGGTGTTGTTACCACCTCTTTTGTACATGAAAAAAAATGGAGTGCAGAACCATAAGTGACTTACCCAATGTCATGGAGCAAGCAAGCGGCAGAGCTGGATTATAAACCCCCTCGGGTCTGACTCCATCCATGCTCCTATTTTTTTGCGTGTTTTTTTTTTTTTTAATTTGTATTTTACATAAAATAAAAGGACAGAGAGAGCAGGGGAGAGGCAGAGAGACAGAGACAGAATCTGAAGCAAGTTCCAGGCTCCAGGCTATCAGCGCAGAGCCCAGCATTGGGCTTGAACTCACAAGCAGTGAGATCATGACCTGAGCTGAAGTCAGATGCTAACCAATTGCGCCACCCAGGTGCCTCTTATCTGTGCTCTCACATCACTGGGCTATGCTGCAAGGTCAGAATGGCAGTTTCCCACTGTCCTATGTCATTTTCAAGTGCTTCAGGAAGCCAACACTTCAAACCACAACTTATAGACAGTCAGTTCAGTATAAAAATAACTCCAACCAACTCAGAGGAGCCAAAAAGGACAGTTGTAAAGATTCAGACAATTTCCTCAAGATCCCTACTCTTAGCTGCATCTGACCTAATGTGACTTTGCTGTGGGCCAAGAAAAATAATGGAAGGAATTTATTCAGTTTTATTAAATTAATATTCCTAAGTGAGCGAGCTGTACAATAAGACACCCATCCTTACCCACTGGATTAAATTTCATCCAAACGTGGCCCTTATGACCACATTCTCCCTTTATCTCCTAGAGGAAGCTTCAGTTACATGGTTGTAGGAAACTTTTGTTCTTTTCCTCTTGGACTTAATAGGCTTTACTATGTTTTTATTAGCGAGAGTCCGATCTTAAAGGCATTTTTGTTATGTAGTAGTCAACATTTTAACAAAATGAGACCTAATCTTGAGAGTGACACTAAAATTTAACCAACATTTCTCACGTATACTAGAATTATGGTATACAGTCTTAAGCTACAGTGCTTGATTTCAAATCTCAGCTCTGCCACTTGCCAGCTGCATACTCTTGGGAAAAATACCTAATTGTTTTGCCTCTCCTTCTTCTATGAATAGGAATTTTGATATTAAAATTAGTCGGGGTTCTTGAGAAACAGAACCATTAGAATATACGTAGCTAGAGAGAAAGAGATTGATTATAAGAGACTAGTTCATGAGGTTAACGGAGGCTGAGAAGTCCCATTATCTACTGTCTGCAAGCTGGAGGCGCAGTAAAGCCAGTGGTGCAGTTCTAGTCCAAAAACAATGGCCTGACAACCAGGGGGACCAATACTGTGAGTTCCCTGCCCAAGTCTGAAGACTCAAGAGTCAGGAGTACTGATATCTGATGGCAGGAAAAGATGGATGCCCCAACTCAAGCAAAGAGTAAATTCTCCCTTCCTCTGCCTTTGGTTCTATTCCTGTCCTCAGTGATTATATGACATCTTCCTACATTGATGAGGGTAATCTTCTTTACTAGGTCTACCAATTCAGATGCTAATCTCTTTCAAAAACACTCTCACAGACACAGCCAGAATTGGTGTTTTTTCAGCTATCTGGTCATCCCTTAACCCAATCAAGCTGACACCTAAAATTAACTGTCACATCTACTTCATGGGGTTGAGAATTTATTGAGTGCTTGCTATGTTGACCACTGGTCAAAGCTCTTTACCTCTCTTTACTCATTCAGTCTTCACAACTACTAAATTATGGCCAATTTAAAGATGAAAAAACCTAGGCACAGAATGGTTAAGGATCTTATCTAAACAGAAAATAAAAAGTAAAGAGTAGAGTTTGGATAGGAACCTAGCCAATCTGGTTATAAGTCTAGTGTTAGTCACCGCTACAAACTACTTTTTTTTTTAACTTTTTTTTTTTAATGTTTATTAATTTTTGAGAGAGACAGAGACAGAATGTGAGTGTGTTAGGGGCAGAGAGAGAGGGAGACAGAGAAGCAGAAGCAGGGTCCAGGCTCTGAGCTGTCAGCAGAGAGCCCGACGTGGGCCTCAAACTCCAGAGCTGTGAGATCATGACCTGAACCGAAGTTGGTCAACTGACTGAGCCACCCAGGAGCCCCGCAAACTGCCTTTTTGAAAATTAGCAACAGAACAGCAAATTTCAAACCCACTTTACAAAAGCAAACATGTTTTCTGATGGTTTTGCCACTCTGACTTTCTGTCTATAAGTAGCCGAATTAACCCTGTTTTGCCATTCAGATGGCTCTGGTGTTCAATCCACATAGATCATGATTAAAAGGATTCAAAAATCTGTTTATTTCTTTAATTCCAACTCCCCCAAGTCCCTTCGTCTGCCACCAGGTTCACACCAATTGATATAATAGGTGCTTGGTCAGGGCCTATGACAGAACAAACTTCCTCATTAGAATCCCATGCAGTGACAGTTTTAGAATCACTGGAAATTCCAAGGCTTCTTTATTCTAAGATAAAATTTATAAGCGAAGCCTTTAGAAGAAAGACTAAAAAATAAAATGTCACCATGAAAATCCTGTATCCTCAAAGATTTTTTAATCCAATAATTTATGCTTAATTTTTAAAAAAATTTTTTTTAACGTTTATTTATTTTTGAGACAGAGAGAGACAGAGCATGAACAGGGGAGGGTCAGAGAGAGGGAGACAAAGAATCCGAAACAGGCTCCAGGCTCTGAGCTCTCAGCACAGAGCCCGACGCGGGGCTCGAACTCACGGACTGTGAGATCATGACCTGAGCCGAAGTCGAACGCTTAACCGACCGAGCCACCCAGGTGCCCCTATGCTTAATTTTCTTAAGTTTATTTATTTTAAGAGAGACTGATACAGTGTGAGTGGGGGAGGGAGGGCAGAGAGAGAGGAGAAAGAGAATGATTTATGTTTAATTTTATAGAGAAAATGGTAAAATTGACATTGTTATTTTGGATGTGGAAATACTTTATTTTCATTACTCTCATGCCTTTTAACCAAAATAAGATAGAAGACCAACTTAGAGGACAATACCTCAAAATATTTTCAAAATGAGCACTGTAGCCACATCATGCTTTTTGCTGAAATAGATCTCCATTTTCTCTTTCACTCTTGATAAATCGAGTTAGTTGCCCCCAACTACAGTACTTTGCTGTTTGAAGTGAGTCCAATCCTTTCACAAAAAAAGCTTTGATTTTGGACAAACTGTGGGAAGCTATTTTTAAAAGGGCCAATTACTGTGTACTGCACTTTGATCATTCTCTGATTACTTCATAGTGTATATGTATATAGATAGATAGATAGATATAGATAGATATAGATATAGATTTTTTTTTAATGAAGAAACATGCTCTTTGAATTAGGCTTTAAAAAAAGAACATGTGACAACAAACAGTGTTTGGGGACTGATGAGACTTTTATGTTTAGTAACACTGCTCGGTGGTGCTGAAGGAACATTTCAACTCCTCCATAGCAGGAAGACTTTCTCTACCCATGGAGTAGGTGACTGCAGACACGTGATGATTTGAGAATTTCTGGAACAGCTATGTACCTCTGAAAGAAGCACAGAGAAGCTTACATCATAGAGTCATAGAGTCCCAAGATTTGAAGGAACGTAATGGTCAAATACTGCTACCAATCATTCTGTGTTTTAATCCCTTTTCTCTGTGTCCCTAGCATGTCCCCACCGGCCTATGAATCGTATCTCTGATGACAAGAAACTCGTTTCTTCCTCAAGCTTTAAATGATACACAGTCATTCCTTCTAAAGACCACCTTTATTCCAAGAGCTTTTCTAGACTACAGGTGTTTCATTCATGTTTATATCATGGGTGACTAGTAAAACATGGACACACAGAAGTGCTCAGTGAAGTTGGTTGAAGTGAATTGAAATGAATTTCCTTAGATCTGGTACAGCCTTGCACCCTGGTCAGTTGTGTGTATGTTTTATTTCTCAATGAGATTGGAAAGTCTATGAGGGGAGGCATCTTTTTCAGACATCTTTATGCACTCTGCATTTCATAATGTACCATGTGCGTAGAATGCCCTAAATAACTAATTAAATTAAAAAGTGTGAATGAGTGAATGAATATCTAAATGAATCTTATTTCTATGCTATTTTTGAAAGATACATTTGTATACTAGTCTTCGAAATCAGGAACAAATATTTATATTCTATTTCCAAGACATCAAAGAATGACTTCAATTATAATATTCCTGTAACTAGAATTTCCACACAAAGCAACCTATAAAGACTATATAAGTCTAGCTCCTTGATTTTGAAGCTGGTCATTTCTTTCTTGGGAGCATGCCGGGGTTTTTATACATGGTTTAATAGCATTCAAAGGCTTTTCTATCTCTCCTTTTTTTCTATCATTTTGAATCTATAAATATAACAGATAGAAACCACATTTAAGACAAAACTAGATTTACATCTCACATGAGATTTTCACATCCTTTTTGTACTCAAGGGATACACTGAATACAAAAATGAGCAACTGAAAATGAATAGAACCAATACATATATAGCATAGAATATAAAAGTCAAAAAAACTTTATCTTTTCAGCAGAATATGTATAAATCTCTGCTTAAATGTTTTCGGAAAGACAGAAGTTGGCATGTAATTATGCATATTTCAAACTTTGTCCATTTGGTTTGACCTAATAGTACATGCGCAGAATATACCCTTGTTCAAATTCTGAGTCTGCTACAAACTAAGTGATCTTGGACAAGTTACTAAACTTTGTGCCTCAGTTTCTACCCTGTAAACAAGATTTTTTTTGATGATTAATATATATATATAAACTATTTAGCACAGTATAAGTTATCCATAATTATCAGCTATTATGCATATATGCAGAGGAATAGTGCATGGCTGTTTATTGGAAGAATGATTTTAACACACCATTACTATCATTTATGCAATCAGAAAGAGCATACACTTTCTTTTTTTTTTAATTTTTTTTTAACGTTTATTTATTTTTGAGACAGAGAGAGACAGAGCATGAACGGGGGAGGGTCAGAGAGAGAGGGAGACACAGAATCTGAAACAGGCTCCAGGCTCTGAGCAGTCCTGCCCGACGCGGGGCTCGAACTCACATACCGCGAGATCGTGACCTGAGCCGAAGTCGGACGCTTAACCGACTGAGCCACCCAGGCGCCCCAAGAGCATACACTTTCAAATAAGTCACTTTATAAAGCTATTTAATTATTCAGGAAATGCTGCCTCTACTCAATAATTTTGGAACGTGTCTTCTGAAATTGCCCTAAAATTACTGTCTGAGCCACTTTAAGCAAGAAGACAGAATCCTAAAATCAACTTTATTTACTTTAAAAAAGTAGTAATATGCTTCTGTATTACTCAACTTATTCATAGGATTTGGCTATAAATGAATGACTTTGAGATGTTTATAGAAATCTAACCATTTTCCAAAGGAGAAAAAATTTCTATCATTGGGAATGAAACAAGATTCCAAAAATTCAGAAGACTATTACAGAAGGTATTTTACACAATGGTATTATTATTGGCGTTAGAGTCTGCTACCCTAAGAATTTTTGAAAGTAACTGCTATATATTTGATCATGTAAGTTCTATAAATACTATATTATATATTTGATAATATATGTTTTACATATGTAGTGCTTTATTACTATGAAACTCTAATTATGCAAGGGGGAAGAATGATTAAGGCATGTGATTAAGGCACTAAGTACTATCCAAAATGGATAGCAAGAGTATCAGGTCCTGTGAATGCCTCAGCTCCCTCATCAGGCTCTGACACATAGCAGCGTGGTCCAGGACACTTAACTAAGTGCTACAGATTACCTTCTAGCGCTGGAGATGACATTCAGGAAGGCAAAACCATGGCAGGGAGTGCATAATCCCTTCTACTCTGATATTCTCCCGTACACTAGGAAATGAGATTTTCTCCCGGATATCCATTCAACGGTTTTCCTCATCTTTAATCTCTTAAACAGAGGTTGAAATGCCAAGAAGTGGCCTTCATTTCCACATATTTTCTTAGTGATAAGGTCTTGGAGAAAACAGGTGGGGGACAATTCTTGGGTTTGCAAACATCATGTAAGGAAGGCACTAATTGTTCTTGGTTCCAGATCACCTTTTCAAGGATATCTGTATAGCAAGATAGAAATAGTGTCTCCATTCACAGCAAAGGGCAGGTTTACTTACTGTCTTAAAATATAGAGATAGTTTCTTCTTCCAGATGAAACTGCAGACATGCTTACTGTCCAGTCTGATAAAGATAATGCAACACTGTAGAGCAAAGGGTAGGCGTGTTAACTGACCATTAAAGAAAATTAAAGTTTCCTAAGCTCAGGATTCTTCTGTAATGCCACCCTGTGAGTGTGTAGGTAACTTAATATTGCCCAGGGGAGCTGAGACTCTGGGAACTAGTGGGGGGAAAATGCTGATGTTCTGGCTACTACTATTGCTATAAATAATTAACTATCCTTTAGTTTTAATCCATGAGTTTTATGTCTTGGACTAGCATCCTTGAAGCTGTGGCAAGCTGACTTGTTAGCATGAAAAAAGGATGAAGCCTAGAACTTTCAGTTCTTAAAAAGAACCTAGACATCAGACAGAATACTGAGCAAATAGGACAGAGAGCAGTGCTGTATGAAAGAAATAGAATTATGGCCAGTTTAAATTTCTAGTAGTCACACTAAGACATTTAAAAGAAAGAGGTGATGTTAGAAGGGCTAAAATGAACAACGCAAGAAACAGGAGAAGTTGGCAAGGGTTCAGAGAAAGGGGAACCCTCTTGCATGCACTGTTGGTGGGAATGCAAACTGGTGCAGCCACTCTGAAAAACCATATGGAGATTCCTTGAGAAACTAAAACTAGAACACCCTATGATCCAGCAATTGCGCTATTAGGTATTTACCCAAAGGATTCCAAAATTCAGATTTGAAGGGGTACATGCACCCCAAAGTTTACAGTAGTATTATCCACAACAGCCAAAGGACGGAAAGAGCCCAAATGCCCATCAACTGATGAATGGATAAAGAAGATGTGGTGTAAACATAGAGTGGAATATTACTCCGTCATCAAAAATAATGAAATCTTGGCATTTGCAATGACCTGAATGGAGCTAGAATGTATTATGCTAAGCGAAATAAGTCAGAGAAAGAAAAATACTGTATGATTATACTTATATGTGGAATTTAATAAATAAAACAGATGAACACATGGGAAGAGGGGGAGAAAAGAGAGGGAAACAAACCACAAGAGACTCGTAGTGATAGAGTACAAACTATGGATGTCAGACGGAAGTGTGTGGGAGATAGGCTAGATGGGTGATGGGTACTAAGGAGGGCACTTTGTGTGATGAGCGCTGGGTGTTGTATATAAGTGATGAATTCTACTCCTGAAATCAATATTGCACTGTATGTTAACTAAAATTTAAATTAAAGGGAGGGATACCTGGGTGGCTCAGTCAGTTAAGCGTCCAACTTCAGCTCAGGTCATGATCTCACAGTTCATGATTTTGAGCCTTGCATCGAGCTCCATGCTGACTGCTCAGAGCCTGGATCCTGCTATGGATTCATTTTCTCTCTCTCTCTCTTTCTCTCTCTCTCTCTCTCTACCCACCCCCCCCCCATCCCCAGCTCGTACTCTGTCTCTCTCTTCCAAAAATAAACATTTAAACTGTTTTAAGGGGGGAAAAGAAAAAAAGGAAATGGTGAAATAAACTTTGTTAACATATCTTATTTAACCCAGTCTGTCCAAAGTACTGTCATTTTAGCACATAAACAAAATAAAAATTGAGATATTTTACATGTTTTTCTACACTACAGCTTTGAAATGCCATATGTATTACGTATTATTTTTTTCTTTTCTTTTCTTTTCTTTTTTTTTCTTTCTTTCTTTCTTTCTTTTTTTTTTTTTTTTTTTTTTTTTTTTTTTTTTTTTTTTGCTTCAAGTCTTTATTTAAATTCCAGTTAGTTAAATAATTATATCAGTAATCCTATTTCCAGGTACGGTCATGTTCTGAGGTCCTAGGGGTTAGGACTTGGATATGTGCCTCTAGGAGGAATACAATTTAAGCTGTAACAATATATAAAAATATGCACTTAGCAAATATTTGTGAATGTTTACTATATGCCAGGATGCCTGCTCTTTTCCTCAATCTACAGATTCAACCCTGGTTTCCACAACTCCTCTACAAATATGTTAGACTATATCCAAACTGTACTACTCACTATTTCCTAAAAAGGTATATTTTCCCATTGTATTAGTTTCCAATTGCTGTTGTAACAAATTGCCACTCAAAGACCTAAAAACACACATTTATTATCTCATAATTCTGGAGATGAGAATTCAGAAATGGATCTTACAGCCTAAATTAAGGAGATAACAGAACTATCTTCATTCTGGAGGCTCTAGGAGAGAATCTGTTTCCTTGACTTTTCCTGCTTCTGGAAGCCACCTGCGTTCCCTGGCCCATGGCCCCTTCCTCCATCTTCCAGGCAAGTTACACAGCAACTTCAAGAATCGATCAGCCTCTCTCCTTTCTCCCTCTCTCTTTCTTGCCTATGCTTCTGTCATCACATCTCTTTCTTTGACTCTGACCCTCCTGCGTTCCTCTTAGAAAGATCCTTGATATTACACTGGGTCCACACAAAAAATATCCGTATTCCAAGATCCTTCATCACATGTGCAAAGTGTACTTTGCCATAGACGATAACATATTCATAGGTTTTAGGGGCTAGGACATGGACATCTTTGGGAAACTGTTATTCTGCATTCTACACTCCTATTGTCTCCCCCCCCCCCAAATATTACCTCACCATCACCTCCTTTTGAAACCTTAGCTATTTCAGGGGCGCCTGGATGGCTCAATCAGCTAAGCATCCAACTTAGGTTCAGGTCATGATCTTGTGGCTCGTGGATTTGAACCCCACATCAGGCTCTGGGCTGACAGCTCAAAGCCTGGAGCATGCTTCAGATTCTGTCTCCCAATCTCTCTGCCTCTCCCCCGCTTGCTCACGAATGTTCTTTCTCTCTCTCTCTGAAAAATAAACATTAAAAATGTTTTTAAACTTAGAAAATTTTAGTCATTTCCCAAGGTCAAGATCAAAGATACTTCTTTTTTAAAAAGGGTTTTCCAATCCTCTAGTTAAATATGCTCTTATCCTCCACTGACCTACTAGAACGCTCTGTACGCCCCTCTCCCCTACTTTTCTGGTATGTTAGAGTTTGTTCTGCTCTTATCTCTCCTACCAGCAGCAAACTCTGGAAGGCAGGAAACTTATTCATTTGTGGATCCCCAGGGTCTCTTTCAGTTGCTTATAATTATTAACAGTAGTTGCTCAATTTTTTTATTTACTGATTGATTATTAATGAGGCTGTTGGGTCTGAATGGAGCCTGATGGAATTCTCTTGGCAGCCAAGAGGAATTCCTGGGCAATGGATTCAACTTCAACTACTTCACCATTTGTTATCTTTTAAAGAGAGAAAATATTCTTCCCTGAAAACTCCTCTGTCGGCTCATCCCAAACTTAATGCTCTAACTTTATGGAAATGTTTCAATCTGTGCCTTGATTCCCGCTAGCATCCTGCTTTGATTCCTAACTGTTTAACGTGTTCAGCTGCACTATCCCAGGGTTTAAGAGCCATGCATGTTTCCTTCTTCTGGTTCCAATGGTCTAGCACATAGTGAGCACCAAATGAGACAAAAATTTGATTTATTAATAAAATCTAAACTCACCTTCAAAAGAAGTAAAACAAAGAAAAAAACATTTCCACTTCAAGGAAGGTATTTAATCCCAAAGCAAATCATCAGAATGGCATTGTTGTTCAACATTTCTTCTTGAAAAATGATTTTTTTCTCTTCCTCTCCCTCACCCCCCCCCCCGGAGTTTCTACTCTATTGGAGTTAGCTTCTTTGCTGAAGGTATTTTCTTAGTACAATCCTGGAATATTGGAACATCAAAACAAAACAAAACAAAAATGGAGAGAGCATTTGTATGTATGAGTAAGGGAGAGGATTTAGGGTAGATTCAAAAGTGAAAGGTGTTGTCCTTTTTGTCCTTATCCTCTCTGCTAATCTCCCTTGAAGGGAACACATGTATCTCTGAAGTAGATCCAGCTGAACTGTAAGCCCTGTTGTGGTCCCCACAGGTGGTTGCAAAATAAACACCCTTCCATCCATGTTTAATGGTCACTGGTTGCTATCATGCCAGGGTTTTACAAGTTGAACTTTCTTTAACCTCGAAATCCATGGAGCAAAAAACATGTTCAAGGGAGTCTAACTACAGCTAACTTATTACTTTTGATGTTTCTGTTTGATCTGATTTTCTATCGTTATTTATTCCTATTTATTGGATCCAAGTTTCCTAGGAGTTATTGGTTTAAAAGACCCATTGGAACAACCGTGAATACCATTTAGTGATGCTGCTTTCTGGAGTCATATTACCAAACTACTGGCTTGTTCCTTTGGATTAGACCAATTAAGTTGCAATATAATAGGCTTATGCTGATATTTTCTTCCGTCTTAATCATTTCTATTGTCAAAGGGTGTACCAGGGTTTATTTGCCAGTATTCATGGGAGTGCTCAGGGCAAACACAATAAGGGATTTTCTAAACCTCACATTTAGTGCAGGGCAATTTCATTCTCTGCTGTGTTCAGAGTAATGATTCATTATTGCAATCAACTCCCACAAATACAATTAGTAAATGGTACTCTAAGGACTTGATAAAAATGCAAATCACAAATTCAATCTGCCTTTGAGTTGAAAGCAAGTTTTTCTTTATTGTCACCCTCTCTTTGGTGACTTTGATACATGATCTTTAGTCATTATTTGGGGGATAGTTTACTCAGCGTGATTCTTCCACTAAGAACACCTTTAAAAACACCCAATATCAAATATCTAGTATATGAAAATATCCCTTTGATAAGCAATATTTTCAATCCCCCAAACATATAGCATTACACAGACCCCACTTCACTTTTCCTGGAATGTGTATTTCTTGGGAACACATATGACCTTACTAAAGCCCTAACATGGTTAGATAAGAAAACTCAAGAATGAGCTTGGAGGATGGTGTTCTGCATTTTTAGAAGCAAAGTTAATAGACTGTCCCTAAACGTTCTCTTCACAATTAATGAGGAATGATTTCCATGTTTTCTGTATCCAGGCAACGAAAGATAGCATGATAGATCAGCAATACATAGGACAAAACAATCTCATTCAAACATGTAGTTCAAAGCCTTTTTTTTCAGCTTCTTCATGAAAATAGGAAGAAATTCCACCCTGGCTGCACAGAACCAGAAAAAAATTTTAGATAATTGAGCACCATCTCTTAAGATTCTCTATGTGAAGTTCGTAGTTTTGAATACCAAATGTTAAAAGCTTAGAGATCCTTTCTTTTCTAATTCACTCTTTCTTCTCTTTTATAGATACAAACTGAGACCCAGGGAGGGTCTGTCCCAAACAGTTACCTAAAGGCAAAGCCCAGGCTAGAACTAAATTCTGACTCCTAACTCATTGATCTTTTCTCAGCCATCCCTTTTATCCAATAACCAGCCCCTTGTCTGTAATCAACTGACAACAGCAGAAAATTAAACTAATTTATCTGAAACAGATTTCTCAAGAGCCCTACCCCATCACCATAAACTTAAACCTTTTTTTTTCTAAGAATGTTTTCGTAATTTTTAGTATAGAGGTGGTAAAATTCAAAGACCTAGTTCAATCACTGGTTTTATTACTTGCTCACTGTTTGACTTCAGGCCATGATGTAACCTCTACAAGCTTCAGTTGCTTTATTTATAAAATGAGGTGACAATTTTGACCTCTTCCTTTCTACTGCTCTTTAATAAGTGTTATATTCATGGAGCCATCCATGTGCAAACATGATGAGCACATTAGATGCAAATTGTTTTATTTTCATACAAACTCTTTTTTTATGGGGAAGGAAAAGTTTCCTCACACAAGGTGCTATGAAGACGAAATGATATATGTAACACACGTGTGTTGCCCTCAGTAGGTGGGTGTTTCTTGTTTTCTTCCCACATTCTGAATAGTTACATAGAACTTTGTTTGACTTTACTCCATCAACAAGTAATGAACATCTATGTACTCATTGCTGTGATGAGTACTGTAAAGGTTACCTGAGCAATGGGTCTTGTTCTCAAGAGGCTTATAATATAATTGATGATGTGCAACTAGTATTTGAACCAATTAAATAAATTGGTACAAAATTATAAGCTAATGATTGCGGTTAACGTATATTTAGTAGCTACTACTTATGAGACATGTGCACAGAGAAAGTATTCTGAAACCACCTAATTCAAAGCACTTATTTTTCTCCCTTCAGCTCTTATTTACTCTGCAATTTCATTTAGCATTTATGAAAAAAATGTGTGAATTCTCACAAAGTGCTGTGAGAATATAGATTTGGTCTCAAAAAAAACCCACAGGCTCCTTTAAGATAAAAACTGTAGATGCCAGCCATTCGAGTATAAATAGAACCCTGAAGAGGTCTATACATGTTTATCAGTTAGGAATTACCTCTATAAAATTGTCCATGTCTTTAATCAGCTACAAAATTAGTCCTTCACTACGTAGATGTAACTGAAAAAAAAATATTTATGAGTCACTTGGGATTAGGTTGTGTGAAAGAAGTAGCAAGAATTTCAACTGGGCTCTAAAAGTTCTCATTTAACTGATCGCTTTTACTGTAAAAACAGACAAAAATGATCCTAAGTTTTGAAGCTCCTGCAATATTAGTGCATGTTCCACAACTGTGTTGCACAATTGTCATAAACCCATTTTTGAGCAAGAAAACGAAAATGGGAAGTCCCTCAGTGATTGGCTTTTGTAAATAACCAGTTATCCACTTATCCATAACGACATAACAGAAGCGTGGCATAGCATACTTCAAAGGGGGTATACCTCCTTTTAGATTGGGCCGGTGGGTGAAGGGAGAGAAAAATTAGAAAAAGACCCCAGAGAAAGGAGTTCTTAAGATTTTATTCTCTTTTCTCTCAAATTTTGGTTAAGTGCCTGTTTGCAGGCTTAGAGTAAAATATGAGGAGGTCATCTCTGTTTCCTTCAAGAATTAAACAATAGATATCCTTTCTTTCCCAATGGAATTAAAATTCAACTTTATAGATAATGCCCTAGATAATTGAGAACTTTATATATACAGTTTATGAGATTTTATTTTGTACTTGCATGATGGTGCTTTTTATTCTCCATATTTTTAACTGTACTTGACACGCTGTTACGTTAGTTTCAGGTGTACAACATAGTGATTTGACAACTCGGGACATTATGCTATGTCACCACCAGTGCAGCTCCCATCTGTCACCATATAATGCTATCACTATACCATTGACTATTTCCCTAGCCCGTATCTTTGATCCTCATGACTTATTCATTCCATAACTGGAAGCCTCTATCTCCCTCTCCCCTTCACCTATCTTGCCCATCCCCCTACCCACTTCCCTTCTGACTCCCATTAGTTTGTTTGCTGTGTTTATAGGTCTGATCCTTCTCCGTTTTGTTCGTTCATTTGTTTTGTTTTTTGGATTCCATATACAAGTGAAGTCATAGTATTTCTCCTTCTTTGTCTTACTTACTTCACTTAGTTCATAATACCCTCTATAGGTCCAGCCATTTTGTTGCAAATGGCAAGATCTCACTCTTTTAATGGCTAATATCTCTCTGTGTGTGTGTGTGTGTGTGTACACACAAAAACATCACACTTTCTTAATCGATTCATCTATGGATGGATACTTGGGATGTTTCCATATTTTGGCTATTGTCAGTAATGCTGCAGTAAACATAAGAATACATGCATTTTTTCAAATTAGTATTTTCATTTTCTTTGGGTAAATACCCAGTAGTAGAATTACTGGATCATAGGACATTTCCATTTTTAATTTTTTTTTTTTTTATAAACTCCCTACTGTTTTCCACAGTGGCTGCATGAATTTACATTCCCACCAATAGTGCACGAGGGTTCCTTTTTCTCCATATCCTTGATAACACTTGTTATTTCTTGTCTCTTTGATACTAACCATTCTGACAAGTGTGAGGTGATATCTCATTGTGGTTTTGATTTACATTTTCCTGATGATGAATGATGTTGAGCTTCTTCTCCTGTGTCTGTTGGCCATTTGTATGTCCTCTTTGGATAAATGTCTATTCAGGTTCTCTGCCCGTTTTTTAATAGAATTGTTTGTGTTTTGGCATTGAGTTATATATATATTCTTTACGTATTCTGGATGTTAATACCTTATCAAATATGTCATTTGCAAATATCTTCTCTCATTCAGTCGGTTGTCTTTTAATTTTGTTGATGTTTGCTTTGCTGTGCACAAGCTTTTTATTTTGATGTATTCCCAACAGTTTATCTTTGCTTTGTTTCCCTTGCCTCAGGAGACATATCCAGTAAATTGTTGCTGTAGACGATGTCAGAAATCACTGCCTGTGCTCTTTTCTAGGATTTTTATGGTTTTAGGTCTCACATTTAGGTCTTTAATCTATTTTGAGTTTATTTTTGTATATGGTATAAGAAAGTGGTTCAGTTTCATTTTTGCATATAGCTGTCCAGTGTTTTTCCAACACTATTTCTTAAGAGACTGTCTTTTCCCCATTGTATATTTTTGCCTCCTTTGTTGAAAATTAATTGGCAATGTAATCATGGGTTTATTTCTGAGCTCTCTACTCTGTTTCATTGATTATGTGTCTATTGTGGCAATGCTATATTGTTTTGACATTTTGATATCTGGCATTGTGATACCTCCAGCTTTTTTCTCCTCAGTATTGTTTTGGTTTGATTGTGCTTTCTTTGTATTGTTTCCCGTTACTCTAAATGTATACGTATTGTACCTACAACTGAATTAGGGATTGTTTTTTTTTTTTTAATTTTTTTTTCAACGTTTTTATTTATTTTTGGGACAGAGAGAGACAGAGCATGAACGGGGGAGGGGCAGAGAGAGAGGGAGACACAGAATCGGAAACAAGCTCCAGGCTCTGAGCCATCAGCCCAGAGCCTGACGCGGGGCTCAAACTTCCGGACCGCGAGATCATGACCTGGCTGAAGTCGACGCTTAACCGACTGCGCCACCCAGGCGCCCCCTGAATTAGGGATTCTTGAAACTGTATCTTCTTCCAAGGAAGAGAGTTGCACACAAAATAAGCAATTATTTTGCACACAAAAATAAGCAACTCTGCAATATCTTATTAAGTAAAGAAATTAATGAAAGGAATAAACACACTTATAAGCACAAGAAACATGTGGTAGCTCCTGTGCATGATTGGACCCCTTTCTCCCAGACATAGTTCCAGCCATTTCTTCTCAAGGGCCTTTTCATCTCTCCTACAGCTCAGCTCAGAGAGGGGGCTTGAGTTTCTTCTGTTCCTGCACTCCACAAAAAAAATGTGGGAGTTCTAGCTTCCCCCTGGGCCTGAAACTTCCTGCTGTGGGTTTAGGAGAGAGGGGAATAGTTCAGAGCCCCATTCTTTGACATTCAGTGGCATCTACGCTTTGCCTTTGACTCTCCTTCTCCCAACCCAGGAAACTCCAGGGTAGGAACCCTTACCTGATCCATTTCAAGGTCTTTCAAATCTCTTGCTTATGGTTGGAGCCCTTTGTATTTCCTTCAGAGTCAAGAATTTTGGAACTTAAGCCTAAGTAAAACTCCTTTTTTCTCTTTTTCCCTAAACCATCTCTTTCCTGATGCATTGAACTCAGACTGCTTGTGCTACCTTAATTAGAGATGAAATGATCAAGAAAAAAAAAAGAATTATCAGCAGAAAATTACTGTGGGTGTGTGTTTGGTGGGAAAATGAAATCCCTTTTGAATAGGAGGAAACAATTCCCTCAAGTGGATAGAGATTCTCACTAAGAAGCGTGGACCATGGAGGTGACATAAAATTAGATGTAAGAGAATCCTGGAATGTGCCCACAAGTATCCATTTGTTGGGGCATCAGGATCATGCCAGTTTTCTCTTTTTCTCTGGATGGTAGAAAGAGGATACTAAGTTTATAATTTAAAATGACTCCCCTAGACATCTCACTGTCTTTGTAACCTATAACCAGGTAGCAAAGCCTAATTTGCCAATATTGCCTTGACACTTGGAACTGAAGAGAACGAAGGTATTAGGAACAGAAAGGAGGAAGACATCTGCCATTCACTTCATGCCTGAGGAAGGCCCTGTGGACCCAGCAACACCATTTCCAGAGTGCACAGTGGCCCACAGTGCAGCTAGAACAGTGAAGAATATATCATGCAGAAAAGTGCCTGGTGGCTAGATGACCTTGGGCTAGATATGAGACACGCTCCCCTCTCCTATCCCAGAGGAAGTTGAACTGAAAACTTCTTAGAAGGTGGTATGAGACAGGAGAAGTCTTGTGCTAGGGAGACATAAATAGCAGGAAAGATTTTTCAGGAGGTACTCAGCCTGTCCTTTTAGCTCATTGCTTTCCACTTCCTTGACAACTTCTACTCTGAGAAGAAGTTGAATGAAGATTTTGAAGTCTTTGAAGAATTAGGTCATCTTTCTCACCTTTCCTGAAACAGAGTTTAATATTTGGGTTTCTGTGATCCCAAAACACTTGGTTTATTTCTTCATGACAACATACCACATTTCTGGAGCTCTTCAGGAAAGGATTGTTTTCTCTCTAGTTTCTGATAGTTAATACGAGTGTTTAATATACTTTCAGTGAAAGAATGAGAGAGATTAGGCCCCAGGTTGCTGGAGACTATGAATCTAGAGACAAAAATACTTCCATAATTACACCATAGCCATCCAATTTATTATTTAATTTGCTTGCCACAATGCATTTATAAATTATCTCAAAAATTGCCTAAAGTTAATTCAATAATGTTGGGTTCAGTTATTCTAATCCAAATCTTCAATTGTCCCATATTTCCCAATATAAAAGATTCCCTTCAAAAAGATCTGTATTCACAGGCGCCTGAGTGGCTCAGTCAGTTAAGTGTCTGACTTTGGCTCAGGTCATGATCTTACAGTTCATGAGTACAAGCCCTGTGTTGGGCTCTCTGCTGACAGCTCAGAGCCTGGAACCTGCTTTGGATTCTATGTCTCCCTCTCTCTCTGCCCCTCCCCCCGCTTTCTCTCTCAAAAATAAATAAATATTTTAAAAATTAAAGAGAAAAAAAAAGAAAGAGCTGTGTTTACCAGGACGAGCTGGACTACATTCTGGAAGAAACTGCCCCTCAAATTTCTCACTCTCATGCTACTTGTCTTTGGTAGATTGACTGGAGGCCCACTCTACATCTCCTCATGCTGGCATCTAGACTGATTTGCCCTCTCTCACGTTTTCAGGCATTTTGGTAAAGGGAAAGCCAAATAAGACTGTTAATACCAGAAGTGATCCTCAAAGAAGATTCTAAAATTCTTTCACTTTCCAGCATGATGGTAGCAAGGACCCAATTGCTAGTGATCAAGTGGGGTGGTAATAAACCAGTAGTGTGGTGGAACCAGCTTATACTGCCTTGTGTGACCTGAATGTGCACATCTCTTCCCAACTCCTTGTTCAAGGACCTTATAACAAAGGCTGGAATTTGCCACAGTGGGACTACTTATACCATCGATACTGGCCAATGCTGCAAGTCAGAGTTGGATTTGATTTTGATTTTGTGTTTTCAGGGCGTCCGTTTACTAGCACATCACTGTGGTAAACCAAGGCACACTGTAGCAATTAAATGCTTCAGCCTAGAAGGGGCACAGAATTTCTATCTCTTCTGCTCACAAATCCTTGTCCAGAACTAGTCACATGGCCACAAGGTAACTAAAAAGTAAAATCCTTCCCTGTTGCCAGGAAGCAAAATTGGAAATATTTGTCTACCACAGCAGATATATCTGAACAAGGTAGACATCAGCAACATATATAGTCACAATTCCAATGGGCAGGGTAGACAGGTCAGAGAAAAAAACACCTCTTCTAAAAATACTGCATAAAAAGGACCTAACTTTTCTTGATAGGCTATACATTATAAGCACTGTATATATTGGCTGCCTTCCCTTTCCCGTTTCAGTTCCCTCTGTTTTTTTCTTTTTCTTCTTTTTTTCACCTACTAAATAATCTACTTGCACTCAAATTCTTGGGTTAGGGTTCTCTTCTTAGGAAACCCAAACCAAGACTTTAGCAGAAGAGATTCTGAGAAGCAGATCCTCAGGATGATAGATTGATTCACTGACCAAGTGGCAACAAGGACCCCTTCCTGGTGAGAAAAACCTGGCTTTTTATAATATCATAATTATTAAAACTCAACTATGTAGACTGGGGTGAAATACAGGTGGAAGGAAATGTACTGGCTTCTTCCATCGCTTTCGTATTTTGTAAATCTAGGGCCAACGGTAATTTTAAGAATTGTACAGGTTGTTGGTTGTTAGGTGCAATTTAAATGCTGAAGGACGACAATGACAAGTTGAGGTCAGCCTGAAATTTACACCCGGGATTTGACTGTGAGAGAAGCCAAATTATTAAAATTTCTATTAGTCTCCTGATGCTGCCATAGCAAATTGCCACAAACTTAGTGGCTTAAAACAACACAAATTAATTATGTCACCATTTTGTAGGTCAGAAGTCTGACATGGGTCTCACTGCACTAAAAGTATCAGGAGCTCTGCTTTCCTTTCCGGAGGTTCTACGAAAGAATCTGTTCCCTTTCTTTTCCCAGCTTCTAGAAGCCACCAACCTTCCTTGGCTCATAACCCCCTTCATCTTAAAACCTACAATATTATAGGGGCACCTGGGTGGCTCAGTCCATTAAGCACCAGACTTCGGATCAGGTCATGATCGCAGGGTTTGTGGTTCAAGGCCCACATCATGCTCTGTGCTGACAGCTCAGACAGAGCCTGGAGCCTGCTTCGGATTCTGTCTCTCCCTTTCTCTCTGCCCCTGCCCTGCTTGCACACACTCTCTCTCTCAAAAATAAATAAAAACATTCAAAAAAATTTTAGACCCTACAGTATTACACATATCTATGACCATTTTTCTGCAGTCATCTCTCCTTCTGACCACAACTAAGAAAACTTCTTTGTTTTTAAAGACCCATGTGATTACATAGGGTTCCTATAGATAATCCAGCATTTTCTCCCATTTCAAGATCCTTAATCACATCTCCAAAGTCTCTTTTACTATGTAAAGCAAGCTATTCACAGGTTTTAAGGATTCGAATGTGGACATTGGGGGGACCATTCTTTAACCTACCATAGTTTACTCTCAAGTCCCCAAAGATTCATGTCCATTGCACATGTAAAATAGACTAACTTATTCTAACATTTCTAAAAGTCTTAACCCATTGCCATCTCTATCAAAATAACACCAGCATTCTTCACAGAGCTAGAACAAATAATCCTAAAATTTGTAGGGAACCAGAAAAGGCCCCGAATAGCCAAAGCAATCTTGAAAACCAAGCTGGAGGCATCACAATCCCAGACTTTAGCTTGTATTACAAAGCTGTAATCAAGAAAGTATGGTACTGGCAGAAAAACAGACACTCGGATTAATGGGACAGAATTGAGAACACAGAAATGGACCCACAAACGTATGCCCAACTAATCCTTGACAAAGCAGGAAAGAATATCCAATGGAATAAAGACAGTCACTTTAGCAAATGGTGCTAGGAGAACTGGACAGCAACATGCAGAAAAATGAACCTGGACCACTTTCTTATACCATACACAAAAATAAACTCAAAATGGATGAAAGACCTAATCATACGACAGGAAGCCATCAAAATCCTTGAGGAGAAAGCAGGCAAAAACTCCACCACAAAAACTTCTTACTCAATACATCTCCAGAGGCAAGGGAAACAAAAGCAAAAATGAACTATTGGGACCTCATCAAAAAAAAAATCTTCTGCACAGCGAAGGAATCAGCAAAACTAAAAGGCAACCGATGGAATGGGAGAAGATATTTGCAAATGGCATATTAGATAAAGGGTTGGTATCCAAAATCTATAAAGAATTTATCAAACTCAACACCCAGAAAGCAAATAATCCAGTGAAGAAATGAGCAAAGGACATGAATAGATACTTCTCTAAAGAAGACATCCAGATGGCCAACCAATGCATAAAAAATGCTCTACATCACTCATCATCAGGGAAATATAAATGAAAACCAGCATTGAGATACCACCTCACACCTGTCAGAACAACTAACATTAATAACTCAGGAAACTACAAATGCTGGCGAGGATATGGGGAAAGAGGAACACTTTTGCCCTGCTGGTGGGAATGCAAACTGCTGCAGCCACTCTGGAAAATAGTATGGAGGTTCCTCAAAAAATTAAAAATAGAACTACCCTATATCCCAGGAATTGCACTACTAGGTATCTATCCAAAGGATACAGGTGTGCTATTTCAAAGGGACACATGCACCCCAATGTTTATAGCAGTGCTATCAACAATAGCAAAAGTATGGAAAGAGCCCAAATGTCCACTGGCAGATGAATGGATAAAGAAGATGTGGGATACACACACACACACACACACACACACACACACACACACACACACACACATATACATACAATGGAGTATTACTTAGCCATCAAAAAGAATGAAATCTTGCCATTTGCAACTATGTGGATGGAACTAGAAGTATTATGCTAAGCAAAATTAGAGAAAGACCTCATATGAGTGAAGTCATATGATATTTTTAAGATACAAAACAGATGAACATAAGGGAAGCAAAAATAATAGAAAAAACAGAGAAGGTGACAAAACATAAGAGACTCTTAAATATAGAGAACAAACAGGGTTACTGGAGGGATTGTGGGAGGGGGGATGGGCTAAATGGGTAAGGGACACTAAGGAATCTACTCCTGAAACCATTGTTGCACTATATGCTAACTTGGATGTAAATTTAAAAATAAGTAAATTATTAAAAAGTCTTAACCCATCACAGCATCAGTTCTGAGGTCCAAAATCTCATCTAAATGTTATCAGCTAAAAAATCTCAAATCTCACATTCCAAATAAGATAGAGATAAGACTCTGGGTATAATCCATCAAAATTTCTCTCCAGTTGTGGATCTGTGAAGCTAGAAGACAAGTTATCTTCTCTAAAACATAACGATGTAACAGGCATAGAAAGTTGTTATGAACATTTCTATTCTGAAAGGGAAAAAAAGAAAAACATTACCTTTCTGAAAATTGCTTTCAACCTTAAAAACTGGCCCAAGGCCTTTCCTGTCCTCCCTAGAAGCAGCCTGCGTTCAACAACTGTTCAATGTGGATCAACTCTGAAGGGACTTCCCAGTCTAAAATCCCCTAAGGATTTTGTTGCTATTGCATTGATGTTGACCTCCCTTATCTACCTAATCCTACTTTTTCCCCAAAAGTGTTGATCCTAAGAGCACTTTCCCATCAATTTCCTACGTGAAAATTTCTATCTCAGAAATTTTTTCATCACAAAGAGGGTAATAGGGGTCCTCCACCATGGGATCTCCTGTGGCATAACTGAGAATCTGCCAACCTGAGAGAATGTCTGAATGTCCTCCAGTGTGGATGCAGTCTCCTTTGAGATATGATATATACTTGAAAGTAGAAGATAAAGTTATTTCTATTTTGCTACTGGTGTTTCTTTCACCTCCAAAATAAAATCTGTAACAACTATGCAGCAATCATAAAGTTGAATATTAGCAATCCCTCTTCTTAAAATTCTGGCAGAATTTCCTACTACTAAAGGATTCCCATTACTCTACTCATCTGCTTAAAGCATCGGCCTCCTTCCATGTTGCTTTTCCCCCTTCAAACTTCTTCTTGTTCTTCCAGTGTTCATTTCCAGTCCTTTTTCCTTATCCCATACCATCCATACTATGTTCAGATATCTTCTTCATAACCAAATAATAAAGATGTGTTCCATAAAAAAGTATTGTTCTCTTCCAAAGGCAATTTTTATTAGCTCTTAAAATTATACTTCTGTAAACCCAGTTGTTAAAACCACCGAGGACTATGTTACCAAGCACCTGGACAGCAAGCAGATTTTACACTGGACACACAGCTCCAAGCTGGCCTTCAAGATGAGCATATTCAGGATGGAGAAAGATCCAGAAACTCTGAAGCATCACCTCTTTGGTTTTATCATCCAAAGGTGAGACACTCTAGCAGTAGAGCTTAGGTAAGAAAACTAAACTAGGGGGATACAGCAAAAGCAGTTCTAAGAGGCAAGTTCAGAACAATAAATACAGACATTAAGAAATGGGAAAGATCTCAAATAAGTAACCCAATGTTATGCCTCAAGGAACTAGGAAACATAGAATAAACTAAACCTAAATTAGGTTAACAGAAAGAAGGAAACAAAGATCAGCACAAAAATATTTTTTAGTATACAGAGACTACAAAGACAATTAAAGGTCAGTGAAAGTGAGTTATATTTTTGAAAAGATAGACAGGGGCACCTGGGTGGCTCAGTCGGTTAAGCGTCCGGCTCCGGTCATGATCTCACGGTTCATGAGTTCAAGCCCCACATCGGGCTCTGTGCTGACAGCTCGGAGCCTGGAGCCTGCTTCAGATTCTGTGTCTCCCTCTCGCTCTGCCCCTCCCCTGATTGTGCTCTGTCTCTCTGTCCC
Organism: Felis catus; assembly: GCF_018350175.1. NCBI lineage: Eukaryota > Metazoa > Chordata > Mammalia > Carnivora > Felidae > Felis > Felis catus. The sequence continues at coordinate 89,017,290 of NC_058374.1, forward strand.
TTAAATAAACATTAAAAAAAATAAAATAAATTTAAAGAAAGAAAAGATAAATTTGACAACCTAGAAAAAAATGGATAAATTGCTAGAAACATACAGCTTCCCAAGATGGAATCATAAAGAAATAGAAAGTCTGAGCAAACCAATTGCTATTAAAGAGATGGAATCAGTAAACAAAAATCTCCCAACAGGTAAAAATGCAGGACTAGATGGCTTCACTGTCAATTCTACCAAACATTGAAAAAGAATTCATACTAATTCTAATTAGTATTAGTACACTAATAGAAAACACTTCTAAACTCGTGTTATGAGACCAGAATTACTCTGATATCAAACCAGACCGGGACACTGCAAGAAAAGAATATTACAGGCCAATATCCCCGAAAAGATGGTTAACATGGGTCCTTATCAGGGAAATGCAAGTCAAAACCACAGTGAGAATGAGAACCTCACACCTGTCAGAATGCTAAAATCAAAAACAGCAAGGGTTCTCAAGGACGTGGAGAGGAGACTTCTCATGCACTGGTGGGGGGAATGTAAATTGGTACAGCCACTGTGAAAAATAGTATACAGGTTTCTCAAAAATTAAAAATAGAAATACCATACGATCCAGTAATTCCACTACTGGATATTTACTCAAAGAAAACAAAATCACTGATTCGAAAAGATAGGGGCACCCATACATTTGTTGCAGCAGTTTTGACAGTAGCCAAGATAATGGAAGCAACCCAAGTGTCCATCAATAGATAAATGGGATCAAGAATATGTGGTATAGCTGTGCAATGGAATATTACTCGGCCATAAAGAGGAAGATTGTGCCATTGAAGACAGCATGGATGGACCTCGATCGCATTATAAATAAATGAAATAAGTTAGAGAAGGGTAAATACCATATGAATTCACTTATATGTGGAATCTAAAAAACAAATGGACAAAAAATAGTCTCTTGAATATAGAGAACAAACTTGTGGTTACAAGAGGAAAGTGGTGGAAGGAGTGGGTGAAATAAATGAAAGGGATTAAGAGGTACAAACTTCCAGTTATAACATAAGTCACAGAGATAAACAGTACAGCATAGGGAATAAAGTCAATAATATTGTGATATCATATAGTGACAGACGGTGATTACAGTTACTATATGGACCACTGAGTAATGTACAGAATTGTTGAATCAATATGTTGTATGCCTGAAACTAATATAACATCGTATGTTAATTATACTTCAATTAAAAAATTAAAAAGATACTAGGGATGTGTTGGTAGAGAAAAGTCCATATAAGGACACAGAGGGAAGATGAGGACACACAGAGAAGGGAGAGAGGCCTCAGAAAAGAACCAACCCTGCTGATACCATGATCTTGGACTTCTAGCCTCCAGACTGCAAGAAATAAACGTCTATTGTTTAAGGCAAAGGAGAAAAAAAAGGGGGGGGCTGCATTTCTTCAGAAAGACATAACAAACTTAAATATATTTTCACCTAATAACAGTGCCTCAAAATTCATGAAGCAAAAACTGGTACAATTTAAGAAAGAAGGAGACAGGGATGCCTGGATGTTTCTGTCAGTTAAGAATCTGATTTCGGCTCAGGCATTGATCTCACAGTTCATGAATTCGAGCCCAGCATTGAGCTCTCTGCTGTCAGCACAGAGACTGCTTGGGATCCTCTGTCTGCCTCTCTCTCTGCCCCTCCCTCACTCATTCTCTCTCTCTCTCTCTCTCTCTCTCTCTCTCTCTCTCTCTCTCTCTCTCTCTCTCTTTTCTCTCTTTTCTCTCTTTTCTCTCCCAAAATAAACTTAAAAAAAAGGAAAGAGACATATTCACAAATATAGTTGAATTATTACCAGCTCACTCATGCCCCAGTAACTAATAGAAGAAATAAACCAAAAATCAGCTAGAATGCAGGTAATCTGAACAACAGTATGACCAATTTGACTTTGTTGACACATATAAAACACCACATCAAAAACTGTAAGATAACTTTTTAAGGGCACATGGAATGTTCACCAAGATAAGTCTATACTGAGCCATAACATAAGTATCAATAAATTTCTAAAGATTAAAATCTGAAGAGTATGCTCTCTTACCCAAATGGAAGTAAATTATAAATTCATACCAATGAGATATCTATAAGATCCTCCAAATACTTAGAGGATTTTAAGGGTCAAATAACCTATGGGTCAAAAATAAACCACAAGGGAAATGAGAAGAGACTTCAAACTAAATGATAATAAATATACCACATATCAAATTTGCGGAATGCATCTAGTGTTTGTTTTATTAAAAGATTAGTAAAATTAGTAAACTCTCAGCAAGATTACTCAAGATATAAAGAGAGGACATAGAAATTGCCAGTATGAGAAATAAAAGGAAGAATAGCAGACAGTATGAGTTCTGTATAAAAAAATCCCAAAGAATCTACCCAAAACTACTAGAATTACGAAGTGAGTTTAGCAAGAGTACAGGATCCAAGGTCAATATCCAAAAAAAAAAAAAAAAAAGATTTAATTTTATATTAAGCAATTGGAAAATGTTTCAAAACACTGTAATAGCATCAAATACATAAGATATTCAGAAATATACTTTATGAAAAATCTGCAAAACCACTAACCTGAAAACTACATACACCAAGAGAAATTAAAGGTTATCTAAATGAATGGTGAGTTATGCCATGCTGACTGATTTTAAGACGATATCAGTAAAATATCCATTCTCTCCAAAATAAGATCTCCCCCAAATAATATACAGATTGAATGCAATACCAATCAAAACCTTAGCAGATATTTTTGTAGAAATTGATAAGGTGGGATTTTTTTTAACTTTTATGAGAATGAAAAAGGCCTAAAATAGCCAAATAAACTGGATAAAGAACAAGTTTGGAGAACTTATACTACCTAATTTCAAGATTCATTCTAAATTCGCAGTAACCGAGGAAATTTTGTATTAATAATAAAGTATATGTAGATCAGTAGAATACGTAGCCTCCAAAAACAGGCCCACACACGGGGTGCAATGACTTTGATGAAGTCAACAACATAATTCCGTGGAGGAAACAAATAGTGCTGAAATGACTGAACATAAATATGGGAAAAAATACTATGCCATTTTCCTCACACCAAATATAAAAATTATTTAGAAATAGACTATTGGTCTAAATATAAAAACTGAAACTAGGAGCACCTGGGTAGCTCAGTGAGTTCAACATCTGATTCTTGGTATCCGTTCAGGCCGTGGTCTCATGGTTCATGAAATCGAGCCCCGCATCAGGCTCTAGCACTGATAGTGTGGAGCCTGCCTGGGATTCTCTCCCTCTTCTCTCTATCTGCCCCTCCGCTGCTCATGCACTCTCTCTCAAAATCAATAAACTATCTAATTATATTATTAAAAAGTAATAAAGTAAAACTTAAATTCATGGATGAATATATAAGTCTTTACTACCTTGTGTTGGAAAGAATTTTCAGGTAGGAAACCAAAAGTATTTCCCATTAAAAATGTTGACAAATTTAACTTTCATCAAATTGGAATTTTCAATTTTTCAAAAGGCAGTAAGAAAACAAGGATAGAAGATACATACTGGGGGACCTGGCTGGGCTCAGTCAGTAGAGCACATGACTCTTGATCTCGGGTTTGTGAGTTCAAGCACCATGTTAGACATAGAGATTTCTTAAAATATTTTAATAAAAATATTTTTTAAAAAAATTATAAAAGACACATACTGAAGAAAATTATGCATGTATTTTTTCATCCATAATACAAAGAACACAAGTTAATAAGACCAAAAAAAAATTTTTAATGTGCAAATGCCTTGATTAGATCCTTCAATAAAACCTGGAGAATTAGTGAATGGCCAAGAATCACATAGGAAGCTGCACAGCATCATTGCTCACTAGGGAAAAACAAAAGTACATGAGGTATTACTTCACACATACTTGGATGGCTAAAATTAAAAAGACTGTCACTAAAGCATGTTGATGAGGATGTGGAGCCACTGGAACTCTCATAGTTGCTGGTGGGAGCGTAAAATGAAGCAACCACTGTGGAGACTCAGCCTCGTCTTAGAATGTTAAACACATGTTTACCTTATGACCCAGGCTGTCCACTCCTAGGCCTTTATCTAAACAGAAGAAAAATACATCTCCACAGGAAGTCTTGCACACAAATAGTCACAGCAACTCTATTCATAGCCATCAAAAACTGGAAAAAAATCCAAACATTAGAGGAGAATGAATAAACAAGTTTTGGTATATACACATAATAAAAGAACACAGAGCAATAAAAAAAAGATTAACTTCGGATGCACACAACACAGACCAATTTTAAGAGCATTCTACTGAACAAAGAAGACAGACATAAAGAAATACTTGTTGATATTTCATTTACATGAAATTCAAGAATATGCAAAACTAAGCTGAGATGACAGAAATCAGACTATCGGTTGCCTTTGAAGGAGTGGAGATTGACTTAAGGAAACGCAAGGGAATATCTTAAAGTAATAGACATTTTCTAAACCTGATCTATATACTAGTTACAGAGGCATGAAATTTGCTGAAATTACCTGAGTAGTACACTTAAGATTTGTGCATTTTATTTCATGTATATCACCCCTTAATAGAATAGTGTGGGCATAAAAAAGTAAAAATGATTTATGACAACACATTTTCCACTTTAATTTATTGATCACCTATATACAAATCAACATTCCACTAAACTGCCACACAGTATCAATTTGGGAACTTAACCAAAATGACCAGGTATGGTAACCTCATAGAGGAATAGGGATAGCTTTATTTATATTTTTAATGGAAAAATCCTCCAAACGTTTATTTTGTCAAGAATGTGACAAAATCCCCTCCTATGTGGGAATTCTCTCTACTTTAATGAGTTTATTTTCTTGGCAGTTTGGTTGCTTTTCTGGCTTTCAGCTTTGTTGGTTTTGATGGAATGCAAGATAGGCGCACATTGCTTCAGAGCTTGGGCTCTATAGTGAGATCATTCTGGGTTCCTTCATTTACTCGCTGTGAGATCTTGGGTAAGGAAGCAAAATTTCTAAAGTTCAAATTTCTTATTTGCTTCTATTTCTAAAAATTGGTAGTTCTTTATGGGACTGTGTAGATGATTCAGTGATATAATGCATATGAAGTGTTTAAAAGACTTATGACAAACTTGGTAGCATATCTAATATAAGTTGATAGTAGTCCTACAATGTTCCAAGATATAGACCTGAGGCTTCTAGGAGATTCTGAGGCTGGTGGTCCTCTGCGTTTAATGAACTCTTCGTAATGAAAAGGCCCTCCAAATAGCAGTTCCTTGACATCATTCCCTCACTAGATTTATTTTTCAGTTACTTTATGTGAACTACTATCCTACTGCGTTAGAGTAGTAGATCTCAAAAACTATTGTGCATAAGAAGAATCAGGAGAGTGCCTTTAAAATACAGATTTTTAACATAGTGTCAGAAATCCTAGCCTCAGCAATCAGATAACAAAACGAAATAAAAGGCATCCAAATTGGCAAAGAAGTCAAACTTTCTCAGTTTTAGCAGATGACATGATACTCTACATGGAAAACCCAAAAGAACTCCACCAAAAAACTGCTAGAACTGATACATGAATTCATCAAAGTCACAAGATATAAAATCAATGTACAGAAATTGGTTGCATTTCTTTACACCAATAATGAAGCAACAGAAAGAGATATCAAGGAATCAATCCCATTTACAATTGCACTGAGAACCATAAAATAACTAGGAATAAACCTAACCAAAGAGGTGAAAGATCTGTACTATGAAAACTATAGAAAGCTTATGAAAGAAATTAAAAAAGACACAAAGAAATGGAAAAACATCCCATGCTCATGGATTGGAAGAACAAATATCTTTAAAATATCAATACTCCCCAAAGCAATCTACATATTCAATGCAATCCCAATCAAAATAGCTCCAGCATTTTTCACACAGCTAGAACAAACAATCCTAAAATTTGTATGGAACCACAAAAGACCCAGAATAGCCAGAGTAATGTTTTAAGAGAAAACCAAACTGGGAGGCATCACAATCCTGGACTTTAGCCTGTATTACAAAGCTGTAATCGTCCAAACAGTATGGTATTGGCACAAAAACAGACACATAGACGAATGGAATAGAATAGCGAACCCAGAAATGGACCCACAAACATATGGCTGGGTAATCCTTGACAAAGTGGGAAAGAATATCCAATGGAATAAAGACAGTCTCTTTAGCAAATGGTGCTGGGAGAACTGGACAGCAACATGCAGAAGAATGAACCTGGACCACTTTCTTACACCATACACAGAAACAAACTCAAAATGGATGAAAGACCAAAATGTACGTCAGGAAGCCATCAAAATCCTTGAGGAGAAAGCAGGCAAAAACCTCTTTTACCTCAGCCACAGCAACTGCTTACTCAATAGGTCTCTAGAGGCAAGGGAAACAAAAGCAAAAATGAACTATTGGGACCTCATCAAGATAAAACCTTCTGCACATCAAAGAAAACAATCAACAAAAGTAAAAGGCAACCAACGGAATGGGAGAAGGTATTTGCAAATGACACATCAGATAAAGGGCTAGTATCCAAAATCTATAAAGAACTTGCCAAACTCGACACCTGAAAAACAAATAATCTAGTGAAGAAATGGGCTTCACATGGATTGACACTTTTCCAAAGAAGACATCCAGATGGCAGACACATGAAAATATGTTCAACATCGCTCATCATCAGGGAAATAAAAATGAAAACCAGCATTGAGATACCACCTCACACTTGTCAGTGGCTAAAATTAATAACTTGGGAAACAACAGATGTTGGCAAGGATGTGGAGAAAGGGGAATTCTCTTGCACTGTTGGTGGGAATGCAAACTGGTGCAGCCACTCTGGGAAACAGTGTGGAGGTTCCTCAAAAAATTAAAAATAGAATTACCCTATGACCCAGCAATAGGACTACTAAGAATTTATCCAAATAATACAGGAGTGCTGATTCATAGGGACACATGTACCCCAGTTTTATAGCAGCACTATCAACAATAGCCAAATTATGGAAAAAGTCCAAATGTCCATCAACTGATGAATGGATAAAGAAGATGTGGTTTATATATACAATGGAATACTCCTTGCTGATGAAAAAGAATGAAATCTTGCCATTTTCAACAATGTGTCTAGACCTGGAGGGTATTAATCTAAGTGAAATAAGTTAGAGAAAGATACCATGATTTTACTCGTGTGGAATTTGAGAAACTTAACAGAAGACCATAGGGAAAGGGAAGGAAAAATAAGATACAAACAGAGAGGGAGGCAAACCATAAGAGACTCTTATATACAGAGAACAAATTGAGGGTTGTTGTGGGTGGGGAGATAAGGAGGTTGCGAAAATTGGTGATGGGCATTGAGGAGAGCGTGTGTTGGGATGAGCACTGGTTGTTGTATGTAAGTGACGAATCATGGGAATCTACTCCTGAAGATGAGACTACACTATATGTTAGCTAACTTGAAAATAAAAATAAAAATAAAAATAAAAATAAAAATAAAAATAAAAATAAATAAAATAAAATAAAATAAAATAAAATAAAATAAAATAAAATAAAACACAGGTTTTCTGGCCCTATCCCTAGATACTCTGATTCACCAATTCTGGGTTAGTGCCTTAGAATCCTCATTTTTGTCCAAGTTTCAACTTGGATAAAACACTGAGAGATCCTGTTTCAGTTGTTATTTCATTCTATTTTATTAAATTCTATTAACCCAAAGGAATCTTACAATGCACATCAGTAGCCATTATATTATAATTATGCAAATTATGAAATAAAAATTGAAATTATAATTAATTGGTGGTATTTAAACTTTTAATATGAATTCATGTCAGCTTATCATACTTAATTTTTATCTTATTGCTAGAAATGACATTTATTCACAACTTACAGTTTTTATTCTTCAACACACCCTAAATTATCTTCCATATGACTTTAGCCCTACGAGAAATTGTTCTGTTAAAAATCACAAAGTCTATAAATCACCAAAGAGCTTTTTTCCCCCATCTTTTCCTAGTAGCTGATTGTGTGGATCCTTCCCTTTCTGAAAATCTCTACTGTTTATTTTTTTTGAGAGCTATATCATCTTTGATCAGTTACTATTCAGTGTACCTGCACAGGCACTTTCCATGTATGTTCTCATTAAATCCTTAGCACTATATGAAGTAAGCGCTAGCATTGTCCCTGAGTTGAGGTTAAGAAAATTGTCGCAAAAGAGATGAATATGTGATAGGGATTAAGGAGTGCACTTGTTGGTGATGAGCACTGGGTGTTGTACGGAAGTGTTGATGAAACTAATACACTATATGTTAATTAACTCGAATCTAAATAAATTCTTTTTAAAGAGATGAAGTAATTTTCCCTAGGTCCCAAGTAAGTGGTAGAGACAGTATTTGAGTTCAAAATTATTTGATTCCATGTGCTTGCTTTTGATATGATGAGCTTTTTATTCCCTTCCTTCTTTGCCAGCTCCTCTCTGTCTTGCAACCTAAATTACTTCGTTTTCCAAAGACTTTCTTTAGCCGTCTCCTCCTTATAGTCTAACTCCAACAGATTGTCAATAATCATTTCACCCACATTACCAGGTACGCTGCATCCCGTCATTTGTCAGCCTTTATGGTCTCTTTTTTGGGACTACCTATTTCACATTTCCTCTTTTCCCACCTTTACCAGGTCACATTCTCATTACCTCTTACCCATATTTCAGTAGCTTCCTAGTTCTTCCTAGTTAAACACATCCTCACATTGTTTCCAGATCACTCTTCAGAAAGACTCTAACCATACCACTCCTCCATTTTAAAAAATAAAATAATGAAATTCGAACCATCTTCAATGATTCTCTTGTCAAAGGCACTCTAAGCCTTGTGTTAAAGACCTATAAGGGTGTCTTGCAACCATTTTGCCTCTTTCCTAGTAAGAGTGCCTGATCTTCTGGAGGAACACCCATCCCCTACTTTTAGTCATCTGATTCACTGAGATTTACTCCACTCCCGATTATAGAGGTGGACTCTCAGTACCCTGTTTCTCGGACACTCCCATTAGCTTTGGGCAAAACTGAAGAAAGTAAACCAGAAAACTAAATCTGGTCAAATCAAGGGAAAACCTCAGGACTTTTGCTGCATTAGCAGGACTGCCTTTTCTGCTGAGCTGGATGTGGTGGTAATACGAGGCTTGGACTTCTGCAGTAGTCAAGAGTGCCTACCTGCAGACAGAGCACACAGAGAAAGCAGAGCTGAAAGATTAGGTGAGGGATGGTGCTTGAGTCCTAGATGAAGATGAACCTCTATCTGGAGGATCTCCCTCAGGGCTGTTCAACCTACTAATTTCCACTTTGGTTTCAGTCAGTTGGGTTAATTTCTTGAACACCTGAAAGATAATTATTCTTGACTGATACAAGACTGTACTCATGAAGGTATCAGTTTTTCAATCCCTAATCATACCTGTGCTCCAGTTACATATGGTTCTTCTTCATTCTTTGTTTTAGAATTAATAATAGGACAAAAGATGACTCAAGTATAGCATTTAGCATTGTGCCTACAAAATAGTCAACATTTAACAAATGTTTAATTATTGCTAGTATTCAGCTAGTAAGTGTTGGAACAGAAACTCCTCAGAATAGGGCATATGGCACATCTGTCTCTTTCTTTGCATCACTTTGCACATAATATGAGTCAGTACTTTTCTACTGATTTGAATTGTTGGATGATCATTAGCGTATATCAGGCCCCTTCCTCTATGGCACAGAAATGCTAATTTGGGGGAGGAGGGAAGGACAGAAGTGAATATAAATGGAACATTTGATTATAGCGATAGCGTTCTGAATGTTTTTTAACATTTTCGATAACAAAAGACATTAGAGACGTTGTGCTCTATGAAATAATCTCTGACCAAATCCACTCTTAAAATATTAAGACTATTATTAAGGTTAAAGAAATATTATTTTTACAGAGCTAAACACATTTTGAAGCATCATTTTATTTCAGTTAGACTCAAGTAGTGTTTCTTTTCAAATGAACAATAAGTTTTGAGAAGGCCCTGCATAAATTCAAAATTAAACTTCTTTAATGTCAGTAGATCTTTAGCAAACACTGAGTGAGGAATTGGATTTGAAAAATCCAATATAATGACTAGCTATAGTAAGAGCTTTAAAATTGTACTTTCCAAGAAAAATATATTGAGCCTGGGATTACACTGGAACTAAAATGCATGCTGAAATAAATTCAAATATATGAGCTCATAAATTCTATGCTTTGTAATAGCATTATCATCTCTTAGACTACCAGGAGAAATGTGGCATTTAAGATGGTCTTTCTCCTTTATGCAAGAGCCATCAGTAATTTACAAAACTCCATGAATCCTAATTCTGATCATCTCCAAACAAGTAACTCCCAACTCATTAAGCATTGTATCACAACCAATTAACAGGTTAATTTCAGCATTTTGTAGTTTAGGACCAAATAAAAAGGTATATATAAAACAGATGGTGAGGAAAATTACATTAAAAAAAAAATTAACACTTATTTTTTTTTAATTTTTTTTTCAACATTTATTTATTCCTGGGACAGAGAGAGACAGAGCATGAACGGGGGAGGGGCAGAGAGAGAGGGAGACACAGAATCGGAAACAGGCTCCAGGCTCTGAGCCATCAGCCCAGAGCCCGACGCGGGGCTCGAACTCACGGACCGCGAGATCGTGACCTGGCTGAAGTCGGACGCTTAACCGACTGCGCCACCCAGGCGCCCCTTAACACTTATTTTTGAGAGAGACAGAGTGTGCACAGGGGAGGAGCAGAGAGAGAGGGAGACACAGAATCCGAAGCAGGCTCCAGACTCTCAGCTGTCAGCACAGAGCCTGATGCGGGGCTCAAACTCACGGATTGTGAGATCATGACCTAAGCTGAAGCCAGACGCTTAACCAACTGAGCCACCCAGGTACCCTGGAAAATGACATTTTAAAACACCTATAAAACCATCTGTTTTGATTCCCTCATGGTGAAATGACTATTTTTCTCTAATGCTTTTTGAAGAATATCAATGTAAACCAGTGTGTAAATGATCTACAATAATACACATTTTAACAATTGATTTTTCTAGATTATGGTTATTTTTCTTCTCAGTGATAACTGAAGCTTTTGAGTATTCATAGGATAATGGCAGTCACATAAATTTTAATCTCTTGCACAATTTTCAAAAAAAAAAAAAACCCACACAAGGTCAATAAGGAAAGCAAATAAAATCACCAACAGCCCTTATGCCCACTGCACAATTAGAAGACAGAAAATACTCCACATTTCTTTAATGTACACATAAGGGAGGAAATAAGCATCAGAGACCAGCAGAGTTTGGAGCCCCAATATTTCAGGGACTGTTGGATCCAGAAGCCAATATAGTAGGGTGGGGGTTGCAGTCGTGCTGTAGCATGTTTAACACCAAAGAGGACACACCCAGAGGGAGAGTCGTTCCCTCCCGGAGAATGACCAAGGGTAGGTGTGAGACCTTGTGGATCAGAGCCCTGGCTACTGGGGCTGCGGTGGGGAGAACAGTAAGTGAAGGGAAGATGTGAACAGGACCAGAGGAGGCACTCTTGGGAAGGAATCTTCAAGTGGTGGTCCCGGGAGGTTTTGTGAAGAGAAGAAGCAAGCAGCTAAAGATAATGTCCTTAACGGAACAAGACACTATCTAAAGAACAAGAGAGATTTTCTGCCCTCCCACTCCCAAAATAGGAACCTTTCAGTAAAGAAATTGCACTTTCTTTTTTCTTATTTTCTTTACTTGGGTGTAGTTGGCCCATAACGTTATATTAATTTCAGGTATAAAACACAGTGATTCCACAGGTCTATACATTATGCTATGCTCACCACACATGTAGCTGCCATCTGCCACCATATGACACTATTACAATATCATTGACTGTATTCCTTATGCTGTGCCTTTTATTCCCATGACTTATTTATTCCATAACTGTAAGCTGTATCTCCTTTTCCCCTTCACACCTTTGCTCATCTCCCCCCACCCCCGCCTCTACCCTCTGGCAACCATCAGTTTGTTCTCTTTATTTAGAGATCTGATGCTATTTTTTGTTCATTTTTTTAAAGATTCCACATATAAGTGAAATCATATGGTATTTGCCTTTCTCTAACTTACTTAATTTAGCATAATACCCTCTAGGGCCATCCATGTTGTCACAGATGCCCCCAATCTCATCCTTTCTGATGGCTGTGTAATATTCTCTGTGTGTGTGTGTATGTGTGTGTGCATATCAATCACGTATTCATCTCTTAATGGACCCAGGTCACTTCCATACCTTGGTTATTGTAAATAATGCTACAATAACCATAGGGATAATATAGCTTTTCAAATTAGCATTTTCGTTTTTTGAGGGTAAATACCCTGTAGTGGGATTACTGGATCATACGTTATTTCTATTTTAAAACTTTTTTTGAGAAATCTCCATACTGTTTTCCACAGTGGCTGCACCAATTTACATTCCCACCAACAGTGCATGAGGGTTCCTTTTCCTCCACAAACTCCACAACATTTGTTATTTCTTATCTTTTTCATTTTAGCCATCCTGACATGTATAAGATGATATCTCATTGTGGTTTTGATTTGCATTTCCCTGATGATTAGTGATGTCGAGTATCGGTTTCATGTGTCTGTTGGCCATCTGTATGTCTTCTTTGGATAAATGACTATTCAGGTCCTCTGCCCATCTTTTAATTCAATTGTTTGGTTTTTGGCATTAAGTTAAATAAGTTCTTTATATATTTTGGATATTAACCTCTTATCAGATATATCATTTGCAAATATCTTCCATTCAGTAGGTGGCCTTTGAGTTTTGCTGATTGTTTCCCTCACCGTGCAAAAGTTTGTCGTTATTGTTTTTAATGTTGATGTTGTTCCAGTAGTTTATTTTTGCTTTTGTTTCCCTTGCCTGAGGAGACACCTAGAAAAATGTTGCCAAGCCTGATGTCTGAGAAATTGCTGCCTGTGTTCTCTTCTAGGATTGCTATGGTTTCAGATCTCATTTTTAGGTCTTTAATCCATTTTGAGTTTATTTTTGCATAAAGTTTTAGGAAGTGGTCCAGTTTCATTATTTTACATATAGCTGTCCAGTTTTCCCAGTACCATTTATTGAAGGGACTGTCTTGTTCCCATTATATATTCTTGCCTTCTTTGTTGTAGATGAATTGACGATATAATCAATCGTGGGTTTATTTATGGGCTCTCTGTTCTCCTGATCTATGTATCTGGCTTTGTGTCAGTACCAGACTATTTTGATTGCTACAGTTTTGTAGTATGTCTTGAAATCTGGAATTGTGATACCTCCAGCTTTGGTTGGTTGGTTGTTTTTTTTCTCAAATTGCTTTAACCATCCAGAATCTTCTGTGGTTCTAAACAAATTTTAGAATTATTTGTTCTAGTTTGGTGAAAAATGCATTGGTATTTTGATAAGAATTACATTGAATCTGTATATTGCTTTCAGTAATTTTGACATTTTAACAATGTTAATTGTTTCAGTACATGAGCATGGAATATCTTTCCCTTTGTTTATGTCACCTTCAATTTCTTTCATCGGTGTTTCATGGTTTTCAGAGTACAGGTCTTTCACCTCTTTGCTTAAGTTTATTCCTAGGTATTTTATTCTTTTTGGTGTGATTGTAAATGGATTTTTTTTTATTTTGCTTAATGTTTATTTACTTTTGAGAGAAATAGCGCACAAGTGGGGGAGAAATAGAGCAGGAGACACAGAATCCAAAGCAGGCTCCAGGCCCTGAGCTGTCCACACAGAGCCCAATGCAGGGTTCGAACCCATGAACCATGAGATTATGACCTGAGCCAAAGTTGAATGCTTAACTGACAGCCACCCAGGCACCCCTGGAATTGTTTTCTTAATTTCTCTTTCTGCTACTTCAGTATTAGGGTTTAAAAATGCTACTAATTGGGGGTATTATTTTTGTATCCTGCAACTTCACCAAATTCATTTCTTACTTCTGGTAGCTTTTTGATGGAGTCTTTAGTATTATCTAGGTATAGTATCATGTAATCTCCTAGTAATGACAGTTTAATTTCCTTACTAATATTGACAACTCTAATTTCTTTCTCTTATCCAATTGCTGTGGCTAGAACTTCCAGTATCACATTGAATATAAGTGGGAAGAGTGGACATCCTTGTCTTGTTCCTGATTTTAGAGATAAGCTGTTTTTCTCCATTGAGTATGACATTAGCTGTGGATTTTTCACATATGACCTTTATTATTTTGAGGTATGTTCCCTCTATACCCACTTTTAGTGGTGTCGTTTTCATGAATGGATGTTGGATTTTGTCAAAGGTTTCTTCTGCATTGATTGAGATGATCAGATGATTTTTATCCCTTGTTTTGTTGATGTGGTATATTACATTGAGTGATTTGCATATATTGAACCATTCTTCCATCCCCAGAATAAATCCCACTTGATTGTGGCAAATGGTCCTTTTAATGTATTATTAAATGCAGTTTGTTAATATTTTGTTGAGGATTTTTGCATCTATGTTCATCAGGTATATTGGCCTATAGTTGTATGTGGGGATGGGGGGTGTATGTGTGTGTGTATGTGTACTGTGTCTTTGGTTGGGGTATCAGGGTAACTCTGGCCTCCTAGAATGTATTTGGAAGGTTTACTTCCTCTTCTATATTTTGCATTAGTTTAAGGAGAATAGGTATTAATTCTGTTTTTAGTGTTTGGTTGATTTCATCTGTGACTCCATCTGGTCTTGGTCTTTTTTTCCTTTTTTTGAATCCTTTTTGGTTACTGATTCAATTTTGTTACTAGAAATCCGTCTCCTCAGATTTTCTATTTCTTTTTGATTCAGTTTTAGAAAATTATATGCTTCTAGGAATTTATCCATTTCTTCTAAGTTGTCCACTTTGTTGGCATATAATTTTTTATAGTATTCTCTTATAATCCTTTGCATTTCTGTGGTAGCAATTATTATTTCTCTCTCATTTCTTTTTTTTTCAATATAGGAAATTTATTGTCAGATTGGTTTCCATACAACACCCAGTGCTCATCCCAAAAGGTGCCCTCCTCATACCCATCACCCACCCTCCCCTCCCTCCCACCCTCCATCAACCCTCACTTTGTTCTCAGTTTTTAACAGTCTCTTATGTTTTGGCTCTCTCCCACTCTAACCTCTTTTTTCTTCCTTCCCCTCCCCCATGGGTTTCTGTTAAGTTTCTCAGGATCCACATAAGAGTGAAAACATATGGTATGTGTCTTTCTCTGTATGGCTTATTTCACTTAGCATCACACTCTCCAGTTCCATCCACGTTGCTACAAAAGGCCATATTTCATTCTTTCTCATTGCCACGTAATATTCCATTGTGTATATAAACCACAATTTCTTTATCCATTCATCAGTTGATGGACATTTAGGCTCTTTCCACAATTTGGCTATTGTTGAGAGTGCTGCTGTAAACATTGGGGTACAAGTGCCCCTATGCATCAGTACTCCTGTATCCCTTGGGTAAATTCCTAGCAGTGCTATTGCTGGGTCATAGGGTAGGTCTATTTTTAATTTTCTGAGGAACCTCCACACTGCTTTCCAGAGTGGCTGAACCAATTTGCATTCCCACCAACAGTGCAAGAGGGTTCCCGTTTCTCCACCTCCTCTCCAGCATCTATAGTCTCCTGATTTGTTCATTTTGGCCACTCTGACTGGCATGAAGTGATATCTAAGTGTGGTTTTGATTTGTATTTCCCTGATGAGGAGCGACGTTGAGCATCTTTTCATGTGCCTGTTGGCCATCCAGATGTCTTCTTTAGAGAAGTGTCTATTCATGTTTTCTGCCCATTTCTTCACTGGGTTATTTGTTTTTTGGGTGTGGAGTTTGCTGAGCTCTTTATAGATTCTGGATACTAGCCCTTTGTCTGATATGTCATTTGCAAATATCTTTTCCCATTCCGTTGGTTGCCTTTTAGTTTTGTTGGTTGTTTCCTTTGCTGTGCAGAAGCTTTTTATCTTCATAAGGTCCCAGTAGTTCATTTTTGCTTTTAATTCCCTTGCCTTTGGGGATGTGTCAAGTAAGGGATTGCTACGACTGAGGTCAGAGAGGTCTTTTCCTGCTTTCTCCTCTAGGGTTTTGATGGTTTCCTGTCTCACATTCAGGTCCTTTATCCATTTTGAGTTTATTTTTGTGAATGGTGTGAGAAAGTGGTCTAGTTTCAACCTTCTGCATGTTGCTGTCCAGTTCTCCCAGCACCATTTGTTAAAGAGACTTTTTCCATTGGATGTTCTTTCCTGCTTTGTCAAAGATTAGTTGGCCATACGTTTGTGGGTCTAGTTCTGGGGTTTCTATTCTATTCCATTGGTCTATGTGTCTGTTTTTGTGCCAATACCATGCTGTCTTGATGATTACAGCTTTGTAGTAGAGGCTAAAGTCTGGGATTGTGATGCCTCCCGCTTTGGTCTTCCTCTTCAAAATTACTTTGGCTATTCGGGGCCTTTTGTGGTTCCATATGAATTTTAGGATTGCTTATTCTAGTTTCGAGAAGAATGCTGGAGCAATTTTGATTGGGATTGCATTGAATGTGTAGATAGCTTTGGGTAGTATTGACATTTTGACAATATTTATTCTTCCAATCCATGAGCACGAAATGTTTTTCCATTTCTTTATATCTTCTTCAATTTCCTTCATAAGCTTTCTATAGTTTTCAGCATACAGTTCTTGTACATCTTTGGTTAGTTATATTCCTAGGTATTTCATGCTTCTTGGTGCAATTGTGAATGGGATCAGTTTCCTTATTTGTCTTTCTGTTGCTTCATTTTTAATGTATAAGAATGCAACTGATTTCTGTACATTGATTTTGCATCCTGCGACTTTGCTGAATTCATGTATCAGTTGTAGCAGATTTTGGTGGAGTCTATCGGATTTTCCATGTATAATATCATGTCATCTCATTTCTGATTTTATTTCTTTGGGTCCTTTTTTTCTTGATGCATTTGACTAAGACTGTAAGTTTTGTTTATCTTTTCAAAGTACCAGCTCTCTGTTTCATTAATTTTTTTCTATTTTTTTTTAGTCTCTATGTCATTTAATTCTGCTCTGATCTTAATTATTTCCTTCTTTCTACTCATTTCGGGCTTTGTTTGTTCTTAGTTCTTTTAGGTATAAGAGTAGTGTTTATCTGCGTGTTTATCTGAGTGTTTATCTGAGCTTTTTCTCATTTCTTGAGGTAGGCCTGTATTGCTATATATTTCCCTTTTAGACTGCTTTCTCTCTGTGTCCCAAATATTTTGGAACATTGTGTTTTCATTTTCGTTTCCTTTTTTTTTTTTAATTTACTTGATTAATTTGTTGACCACCCATTTGTTGTTTAATATTATGTTGTCTAGCCTTCACATCTTTGTGGGTTTTTTTTCAGTTTTTTTTCCTGTGATTTATTTCTAGTTTCATATTGTTATGGTCAGTAAAGATGTATGGTATGATCCCTTTTGTTAAATTTATGGAGGCTTTATTGGCCTGACATGATCTATTCTGGAGAATGTTCCATGTGCACTTGAAAATAATGTGTTTTCTTCTGGTTTTGGATGGAATGTGCTTTATATATCTGCTAGGTCTGTCTGGTCTAACATGTCATTCAAGGGCACTGTCTCCTTATTGATTTTCTGCTTGGATGATTTAGCCACTGATGTAAGTGGAGTGTTAAAGTCCCCTACTATTATTGTATTACCATCAATTTCCTTCATTATGTCCATTGATATTTATTTGTTTTATGTATTTAGGTGTTCCAGTGTTGGGTGCCTAGATATTTATAATTGTTGTATCTTCTGTTGAATCGATCCCTTTATCATTATGTAATGCTTTTCTTTGTCTCTTTTTACCATCTTTAAAGTCTATTTTTTTCAGATAAACTATTGCTACTCCAGCGGGGTTTTTTTTCACTTTGATTTGCATGGTAAATGTTCTTCCATCCCTTCACTTTCAGTCTGTAAGTATCTTTAGGTCTGAGGGGAGTCTTTTGTAGGCAGCATATAGATGGGCCTTGTTTTTTGTTGTTGTTTTTATCTGTTCTACCACCCTTTGTCTTTTGATTGGAACATTTAGGTCATTTACATTTAAAGTAATTATTGATAGGTTTGTACTTATTTCATTTTGTTATTTGTTTTCTAGTTGTTTTTGTAGTTCTCTCTTCCTTTTTCTCTTGCTCATTCTTCGTAATTGATGAATTTCTGCAGTATTTTGGGTTTTTTCTCTTCATTTTTTTGTGTGTATTATAGGTTTTAGGTTTATGGTTATTCTGGAGTTCTTAACATAACATACTAAGTTTGTGATAGTCTATTAGAAACTGCCCTTTACAGATACAAAAGAAGAGAGTCCTCTTAAACTAAGAAACCAAGGAAGCACCCTATACCTTACTCAACTGCCTAAGTTTGCCTGCTCTTGATGTTACAGGAAAATCCAACACATATAATAATGAGTAAAAGAATCCTGCATTAAAAACAAAAAAAAAGGCCACAAGATGATAGTTGAAACTACTTCTAAGAAGAAAACATTAAAAAAAAAAAAAAGCTAGGAAAGTCCATAATCATAATTGGAAAAGAAGTCAAAAAAATCAGTAATGATTTTAAACAGTATGATTCAGTAAATTTGATCTAATGGACACATATAGATCACAGTCTCCAATGATTACAGAATATACATTCTTTGCAAAGCATAGAGGACATTTATAAAAATGACCATATACTGAGCCATAAAGAAAATGTTTTAAAAGGCCAGGAAACATAAAAAATACTGTAATACAATCCTTCAACACAAATATAATTAATCAAGACATAGTAGAAACATAAGAACATAACAAATCAGAAATTCAAAAATTCAAGATGAAGAAAAACAAATAAGGCGTGAAGCCTGGCTGCCTGCCGAGGTCCATGGTACAAAATCATCCGGAACATTATACAACAGATTGCAGATCTAGGGCTGCCCCTTTATGCAGTTTCCTTGTATGCACTGAAAAGACTACACAAAACTCCTTAGCCCTTCACCTTGTCTGAGTCTACCTTGATCTGGCACATCCCATCTTGGCAACACAATCCCAGTGAGCCTTTGTCTGACAGCTGGTTTCATTCTGGCTCCCAGACCAATACACTGATCTGTTGTGCTTTGTGTCTTTATTACATATGCTTATTGGGCAACACATTCCCTGAAGATTCAAAAAATGGTCCTGTCAAGGCTGACACAGAAGTAGTTTATGCAATATCTACTTCAGAGGAATTACTCTGTAACGGTTGCGAGCTTCGAGAAAGACTGAGCAGGGATGTTGTCACACATCATTCTGATGGCTGTGGAGTTACTGGAGCAGCTCTTTATGGCTTGCCATTCTCAAGGCACCCAGCCATTTATGGAAAGCTTTATTCGTACAGTGTAAAGCTACCAGAATCTGTGAACTTCAAGTTTTTGGCAAACATTAGTGAAGAAAATTAATGGAAAATTTAACTTTCTGATTCAATACCATAGGCTGTTTTGGTTAGAGGATCCAGGAATACAAACAAAAGTCACAAATGTTAGACTAAAGAGCATTCAAAGTATCAAAGTATGGCTTGAAAAATGGTTAATAATGAGCTTCAAACTACCAAAATTGTATGACATGGTTAAAGAACATGTACACCACTATTAACGATGCTAAAGGCAGAAGTTGAGAGTCAGAGTGTTCCTGTTTCTAAGGCTGACAAAGAACAGAATTCTGGATTGCTGGCTAAAAACTTAATGGAAAATGGAGAACTCCCAATAAATACGAAGTTTATTGCTCTGAAAATATTTTGCACCATGTTTAGACTCAGCGTTTTCATCATATGGTACAGGAGATTTCAAAATACCTTTATTGTTGTAAAAATAATCACAGATTTGAGTAGGAATTATTCAAGTTGTACTGGAAGCTGTCACCATTGCATTTCTCCCAACTCTTGAATTAGAAGCAAATGAACTGAAGCATTTGCAAGCAATGCCAAATTCAACACAAGTTCCAAAGACAGTGAAGAGAAAATATGCAGAATGCCATCTTCCAAACTATAGAATTTCTTTTTGGAGTAATCTACCAGTTTATCAGTGATCAGAAATCCTGATGTGTACTTTCAGGGAAAACTTATAATTTGGATATCGTCAACTATGGTATTTAAGAATAAGGTGATGCCAACTGATGTTTCTAAGATCTTAAGAGAAACTCTGGGTACATAAAAACGACCATGGTCATTGTACTGTGTGGATCATTTCTTGACCCTTTATTATTTTTATTTCTCTTGGACTCTAATGTAATTATCAGCTTATGGGTTGGCATGATAATAAGGAACTCTTCATGGAATCAAAAGAATACCAAATGTAGATGATCCAGGGATAGAGAAAGAATTCCTATATAAGACATATGTTTCATGAGAAAAAAAAAAAACACAGGCGATAACTATACTAATATAGTTGAGGGCCCTAACAAGGAAAAGAAAATCCTAAAAGTATTCTGTGACTGTGAATCTCATGACTAAAGATATGGTTATTGGTCTCATTCGCTTAGCCATTGCTTTATAGGATAACTGTCATGACTAAGAAGGGTAATTCACCCGTGTTTCATGAGTGTGGGATCATGCCACCTGTTACAGGATACCTCAACTGTATAAGTGAGAAGATGAATATTCCCGCATTCTGGCAGCATTTTAGCAAGGTCGTTTAAATTTGAATGCTAGAAATCCCTCATTTTCCACGAGAGCATATCTTCGAAGTTAAGTGCATATTTCCAAAAACTCCATAGTCTGAAGTGTGATCAGAACAAAACAAAACTTCACTTTCTAACAGGACTTCATGATCTTTAGGTAGAAATAAAGTGGAGACTGCCAGTATTATACATACCACAAATAATAGGTGAGGATTAATTTTCTAGAAAAGTAATGTGGCATTCTATCCATCAGATAAATATTTTGCCCAATGATATTCCTGCTGATAACTTGTGGTCAGGAGCACTGAAGAGTCAACTTTTGAAACATTAAAGAAAATGGTTGAAAACCATGAAATCAAAGAATAGTAAAAATGAAGACTTGTGATAGAGAAGCTCCATGGGGTACTTGGGTAGCTCAATCAGTTAAGTGACTGACACTTGGTTTTGGCTCAGGTCATGATCTCGCAGTTCTTGGATCAATCCCCTTGTTGTGCTCTGTGGTCAAGCCTGGAGCTTGCTTGGGTTTCTCTCTCTCCCTCTCTTTCTGCCTCTCCTTTCCTCTCTCTCTCTCTCTCTGATCCTCCCCCACTCACACATGCTCTAAATAGATAGATGGATGATACATAGATAGATAGATAGATAGATAGATAAACTTAAAAAGAAAAGAAAAACTCCAAATAACATATTTTGAAGAATTTGCTCAGTATGAATCCAAAGCAAATTAGCTTCATGACTGACTTGGGTAAGTATTTAAAATTACCATATGTTCTCTTCTCAATTTATTAATAAAATGATAATTATATCTGGGCATGTCCTGTACCAATATTTCCCAGACTGTGTGAGTTTCAAGATCTGTAAGGGAATTGGGTGTCTGGAGATTTCTGGAGCATAGTATTTTAAGGCATAAATTAGGGCCTTGTGAAATTTTCAGCTAATTGCTCTATTCAGATTAATACACTTCTTGAAAATACCATGTAGCTTAAGTTTAATCAAATAAACACTTGACACTCCAAATTACACATCTTGGAACCATGTTGTATATAGAATAGTTATAAAAATAGATTTATGCTATGTTACCTCATTTCTTTTGAAATTCCTCCTGTTTTTCTTTTTCTTGGTGTGGCTTAGCTTTACAATTTGGACATATATTATTCTCACACTCTTTTTTCTGTAACACAATAGCTTAAAATTTTCACGTGTGTATATATATATATATAATTTAAAACTTGCAGCCTTCAGAAAATTTATGACTATTTATGCTATACACTATATTTTTAAAATATGAATCTAACTGCTTTCGATATAATGACTTTGTTTTTGGTCACCTCTCAGTAACTGCAAAAGCTTTCTATGTCATTTTGTTCTGTTCTTTAAAAAGAGTTATGAATAGAGATTCCTCTACTTATTTACGGTAATAAATATGACTGATTGGAAATCTAAATAGTGTCATGGTATATGGTCTTAAATCCCTGTACTTTAAAAAGGCTGGTCCTTATAATGGAATGCTTTCTTTTAGGAGAGTTGCTGTGCTATTTGAGAGGTTCAGAGGTTAGTGTGAGAGCACTGAACCCACAATATATTTCACATTATAACATATATTAGCTTATAGCTCAGGCTTTAAATTTATGATAGTATCTTGCTATGTCTCCATTTAATATACATATACACACAACATACTAGATGTTTTTAAGCAACTACAACCTCATCTGTGAGAGTCCGTACATTGCTATTAAATATATATATATGTATTTACATACATATATATGTAAATACATTTATATATGTAAATATATATATGTGTGTATATATATACATACATATACATATATGTGTATATATATGTGTGTGTGTGTGTGTGTGTGTATATATATATATATATATATATATATATATATATATATTAATTTAGGGCCCCTGGGTGACTCAATCACTTGAGCGTCCAGCTCTTGATTTCAGCTCAGGTCATGATCTCACAGTTGGTGGGATCATGCCTCCCAAGGGGCTCTGTGCTGACAGTGGGGAGCCTGCTTGGTATTCTCTCTCTCTATCCCACTCTGTCCCTTCTCCCCACTTCTGCACGCTCACTCTAAAATTAAAAAATATGTGTACTTTAATTTTCTTTTGGCAATAATCTGTGTATTTATTCTAAAAGGTGTTCAAAACATCCCCCTATATAGACTTTTAATTTAATTTATGAAATTTGAACAAAACTTATATGCATCTGTCTTTATTACATGCAGGTATGTCTGTGTTAGCACACACACCAATGTGCTAAGGATCATAAATCTCTATTAATCGATTGTGAAAATCATATGTGTACTTCACAAGACCCTGGCAGACAGTAAGATAAGGTAGATTTTGACAAATTTCATGATACTTTAAAAATATTAACAACTTACTTTGCAACTTATTTTGAAATTCTCTTAGGAAATTTTAGAAATCATGGTCTTTCTACTTAGAATTTTTCAGATTCAATTTAAAATGAGACAACAGGGGCGCCTGGGTGGCTTGGTCGGTTAAGCGTCTGACTTCAGCTCAGGTCATGATCTCACAGTCCGTGAGTTCGAGACCCGCGTCAGGCTCTGTGCTGACAGCTCAGAGCCTGGAGCCTATTTCAGATTCTGTGTCTCCCTCTCTCTCTGCCCCTCCCCTGTTCATGCTCTGTCTCTCTCTGTCCCAAAAATAAATAAACGTTAAAAAAATTTAAAAATAAAATAAAATGAGACAAGAAAAAAATAAAAAATAAAATGAGACAACATACACAAATAAGGGGTTAAAAAGTCATGTATTCTGATACATAATTGTGACATTTCATATATTATAAAATTCAGATATTATAAAAATTTTTTTCTCATTTGATTAAAGTATAGGCCCCTTTTAAAGAAAAAGCTTTTGAGACCTCTAGTATGAACAAAAATTATTATTATATTGTAATATTATAAGCTTGTTACATATAAGGCTTATAGAGCTATAAATTAAATCAAATTTACAAATTAAATACATAGAAAATGATATAAACAGTAGAAGTTATATAAACAATACATAACAGGGCATCAAATTAAAATTTTTACCAGGGTATCCAAATAGGATCATATCAAATCCCAAATATTTAAACTGGAATCTTTAAAACTGGTGTTCTCCCTTATCAGCCCCCTCATTTTCTTCAAGAATGTAAGAGAGGAGAAGAGAAGAGTTTATGAAAAAACTTGAGTCTGGTGGAGCAGAATTCTCAAATGTTGTATAAACCTCAAATGAATTCTGGAGTCAGCATTCCAAAATTCACAACAGTTGAAATTACACTTAAACCTATTGGTAGGTCTCCCTGTTTACTTCCTAAATTCGGTAATGATTATTTTAGGTCATAAAGCATTAGGCAGCATTCACCCCATGTGGCACCTCCTTTTGACCTCCCTGTAGAATCATCCACTTAATTTGACTATCAATCGAGCAATGATTTGTTTATCATGTGCTTCTAAATCCTTAGGCTTTTTATTTATTTTGCTTCTCCCTTTTTGACATTTTTTTTTTACTAGAAAAGGAATGTATGGTTGTTATCTCTGTTATCATTTGAAATTAGGTTAAGATCTTGTGCTTGATGGAATTTAATAGTGAATTAGTTTGTTTTTAGAAAGAAAATGTTTTCTGAAAAAACTAATAATTAAACATGAATTACATTAATTTTAAGGAGAACTGAGCCTTTAAAAAATTTTTTAATGTTTGTTTGTTTGTTTGTTTGTTTGTTTATTTATTTATTTATTTTGAGAGAGAGACATACAGAATCCAAGCAGAGGGAGGGGCAGAGAGGGGTGGGGGGGACACAGAATCCAAAGCAGGCTCCAGGCTCTGAGCTGTCAATACAGAGCCCAATGCCGGGCTCCAACTCGTGAACCGTGAGATCATGACCTGAGCCAAAGTCGGAGGCTTAACCGACTGAGCCACCCAGGCAACCCAAGCGGGAACTGAGCCTTTAGAATTTCAAAGAATTTACTTGTCAAATGTTTGTCATATATAAATATAAATAATATTTATATTTTATGAATTTTTCAGGTTCATTACTGAGTTAAATGACCAATAATATTTCAATATCACCTATTCTAACTACCACACATAAAGTATTTCACATTTGTAAGAGTTTCTTAAAAAGCATTCTTTAAAAGTTAGACAAGCTAAATATATATGTATGTATATATATATATATATATATATATGTATGTACACACATATAAATACATACATATATGTGTGTGTGTATATGTATATATGTGTGTGTGTGTATATATATATACATATATATATACATATATATGTATATATATATGTATATATATATGTATATATATATACATATATATATACATATATGTATATATATATGAGAAGAGTATCTTTCCCCCCAGCTTTATTGAGATATAATTGACATGTAACACTTGTGTAAGTTTAAGGTGAAATGTGTCGATCTGTCACAGTTACTACCAAATGATTACCACCATTGTCTCCACCATGTCACATAATTACTGTTTCTGTTTTGTGGTTAGTTTGAAGAGAGCTCTTAGAAAGACATTGTGTGCTAGAAACAAGGTAACATTATAATCTAGAATCGGATCTAACAAATCGCCTAAGCTCTGTATATCAGTTTTTCTATTCATAGGGTGGGTGAAATGATACACATCCTACCTTACTAAAATGAGATTATCAAGAAGAGTGATGCCTTGAAATTAAATCAGATAAAAATTCAAAGAACTGTTTTGTGAATTTAAATGTAAATAGTTTAATAATGCAAGCTATATTGACTGATATCTGAGATTTTGTCAAGAATCACATTCTGGTTTCCTTTCATGTTCTATCACAAGAAGCAAGATGATATTCAATTCAATCTAAAAATAATTAGTCATCTGAAGAGAAAAAAATTTTTACTTAGCTCATCATCTTGTTGCAAAGACATCCTGAATGGTCAGAAAATGCAAATTACTCATGAAAATATTCTTTTAGTCCACTAAAATTTCCATTGATGAGCACTTTTCAATTTCCTTCAATTGCTGCAGAACTGCTGAGGAACTTCATTTCCAACTGGAAATTCAAGAAAATTTTCTCAGAGTAGTATGTCTTTTTCTGCATTTAAATCAAAACAGCTTCAGATCTGGTTATAATTCTACGTAAGGGCAAAGAGATAATCTTTGTAGTTGTTTCTTGTCCTACTAACTCCATTTGATTCTATCTGTCCAAAAGATCATTTCACATTCTCTTAGTCATATTATTTGAGTTGTGAAGATAAAAGTGTATTCATCATATGGGGACCTGGGTGGCTCTTGATTTCAGCTCAGGTCATGATCCCACAGTTTGTGGGATAGAGTCCCACATAGAGCTCTGGGCTGACTATATAGACCCTGCTCGGGATTCTCTCTCCCCTCTCTCTGCCCCTCCTCTGCTTGCATGCACACTTGTGTGTGCATTCTATCTCCAAATAAATGAAAATAAGCATTTTTTAAGTTTGTTCATTATAACTTGCTCTGTCCACAGTAAATCTTATAAAAGTTCACTCCAAAACTTATTTCAATTTCCAAACTTCCAAGGTGAAAAGAAATATGAAATTCACTCTAAAACAAAGAGGAAAATGTTTCCTATCTACTTTTGATTAGTATATTGAAATTATTTTAAGCAAAGAAGAAATTTGACCTTTTCATCACAGTATAACAGGAAGGATAATTTGTCATTTTGTTCATTACTCTTCCCTCCTGTTGAACATCAGTGATATTGTAAAGTATATAATTGATAACAGAGTATGAATTAAATATATTTGTGCTATCTCAGAAGAGAGAAACATACTTTCCTAGGGAAACTTTCACTGAAAATATGGTTGTAACGGAGAAAAGAAATGCCAAATCGATCTACTTGCAAAGAACTCTGTCATGTTTCTCTGAAGGTATTTGTGAGTAAATGAAACAACATAGAAGAAAAATTTGAAAGATGAACAAAAATCATTGGAGTTGTTTTTTTTTTTAAATGCCCTTCTTTGTTTTCTCGCACCTTAATTAAACTTTCCTTTCCTCAAGGTCTCGAGCTAAATCAGATAGCTGTAAAGTCCTAAGTCGTTTCTTAGATAATAATAAGTGTTCTTTCCCTGACTCTCCCTTCAGAACTCTCTCATTTAATATAGTAGCATGTGGGCCCTGCTGTTCTAAGTATCATAAAATTTTTAGAACTTTTTATTAACTGTAGATAACGTGTACCAAAGAAGGAACATGCGATTTATTTCTCCTTTGGCCACTAGACAGCTGGGTGGCCTTGGACCTTGGTGTCCTCATCTACCAAGTATAAATATTGATAACTTATCTTCAGAAAGCCAGGCAGCTATGCCAAATCACCTCCCAAGTTCGAACGTTTTAACTCTAACTTATTTCCACCTCTAGTTTCTGGATTCTCTGATTCTGAGCCAAAGCTGTTTCCTGGCCACATCAAGTTGGTCATGCTAACTTCTGATGGGCACATTTACCATGTTTTTGTGGGTAGGGGAAGGGGTTCATCCTTTTCTGGTGTAAACACTTCCAGAGTCCCCTCTTGCTTAGATCTTTGTGTGCATGTTTAATTCAGCTGTGCTTTGACTCTCTAGGTCTTGAGCTTTCCTTGAAGGAATGTTCTATAAAAGGTAATTGTTTGTATCATTCGGTATGAGGATAAGACACATGCAATATAATAATCGTGATTGGTGTTCATGACTCCAAATTAAGAGGAATGGAATATGTCCCTGAACTAATCTGTGACTTTTATTAGTGCTAAAAGGTTTGGTGGGGGTGGGGGGGGGGTGGAGACATAAACCAAAGAAATACATGCTCTAAATAAGGGGCGGTAGAATCAGTTAAATCATCATTAAATGCAACAGATTGAAGTGGCTTAGTCCCATACCTCTTATTCTTTGTGTGGATTGGGGGAAGTCACTTAGAAACTATATGAAATTAGGAAAATAATTTTGAGATGCATTCTTAACCACAATATTATTTTTCCATGAAGCAGTCTCTTATAGAATTGGATGACTTGGAAATAGAGAATATCTAATAGATCTGTTTATCTTCTTGCTGGGCTGATCGTCGCCAAATACCCTGTATGCTTTTCATTTAGCCAAATGACCATCATGTCAATTCTGGTCTTCCATTCAGATAAATGCATTGTTTCTCAGACTTCCATTTTGTGTATATACCTGAGAGGTTTCTGAGCCCCTGGGATTTTCTCTGAGCTCTTTAGGCCTTTAGCGATGAGCTCCTCTCCCTCTCCCTCCTTTCTTGCCCTTCAGCCATTCAGGGAACCCCCTGGCCATTAGCATTATTGTGCTCCTTGCTTCCCACTACCTTATCTCGGTTTCTCGGTTTCTCGCTTTCTGTTCTGCTGTGTCTCAGAAACCTCCAAGTCAAACCTCTAAAAAAAAGTATCTATTTTCTGTCTTCACCCATAGCGCCTGTTTGACTTTTCTTGCCATCCTACAGCCTACTCCAGACAGCATAGGATTTTCAGAACCAAGTTCTCGGTTCTAAGATAATCACTGTTGTTGCTTCCAGGATCCTCGTTAAGTTAATCAAGCTCCTGATCCCGGGCAGAACATGGAAGGAGGTCACCCCCGTTTTCCCCAGTTCAAGGTGTAGCTCCAGGGTCTCTTCCAGTGTCCTGAGCATCTTGCCTGGCAGAAACCCCTCTGAGGGTCCAGGTGTTCATGCTGTTCTGACTCCCCAGAGGCCTTCCGGTATGGGGCATCACCACGTCTGTCCTCTCTGGAAGCATGCCAGGCTTTAAGGCTTTTGGATTCCTTTCATTCAGTTCTTCAACTAAGTGTACCCTTCTTGAGTCCCAGCCCCTCAGGCTCCTAATTGTTTCCAGATTGGATCTGATAATGATAATCTGATAATGAAAAGATTATTCATCTTTTAAAAAAACTTTTTAATGTTTATTTATATTTGAAAGACAGCAGAGAGAGAGAGACGGAGGCACAATCGGAAGCAGACTCCAGGTTCTGGGCTGTCAATGCAAAGCCCGAGGCAGGGCTCAACCCCACAAACCACGAGATCATGACCTGAGCCAAAGTTGGACGCCCAACTGACTGAGCCACCCAGGCGCCCCTTATCTTTTGCATTTTAATACTGACTTACACTACCTTAAGATGATTGCCTAGCAGCAAAGCAGCAGAAAGGCCAGTGAGATAAGCCTGATGGTGACAGGAGCGTGAGATGTTCTGAAAGCACATTCTTAAAATAGTCTATGTGGGAATCCCATCGGGGTATACAAACCATGTTATCCTGCTCTGGAGGCTTTATGTAATATTGTTGGTGGAGCTGTAAGCTTGCAGAGAATGAGAAGTATTGTCTGTAAAATGTATCATTGTGAAAATAAATAATAGACAGGTAGTTAATACCAGGAACACCTACGTGAAACATTGTCTTTATTACTAAGTATAACTAAAATTTTTTAACAGAAAGAAAACAGAGCAATTGGGACAATAATGAGTTTCTGCCTTCTACTAAAACATCATCCCAAATTCATTTCTCCTCCTCCATCTGATATCATTGGCTTGGGGAATCGAGACCAGGAAGGAGATTTTCTCGCTTTCACTGAAAAGTGATCACTACTGGTAGAAATTTCAGGCACGGTGATACACGACGCAGGAGAAAATGGTCAGCAAAATCCTTTTAGGGACCATAAAAAACTTAATCACCAGTGTGGCTGAAAATGATTCTAGCAAGCCACGTTTCCAAAGTGGATGAGTTCGCATGGACCAGGAGATGGTCGGCACAACCTTGCTGCAGGCAAACTGAGAAAAGGGACAGTGTCACCTGTAGCCATAAGGTTACAGATTCAAGCAGGGATACAGCCCCCTGGAGTTCACGTGATGTTAGGAAAGCACGAAGGGCATTCTCCCCCTCAGTGCCCCAGAGAGGAACACTTCCAAACTTGCTATTCAGAGAAGAGAAGGAGTCAAAGGTTTTTGAAGAGCCTGTTAGACCAAGGCCCTGTGCAGAGAGGGGAGATCTCTGCCCCTGGCTTCTAGAGGTGACCTACAGAGGTGCAAGGAGCTCTTTCCTGAAGCACACCAGGAGAGGCTGCAAGCAGCATCTAGAATTTTCCCGTGCTTTCCTGGGAATTATAATTTCTAGTGTGAAGACAGTAAGTTAGTTTATTTTTTTAAACACTTTATTTTGTAAATTTATTTGTTTATTTTGAGAGAGAGGGAGGGAGAGAGAGAATCCCAAGCAGGCTCCTCACTGCCAGCATGGAGCTCAATGTGGGGCTCAAACTCATGAACTGTGAGACCACAGCCTGAGCCAAAACCAAGAGCTGTAGGCTTAATCGAACTAGCCACCCAGGAGCTCCTACAGGAGGTTAGTTTAAAATCGTGGGGCTTCTCATCATACAAACTTGCTAGTTTTCATGCATTGTTACCTATTCCAAAGACTTCATTGGCACCTCTAAAATTTTTGCCATCTGCCCTCTAAAGACCTTTCTGCTTTTTTTTTAATGTTTATTTATTTTTGACAGAAAGAGAGAGAGAGAGAGAGAGAGAGAGAGAGAATGAGCGGGGGAGGGGCAGAGAGAGAGGGAGACACAGAATCCAAAGCAGGCTGCAGGCTCTGAGCTGTCAGCACAGAGCCCGATGCGGGGCTCAAACTCACAAACCATGAGATCATGACCTGAGCCAAAGTCAGATGCTTAACCGACTGAGCCATCCAGGCACCCCAGAGACCCTTCTGCTTTGTAAACAAACTCTCCTGAATCCTCAGTCTTTTGAGGATTCTGTGAAATACTACACAAGAAAAATGTGAAAGATGAATGTATTAGAGAAAGAGAACAGGACATGTGTACATACAGAAAGAAATGTATTATAAGAAGTTGGCACATGCTCTTAGTTTTTTTTGTTTTGGACAGCAACATGTAGAAGAATGAAACAAGACCACTTTCTTACACCATTCACAAAAATAAACTCAAAATGGATAAAGGACCTGAATGTGAGACAGGAAACCATCAAAACCCTAGAGGAGAAAGCAGGAAAAAACCTCTCTGACTGCAGCCACAGCAATTTCTTGCTTGACACATCCCCAAAGGCAAGGGAATTAAAAGCAAAAATGAACTATTGGGACCTCATGAAGATAAAAAGCTTCTGCACTGCAAAGGAAACAATCAACAAAACTAAAAGGCGACCAATGGAATGGGAAAAGATATTTGCAAATGACATATTGGACAAAGGGCTAGTATCCAAAATCTATAAAGACCTCACCAAACTCCACACCTGAAAAACAAATAACCCAGTGAAGAAATGGACAGAAGACATGAATAGACACTCCTCTTAAGAAGACATCCGGATGGCCAACAGGCACATGAAAAGACGCTCAACGTCACTCCTCACCAGGGAAATACAAATTAAAACCACACTCAGATATCCCCTCACACCAGTCAGAGTGGCTAAAATGAACAACTCAGGAGACTATAGCTGCTGGCAAGGATGTGGAGAAACGGGAACCCTCTTGCACTATTTGTTGGTGGGAATGCAAACTGGTGCAGCTGCTCTGGAAGACAGTGTGGAGATTCCTCAAAAAATTAAAAATAGACCTACCCTATGACCCAGCAATAGTACTGCTAGGAATTTACCCAAGGGATACAGGAGTACTGATGCATAGGGGCACTTGTACCCCAATGTTTATAGCAGCCCTCTCAACAATAGCCAAATGATGGAAAGAGCCTAAATGTCCATCAACTGATGAATGGATAAAGAAATTGTGGTTTATATACACAATGGAATGTTACATGGCAATGAGAAAGAATGAAATATGGCCTTTTGTAGCAACGTGGATGGAACTCACAGTGTTATGCTAAGTGAAATAAGCCATACAGAGAAAGACAGATACCCTATGTTTTCACTCTTATGTGGATTCTGAGAAACTTAACAGAAGACCACGGGGGAGAGGAAGGAAAAAAAAAAGTTGGAGAGGGAGGGAACCAAACCGTAAGAGACTCTTTAAAAACTAAGAATAAACTGAGGGTTCGTGGGGGGTGAGAGAGAGGGAGGGTGGGTGATGGGCATTAAGGAAGGCACCTGTTGGGATGAGCACTGGGTGTTGTACGGAAACCAATTTGACAATAAATTTCATATAAAAAAAAAGAAGTTGGCACATGCAATTATAGAGACTACTGAGTCCAAAATCTGCAGTGTGGGTGGCAGGCACGAGACCCAGAAGAGCCAGTGGGGCAGATGATGTCCTAAGGCAGTTTGCTAGAGAATTCACTGTTTCTTGGGGAGCCTGGTCTTTTTTTGTTCTATTGAGGGCTTTAACAGATTGAAAGAGGCCCACTCACACCATGGAGGGCAATCTGCTCACTCAAAGTTCACTGATTTAAACATTAATCTCCTCCAAAAACATCCTCCCAGTTGACACATCAAATAACTGTCGCAATGAAGCAAAACATAAATAGTTGTTTTGAAAGAATATTTCCTTTCATTGTTTTCCCTTTCTCTCCCTTGATGACACCTGGCTTTCCACAGTGAAACTCTTCTCCTTGCAACCTTTTCCATGGAGGCAACACATCCTCCCATATGGCCATGGTTGGCCATGTTGGCATTCTCTTAGCAGCCCAATGTCATTTCCAGACCATCTTTTCTCCCCGTTTGTGCAAAAAGCTTCTCCCTTCAAGCCCGTGCTGATAGGTTATGCTACCTGTTACTTCATGTTACTGTCAGTTTCCCACTGGTCAGTCTCTCACGTTCTTTGAGGGCTCTTGCACGCGATTCTCAATCCTTCCTCTTTAGCCCTATGCTGCCATGACCTGTGTCCATGCTGCTGATGCCTCCTTGAAGAGTTTCTTTGTATCCCCTCTCCTATGGACTGTGCTCCATCCCACTTCGGCTACCCTTTCTGTATCCTAGGCCTGACCTTCCCACGGAGCCCTTAAATGGAATTTGTTATTTTTCCGTCCTCAGCATTCCCTAACCCATAGAAACCATTTTATTTTGTCAAGTCCCCAGTGAAAGGGGAAAGACTCTTAGCCAAACAGTCTGAAGCAAGTAGGCACTAGAACAGAGCAAGAATGCAAGAATGGAGTAAGAAAGAAATTTCTACCAAAAGGTCTGGAGCTGCCCCCTGTCCAGTCTTCTAGTCACTGATCAATCCTCCTCACTCTCTCCAAAACACTGAGCCAAGGTTGGTATTTCCGTACACAAAATGCTTCAGTGGCTTAGCGGATAAGTCCTAAATCCTTACCGTGGCATACAAAGATCTTCACAATCAAAATTCTTAAGCCCTCAACGTTCAATGTCTACATACATACTCCGCTGCCTATTTAGTGAAAGACTTCCGGATTGCATAAACTATGCTTTCTCAGACCTCATTCCTGTGCACATTATTCTCTGTGTCTGGAAACACTTCTATTTTTATACTTCTGTTCACATAGCAAACTTCTAAGGCAAAGTGTTCTTCCCTGGACTAGCCTTTCCTGAACCTCCACAAGCAGAGATGAAACCCCCTCTAGGTGTTTCCTTTCCACCCTAGTTCCTACCACTTTATACTGCAATTACTTGTTTGTATGTTGGTCCTCTTCTTTCTACAACAAACTTTTTTACAACTTTTACAAAAAAAAGAAATATTTGTAAATTGAACTGGGTTGGGGAGATAAAAGTGCATGTTTAGTAGATTGTTAAAAAATGAAACAACTGAAAACATTAGGGTATATCTTCTATAGCAAGGATAAGTATTGTTTCCTGAATGGGCATGTTATTTAAGTATGATTGTTACTGTGGGTTGTGATTTTTTTTTTTAATTTCTGAAAAGCACTCGGATGTTGATTAGCTCCCAAAGGCCAGAATGGGGTTTCCAGGTGCAGAGACTGAGAGTTTCCTAGATCCTACAGCTTGAACACAGTAGTTCTAAACCAACTGCTGGGTGCTGGCCTAGGAGGGGAATGGGTGGTCAGGGAACAAGGATAAGGGTAAATTTTTATTGTATATCCTTTTGTAAAAAAAAAGTCACCTATTAATAAACAAATAAACATGCTTATTAAAGGGCAAACAAAGATTTTTTTTTTGTTCCCTGATTTCCTACAGTGGGCCTTAGGGTTTCCCTGAGCAAACCAGCAACGTTCCCTAAGAAAGAAAATGCTGCATCGTTAAAAATCTAAGGTAGCAGGATGGCGAAAAAGCAGTACTATGTGATGATAGTATGTTCTACTCATACCCAAAATCCAGAGGGATGTTATTTGTTTATTCATATATTCAGTTTAATTTTGTCGAGGCAAATTCAAGAATCAAAAGTATTTTGAAAGGAGAAAAAGCAATACAATTTTAATGTAAGAAGAATCTCAGAGATCTGTGGGGAAAATGAGGTGTTTTCCTATCACAGAATGAATTAGAGGGGGTATTTACAGGGTTATATTTCCTCTTTCACGTTTGGGAATGGGACTCTAAACCTCAAAAGTTGAAATATTTCCCAAATGTCAGATATGCTGGAGGTCAATGCGCCAAGCCACAGAGTTTGTTGCTAAGCCTAACATAGCTCTCTGTTTATCATGTCATCTGTACAGTATTCGTTTTATCATTGTCCTTCTAGCTGGGTGCCCTTCAATGACACTCTCTTACCTTGGTTTCTTCATTTGTAATTATAGACATACAGAATTATAGACATTGAACCAGATGTAGAAGATTCCTTCCAGTGCTAACAGTCTGTGGATACCTACACCAGCCCAGGAACCTGGGCCCCTTCCCCCCTGAAATTATTAATGAAGTCATTTCCATAAACCCATTCTCAGATCAGTTTAACCATCACAGCTGCCCTGAGACGTGATCCTTCCCACGGCTCCCAGATCAAAAGAGAACAATTTCTACTGGAAAGTATTTCTGGCTACTTCCAGAAAGTAGTCATTGGCACACTGTGACGTTCAAATAACGTGAGAAAAACCAATCGACATGCCGCTGTATTTTACTTGCCAATTTTAGAAAGGCTACAATCTCTGCCTGCAGCAGAAGAGAAATTCTCTACATGCGTGTAAGCTGAGACCCTCAGAGCCACTACGTACTCCTAAATGCTGAGGTCAGGAAGAGAATGCTTGCGTTTATTTCTAACACACCATAAGGCTACAGGAGACTGCTCTTGACCTCGCTAAAAAAAAAAAAATCCTCTATCTATAAATGAGAAAAGAAACTCAATTATCAAAATATTAGAAGAAAATATTTAAAAATTAATTCATGGTATAAATGTTCTAAGCAACAAGCAACCCTAACTTTTTAAAAGAAATGATTGATGGATTAGACCCTATAAAGACTTCTCAACAAAAAAAAAAAAAAAAAAAATAAGAAAAGCGTGTCCCTGTGGAGACACAAACTTAAAAGACACCTTTAATACCTTACAATTTTAGGTGTCAATTATACCTCCAATAAAGCTAAAAAAAAAAAAATAAAAAACCAGCAACTGATGGAGAGAAATATTGGCAGCATATTAGTAAATGCACTTTAAAAAATTTTTTTTAATGTTTATTTATTTTTGACAGCGAGACAGAGCATGAGCAGACGAGGGGCAGAGAGAGAGGGAGACACAGAATCCAAAGCAGGCTCCAGGCTCTGAGCTGTCAGCACAGAGCCCGACATGGGGCTCGAACTCACGGACTGCGAGATCATGACCTGAGCTGAAGTTGGATGCTTAACCGACTGAGTCACCCACATGCCCCAATACACGCTTTTTATAGTAAAAAAGAAAATCCCAACCCATACTTTAACCACTCAACTGACTGAGCCACCAGGTACCCCAGTAAATGCACTTTTAATGTCTGGAAAATATAAAAGCTTCTATAAATGAAAGTAAACAAACTAATGCAAAACTTGGCTAAAGATGCAAAGATAGAAACAGCCAATATCTGAAAAAAAATTCAGCTTGATAAAAATCATGTAGGAATTATATATTATTAGTGATCAGATAAACAAACTTAAAAAATAGATAATATCAATTGTTAGCATATAGGGAAATAACAGGCAGGCATGATTGGTATACATTAAGTTGCTTCTACCTGGTTGGTGAGTTCGACCCCCACATCAGGCTCTCTGCTGTCAGCGTAGAGCCTGCTTCAGACCCTCTGTCTCCCTCTCTCTCTGCCCCTCCCCTGCTCTCTCTCTCTCTCTCTCTCTCTCTCTCTCAAAAATAAACATTTTAAAAAATTATAAAAATATATATGATATATAAAGTATGTAATATAAAATTTTTATAAATATATAAATAAATTTATCTCTATATAGTTTAATAAATTATGGTACCTCTATATTTATATATACAGTAGTCAAAAAGAAGGAGGAAGATGAATATATATCCATATGGAGAGAACACCAAGGTAAGGCCAGGGCTCTCACAAAAAGCAAGTCACATTATGTGCACTTAAATGATTACATTTACATTACTGTAAGCACGCCAAAAGAAAAACCAAAGTGTACATTTGAGTAAGTACGTACACGTGGTCCTAGAACTGGATTTAAATACTACTCTACCTTATCAGATGTATGATCTTAGCCCAGTTACTAGACCCCTCTGTACTTCGATGTCCTCACCTGAAAAGGGCAGGGAAATATTAATACCTACTCAACAGAGTTCTTGAGAAGATTAAATACATACGTCGTGGGGACAGAATTGACACATGGCAGACAATAAATGTTGGTTCTTACTATTAATACTAATGGACATCATCTCTATGTTCTGGTTGACGATACCATGAAAGAGCCCTGCTCTTTTTCCTTCTTGAGAATACAGGGAGAGAAGGCTATTTTTTTCTTCTATGGTATTTATTTATTTTTTAAATATAATTTATTGTCAAATTGGCTAACAAGCAGTGTGTACAGCGTGCTCTTGGTTTTTGGGTAGATTCCCATGGTTCATTGCTTACATACAATACCCTGTGCTCATCCCAACAAATGCCCTCCCAATGCCCATCACCCATTTTCCCCTCTTCCCCACTCCCCATCCACCTTCAGTTTGTTCTCTGTATTTAAGAGTCTCTTATGATTTGCCTCCTGCCTCTTTGTTTGTAACTCTTTTTTTCCCCTTCCCTTCCCCCACGGTCTTCTGTTAAGATGAGAGAAGGCTATTTTGCAAGCCAACCCAGGTAGGAGTCAGTCAGAGTGAACGGCACAGCCTGGCCTTGTTCATTCAGCCTGCAGACCTAACACATAAAGTTCTAAGGCAAAAAGCAAGCAACGCTTGCATGGCAGCAAAAGGTCTGCCAGTAAATATGTGATTTTTCAAGTGCTTTCAACAAAAGAGGATCTCAGTAAATGTATATTGATCAAGTTAAGAGCAAAGTTACTGTGTAGCCTATCTGGGCACAGATTCTGATGTACAAGCCATATGATATTAGACAATAGCTTGAACTTTCCATTTTCTCTGAAAAACTGTGAACTGGAATGCCTACTTTGTGCTGTTGTAAGAGTTAATAATAGTATTTGAAGAGTGCTTAATAATACGGGAGCAAAGTAGGGGTTGAGTAGATGGTGGCTGTTATCATCATGGTCTGGGTATATCTACCCAAGCTGGCTTGTTTAACACTTGGAAATCAATTCAACTTCATGGGTGTCACTGTTTGTAAAGAAATTTTATGACTAAATATGTCTAACAGGACTAACAACCTAGAGTTTTTTCTAATTTTAGTTGTGCTGCTATATTATCTTATTCAATCTTCATAACAAATAACCCTAGAAATAACTCTTTCATGCATCTATTCATTCAGCAAATATGTGTGGGGACCCGACTGCATATCAGATACTGTTTTAAGCACATTGAGAATTAACATTTGAAGAGGAGGGTGGTGGAAGGTCCCCATCCTCATAAGTGCCTATAACAGAAAGAAAGAGAGCAAATAAACATGTAATAGAGTATCGGGTAGTAATAAGTGTTATCCCCTCCTATACAAAAAAAAAAAAATTGCCTCAGGCAAAGAACTTGGGGGAGAGAGAGAGGGAATAGTTATTTTATTTAAGATGTCCTGAAAGGCCTCTTTGAAGAGGTAACATTTGAGCAGAGACCTGAATGAAAGTAGAGAGCAAATCATGCAGTTATTGTAAGAAAGAACATTCTAGGCAGAGAGAACCCCACAAGTGCAAACATCCTGAGGTGAGAACATACTAGCTTAGTCAAGTGAGGTTGAAAACGTAGACAGAAACCACATGCTACAGGGGCTCTTAGGTCACCGCAAGATTCCTCAGGATTTTTACTAACGTGATGATAAACAATTAAAGGTGCAGAGCAAGGGAATGGCATACAGGAGTCCCTCTTCTCTGCAATTTTGCTTTCCACAGTTTGAGTTACCAAAAGCCAACTGCAGTAAGGAAGTAGAAGAAGAGTCTGACGACTCTTCAGAAGGCTGATGGCAGCCTAACTCTACGTCGCAATGCCTCCATCGTTCCCCTCACTTCCTTTCATTGTATTGGCATCTCATCATCCCACCTCATCACAGGAAGAAGGGTAAGTACAGTACAATAAGATATTTTGAGAGAGGGGGACCACTTTTATTAGAGTATATTGTTATAATTCCTCTATCTTATTATTACGAAGTTACTGTTAACTTCTTACCCTGCCTAATTTACAAGTCAAGCTTTGTCATAGGTGTGAATGTATAGGAAAAAACATGGTCTGTATAGAGTTCGGTACTATTTACCGGTTCAGGTATCCACTGGAGGTCCTGGAACGTATCCCACACAGATAAGGGGGAACTACTGAAATCGTGATGACTTCTACATTAAACACATGAGCTACTGCAGGTTGACAATAGAATGGAGGCTGGGACAAGAGTGGAGGCAGCCCTCTGGTTCCTTTTGTTAACACGTTAGGTATTGAATTTTATTAAGTGCTGCTTCCGCATCTACTGAAATGATCCATATGTTTCTTTTCTCTTTTTTTTTGGTTTATTATTTATTTGTTTGTTTATTTTTCTTTTCTTTCTTTATTTTTTTATATTTTTTTAAATATATGAAATTTATTGTCAAATTGGTTTCCATCTTTTAATGCGATTAGAAAATTACATTAAAATACATATTAATGTTAACCATCCAAAACTCATGAATAAACCATATTTGCTCATAATGAATTGTTAATGCGTTATGCGATTCCCTTTTCTTCTGTTTCGTTCAGGATATTTGCCATGTTTATAGGTGAGGCAGGCATATAATAATCTATTCTTACACAATATTTACCTGATTTTGTTTCAAGGTTATATCGGCCTCATGAGTTTGCTGGTTTCTCCTCTTTTTCTGTTTCTAGAATGGTTTTTATAAGGTATAAAGTACACACTTTGGAGATTTGACAAAATTAGCCTATAAAACTGTCTGAAATAAGGCTTAGGGTAATGAATGCATTTATTTAATGGTTATTAGTCTCAGATAGTGTTTCTTTTCAGCCCATTTGGACAATTCATATTTTTTTAGACAATTTAAAATGTTCTCTGAATTTTCAAGTCTATGTGAAGCTCTTAAAAGATTTAATCTATATTATCTATGTTTTCTCTTGTTTTTCATTGCCACCTTGCACCATCACCTTTGATCCAAACCCTCAAACTGGAAACCTAAAAGTCATCCTATATTCCTCTCTTTTTATCACTCCTTGCATTTATGTACAAGTCCCTTCCAAAGTACATACTGAATTCTTCTACTTTCCTCCATCTCTGTAGCCGCCACGCTGGTCATCATTCTCTCTCCTTTGCTGCAATAATCTCGTAACTGTTCTCCCCACTGCTGTTCTTGCACACGACCTCCTGAGTCCTCCAGCCTCCCCTCTCACCTCTCCCCCCATCACTCACAGCACTTCAGCCATATTTGTTCTCTGCCAGCTCTCAGAATAGGCCACTCTCATTCCTGCCTTCCAGTTTTTGCCATAGGTGTTCCTCCTGTCCTGGAAAGTCTTCCCTCACTTTGGAATTGATGAATTCCTGCTTCTTTTATATCTCATCTCATGTTGTGACCTCCTCAAACCGTTTTATCAGCAGCGCTTCTCCCCCATCCATTCCTGAACAGTCTCTGGTTCCATAACTTGTCCTCTCCACTACCTTTACCATGACTGTGGTCACTATTCCATTTACTTATTACTGATTTTCTGTTTGTTTGTTTTCCTCACTAGAACACAGACTTCATGAGGGTAGGGTCTATATATGTTGTTTCTCCACTGTCTAGCAGAATGCCTGGCACACATAAAATGCTCAATAAACATTTGTTTAATGATTGAATAAATAAATAATGAGTTTCAATTAAAAGGATCATTGTGAGCACAGGTAAGATTTAAGAAAGCTCAATATATAAATCAGGGAATTGCAAAATATTCCATCTGGTCAAAGCATGTACAGAGGTTATGGGGGGGGGAAAGTAAAAAGGTCATTTAGTGGCCAAATATGATAGAAGAGTTGGAATTATATTCATTTGCCGATAAGGAGCTGTTAAAGTTCTGAACTCTCTACTCTGACCATATCTGGTGGTGAGACTTTAGGAAAAAAAAAGACAGAAATAACACGTTGGATGCAGTGTTATTTACACTGAGTTTTAATAAGGTACCCCCCCCAAAATTTATGAAATTCACAACTGATCAATTAACAACTTTTCAGCACCATGCCTTAAGCCATCAGCGAGCTTTCCAGGCTCCTGGAACAACTCAGACACCTAAATCTACTAACAAGAAAATGAATGTAATGAATTCCACTGTTTTATTCGGGGCGTCTCAAAGTACTGTGTATAGAGAATCTCACTTATTCTCACAACCTATGAGACAGTGATAGGGTAGATTTTGTTCCTGTAGCCTACAATTAGAGTTTATTTTCTCTGATATGCCATCACTAGTAGCCTCTGGCATACTATGACTCTCAGTAAACACTAATAAAAAATTATATAACTATAGCAGTATTTCTAAATTTCCAGTGGATCTTTTGTGGTTAACTGTTGTAAGCATGATTAAGCCTGAATATTAAATTAAATGAAAGCTTAAAAAAGCAAGAGGAGGAGCACCTGTGTGGCTCAGTCAGTGGACCTGAGTATCAGCCTCTTGATTTCAGCTCAGGTCATGAACTCACAGTGATAAGACTGAGCCCCCCATTGGGATCAGTGTGGAGCCTGCTTAAAATTCTCTCTCTCCCTCTCCCCCCCCCGGTGTAGTCTCTCTCTCAAACCTTTTAAAAATGTTTGTATTTATTTTTGAGAGAGAGAGAAAAAAACAGAGAGAGAGAGGTAGCACACGTTGGGAGAGAGATGGAGACAGAGGATCCGAAGTGGGATTTGCACTGACAGCAGAGAGTCGGATGAGGAGCTCGAACTCACGGACCGGGAGATCATGACCTGAGCCAAAGTCAGATGC
Source organism: Felis catus (assembly GCF_018350175.1). Taxonomy (NCBI): domain Eukaryota; kingdom Metazoa; phylum Chordata; class Mammalia; order Carnivora; family Felidae; genus Felis; species Felis catus. The sequence goes on from NC_058374.1 coordinate 89,058,332, forward strand.
TTAACCGATAGAGCCACTCAGATGCCCCTCTTTCCCTAAAATTAAAAAAAAAAAAGGCTGAGGAAATAGCATTTTAGAAAGGTGGAGGGAAGGAGTGTCTGGGTGGCTCAGTCAGTTAGGTCATGATCTCATGGTTGTAAGACAGAGCCCTGTGTTGTGCTCCTCACTGACAATGTGGAGCCTGCTTTGGATTCTCTCTCTCCTCCTCTCTCTCTACCTGCCCCCTGTTCATGCTCTCTCTCAAAATAAATAAACTTAAAAAAAAATTAGAAGGGTGGAGGGAAAATAAAGAAGCATATTATAAATGACTGTTTCCAGAACATATTTTTTTAAGTTTATTTTTAGTTATTTTGAAAGAAAGAGAGATAGTGTGCACATGCATATGCACGCATGAGTGACGGAGGGGCAGATAGAGAGGGAGAGAGAGAATCCCAAGCATGCTCCAAGCTATTAGCATGGAGCCCGACGCAGGATTCAAACTCACAAACTATGAGATCATGACCTTAACCAAAATCAGGAGTTGGACGCTTCACCAACTGAGCCACCCAGGTGCCCCTCTAGAACACCTTTTTAATTAAAATGAAAATCATAGTTTTGAGACTCCTTATGTTATTTCAAATTAAAATTAAGAAAACAAAATCTTATAAATTCAAAAGTAATTGTGGCTCACACACAAAGTTTCAGACTTGCATTTCTTTCATTAAACCCAGGAAAGAAAACTATTTGAATGAAAAGGAAATGAAAGTTAAACAGTCAAAATAAATATATGGGACAATATCCTAGTTATCATTTCTAGTTAAATTATTTTCTGCTGATAATATCAGGAGTGTGGTAAGCGGAAATACAAGTGACCAAAAACCAATTCTTTCAAAGCATTTTGAGAATACAAGAAAGTTTTGTCCATTCTTTTTATTCACTTACTCAGCAAAAGTTTATTGCTTATTTTACTCCATGTCAGAAACATTGCCAACACTGCAAATATAAAGACGAGCAATAGATAGCCTCTGTTCTGAAGGAGCTCATTAATTAGCAAGATATACATTAAATGTACAATTCTTGGGGGCTCCTGGGTGGCTCAGTCGGTTAAGCATCTGACTTAGGCTCAGGTCATGATCTCACTGTTCATGAGGTCGAGCCCCGTGTCAGACTCTGTGCTGACAGCTTGGAGCCTGGAGCCCACTTTGGGTTCTGTATCTCCCTCTCTCTCTGCCCCTCTCTGTATTTCTCTCCCTCAAAATAAATAAACATGAAAAATATTTTTAAAATAGAAAATGTACAATTTTTAATTAAGTAAAATTCAAATACACAGAGATAAAAGAAAGGACCTCTTAGGGAAATGAAAGGTCTAGAATGAAGACTTTTGAAAGCGCATGAAATTCAGATTGGCTGACCTATGAAAATCTCAAAATAAAGTAAAAAGAAAGCAAATCCAAGAAATATACTGATGTCTTTAATACCAGGCAGAGTAGCTTGGGCTACATTCTCAGGTAATAAGAAATAATGAAAGACTATATTGGGCTGTATTCATCCATAGAATGCAGGACTGATCTGAATATGGAGACACAGAGGGTTGGCAGTTCAGTTAGGAAACTATTAATACGGGTGAGAAATAGGGCCAGTTTTAAGTAGAGAACTAGGAAAAGGGAAAAATAATTTTGTGAACTCTATTTATTCTAAGCAATGTACCGCATATTACCCCTGCATCACTGACTCCTCACAGGAAGTTAATTCAATGGGATAATTAGTAGTATTATCCTCTTCTCCCTTTTTACAGATTAGGAATCTGAGGTCCAAAGGGGTTAAATGAGTTACCCAAGGTCATAGAGTTCAAAAAAATGCAGCCCTAATGGAAGTAGAACAGAAAGTCTTGGGAACCGGTTGGATGTCAGATGGAGAGAGAGAGAGATGAGTAAAAGGTGAGGCTTGGGTTGTTGGCCTGATTCATTTTTGTGGTAAGGTTAACATGAGTGGACAAGTCAGGAGGAAGGACTGATTTGGGCAGCTGATGAGAAATTTAGTTTTGGACCTGGTGAGCTTCTGCTACTGGTGAGGGATCTTGATGGACAAATCAATGGTCTGTCAAAAATACAAACCTGGACCTTAGCGGAATGGCCCAGGGCTGCTGAGAGAAACTTGGGAGTGCTCAGCTAAAACTAAACAGTGAGAGCAAATGAAATGCAGAACGAAGAAGCCGAGAATAAATTATAATGATCCCGTTGAGGGGATAGGAAGAAAGAATAGTGTAAATATAATAATGTGCTTCTCGCTTGGCAAAAAAGAAAGAGTAAGACATTTTCTTCATATTTTCTCTTCCTAAAAGAAGCCAACAACTGAACCTCAGGCAATTATCATCACATATAGTAAAGAAAGGTAGTTGCTGTTTCACAAGGCTGTATACGTAGCAATCTACTTCCTGTGGTCTCCAGTCCTCAAACAGCCTGATTTCCTTGTTAGAGGCATAGGAAAACGCTTACTTCACTCAACTCCCTTCCTCTGGCCTCAAAGCCTCCTTTTTAGCCAAGCTTCTTTCAGCTGGGGAATGGCTGTAGATTGATGGAAATCTGCCCCCAGATCTCCTCCCACTCCCTCACCTTTTTTATACAGCCAGAATAACCTGTGGATATTTTACAAGCACAAAACAGTATTAGTTTTAACTTACTCCTCATTTACTTAGATTCCTCCAAGTGTCAGTGGGTGTGGCAGTTAGTATCAGCTCAGCCACTCTTTTGTTGAGAATCTGGGTGACTGGCCCTCTGTGGATGGGGATGGGAGGAGGGGAGCGGAAGGAATAATTTCTTTCAAACAGAGTCTGCTCCACCACATCTCTGCTCAGATGGAGCTGACTCAGAGGTCAGCAACATCTCAAAGCAGGGCAGAACTCAGAGCAGTGCTAGACTGGCTTTCTTGTTTTGAGCTATTTGGGGACCATTACATTTTGTCCTAGAATTTTGTCGTCTCCTTCTTCCTAGAAATTTCGATAAAAATCCTGCATGTTTGGCAAGATAGGGTTATTGCTTTGCTCGAATAGTCAAAACCAGACCCTAGCTATCTATCAATTTTCTCCTTTTGTTTTTCTTCTATTTGCTTGCCATCTGATAAACTAGAACTTTGAGGGCATCCACCGGCAAACCAGATATTTTGTTGGCAATAGTGGCAAAACAGAATTACTTACAGCCAGTAACTTCTACAAGTATTCTATGATTCTCAAAGACAAGTCAACAAGGGTCATCTTGGGGGATATAATTCCAGAACGACACTGTTCAAAACTAGTACTGCCCCATGACGATTTATATCAACGGAAGGATAAAATAATAATGTTGGACTATCACGACATTATTTGCAGGGTATACCCTTAGAAAAATGGAATTCTGTATTCAAAAGACACCATAGACGAGGACCTGTCAAGTAAGAGGACAAGTGCCAGCGGGATGAGGTGCAGGGTCAGACAGACTGAGGTGAGAACCCAGCTCCGAATGTACTGTGTGACCCTCTGCAAGTTATCTCAGTTATCTGCAGTAATGCCCCCAGATTGCTGTGAATATTAAATATTAAAATATATTAAATGCCCAGCAGATTCTTTCAACAAGTAATTATTGAGCATCTAGTAGTCCCACCATGCTAGATGGGGGAAAAGAGAGACAGAAATAGGAACGAAGGAGAAAATAAGGTCTCTATCCTCAAGGTGCTACATTGAATGAGTAATTTTAAAAGGAATGCATGGGGCACCCGGGTGGCTCAGTCTGTTGGGCGACCGACTTCGGCTCAGGTCATGATCTCGCGGTCCGTGAGTTCGAGCCCCGCGTCGGGCTCTGTGCTGACAGCTCAGAGCCTGGAGCCTGTTTCAGATTCTGTGTCTCCCTCTCTCTCTGACCCTCCCCCATTCATGCTCTGTCTCTCTCTGTCTCTAAAATGTATAAACGTTAAAAAAAAAAAAGATTAAAAGGAATGCATGTAACCAAACAGGTACAGGAAACTATCCAGTAGCGACTCAGTAAATAGTAGCTGTTATTATTAGCTGATAGCATTATCATAGGAGTTATTTTATGAATTATTTTAAGTTTAAAAACCTTGCGAATAGTTATTATATCAGAAAATAGGGAAAATAATTTTTTAAGAGAAAAACAAGCTATTAAGGGGAGTGTAAGATTTCAGTCTGTACTTGTGAGTAGAAATGAATTGGTTGGAGTAACAAGTTTAGGATACTCGTGTGATGAACTGTTAAAATCCACATTGCCAATTTAAACCTGTGCCAACACCCCTCATCTGTTTGCACCCAGGCTCGTCTTGAATGAAGAAGCCTTTGACGCAGCAATGATTGGTTAGTTAGTTCTGACACTACTTGCCGTATAGCCTGTGGCAAACTGTCGACCTACCCGAGCTTCACTTTCCTTATCTGTGAATTGAGAATTAGAATACATCTTCTCTCCAAGTGGTTGGGGATAAAGCATTTAGCAGTAAGTGCTTAACAAATGATAGCTTTCACTATTGTTACGCTGTAGTATGCAGAGATGAGTGTTTAAATAAGGAATTGTAGAATAGCCCTCAATTGCCACAATAGGAAGAGAACACAGTACTACGTGAATACATTGCGGTGACCCAGACTAGGATGGAGTCTCTGCCTCCGTGAGCTATGCTAAATCAGAAGAAATTAGAGAAGCCAGACTTGTACCTAATAAGCCACTAGAAGGCACGAGGTGTATAAAGTGGTGAGTACCTTAAGGAAGACCAGTATGTTGTAGAGATTTCTTGCAGTGGAAGACAGTCTCACCTTGAACATATGGTTTGTGAGTCAAGCTGTACTTCTAGGGAACAGGGTCTATGAACCACAAAAACAGTGGAAATTTTACTGACACGAACCCTCCACTCTGCACAGTATACAAGGTTTTCATCCTCTAGTAAGAGATAGGTGAGGGCACTGGGATGGCTTAGTCAGTAGACCCTGCGACTCTTGATCTTAGCGTCGTGAGTTCAAGCCCCATACTGGACCACAGGCTTTTTTTAAAAGAGTTAGGTGGCCCCTTTTATATATTTATTGTCCAGTTGGTTGTACCCACCCATACAAAATTTTATTGAAAAGATTCTTGAACCTAGCATGTAATGATTAGATCTTGATTTTCAGGGTTCTATTTTTTTTTGTTTTGTTTTTAATTGTTGGGTTTTTCTTAGTATAACTGAAACACAATGTTTCATTAGTTTCAGGTGTACAACTTAGTGATCTGACAAGTTTCCACATTCTTCTGTGCTCACCATAACTCCCACCAGTCCCGTTACATCACTCTGACAATATCATTGACTGTATTCCTTATGATATGCCTTTTATCTTGTTTGCGGTGTTCTCTTTTGAGAAACTCAGATGGCAGGAAGATTTCAGTCATAGCAAATTAATTTCCATATCATAAGGACATAATCATCTGTTTTGCCTTAACATTTCAAAACAAATCCTGGCAGGGGGTTCCAACCTTCAGGGCTTTTGAAATAGTCAAAGTCTTTTAACGGTGGGGATTTGTTTTGTTGTCACTGCCGCTTTCTCACCACCGCAGCTGTGCACGTCAAATAGGAATAGATCTGTCAGGTGTCGGAATTGCTAAGGCAAAAACACTCAATGCTCGGAGGTTTATTATGTATTAAAATAGTGATTTTTCCCCATATAATAAGAATAAGCTCAAAACTCACGTTTCACTTAAAGAGAAATAAAAATAAAATCAGCAGAGACCTTATGTACATTCAAAACGTATCTTTCAAGTTTATTCATTATTGTTGACCTGGGCAACACGTAAGTTTTATTATATCGCGTGCTTTTTAGTGGAGAGCTGCAGCACAATTTAATGACGAACACCGAATGGATATGTGTTTTTGACTTGAGTCAGTTGAATTCAGGAAGCCATTTGTCTGTTTCCAGGACTTAATTTCAGTTTTCACAGCCAACTAGGCAGGTTAGAAGGATCTTTTCAACTGAAACCAAATATTTTTGGCAACTTATTAATAGTTTTAATAAGGTCAAAGACAGAAAGGTGAAACATTTGATTAAAAAAGCTCCTAAATACGTATCGTCATGGGCTGAATTGTGTCCCCCCAAATTCGTATGTGGAAGCCCTATCACCCAGTACCTCAGAGTGTGACTGTATTTGGAGATAAGGACTTTAAAGTAATTTAGTTAAAATGGGGCCCAACAGGTGGACACTAACCCAATATGACTTCCTTCTAAAAAGAGGAAATTTAGACACAAACACATAGGAAAGACCATGTAAGAACACAGTGAGAAGGCGGTCACTTTGCAAGGCAGGGAGAGAGGTCTCGAAAGAAACCAAACCTGTTGAAACCTTGATCTTGGACGTCTGGCCTCCAGAACTGTGGAAAAATTAATTTCTGTTGTTAGGACAACCCAGTTTGTAGTGTTTTGTTATGACGGCCCAAGCACACTAATACAGCTGTGGATTTCAAACGTCATATGATTCCCACCCTAAACATCTCCTTACTATGCATAACTTAACACCTGCCTGGATTCTTTCTTAAAAGGCACCTGGGACACCTGAGTGGCTCAGTCAGTTAAGCGTCTCTTGATTTAGTCTCAGATCATGATCTCACAGTTTGTGAGATCAAGTCCTGTGTCAGACTCTGCACTGAGCATGGAGCCTGCTTAAGATTCTCTCCCTCTCCCTCTCCCTCTCCCCCTCTCTCTCCCCCCCTTTTCCCCTCTCCCTCTCCCTCCCTCTGCCCTCTCCTCCATTTGCATGCTCTATTCCTCTCCAAAATAAAAAACAATAATAGTAAAATAAAATGACACCTAGAAAAGCAGTCATGAACTTGGAGATGCTGCTGTTCCTTGGTTCGTTGATTAGGCCAGAGAGAGGTCTCACTTTACTGAAGCATTGTGTTGAACAATCTTCCTTCCCTTTGAATGGAATCAAAAGAGACTCACAGGACAAGGTCAAGACTCTGTCCATAACTGAAGTGACAAATAGTCAATTGACCTTTTGATATAAAAATAATAGATTTCCTCTATCTGAACTGAGATCTATACTAATTTCTAGTGGTTCTTCATTTAATAAATATTGGGACCAAATTAGCCTGTGCTCCATGGCTATCCACACCCACCTAATCCCTAGAACTCTGGCCCTCTCCAAACACCTCCCCCTCCTCTGAATGACGAATAACAAGTGTGTGTTTATCTGGGATCTCATATATCATGAAACCTTTCCTTATGTCCAGTGTTAATAGAATGATATCCAATGGCCCTAAATGTCTGAATGCAAGGTTCTTATAGGGGAACCAATAGCTCTGTAGTTTGTGAACACCCCAATGCTAGTGCACGACAGGTCCAGATTCTGTCTCTTGTGCAAAGATTGTTTACGCCGAGTGGTGAGATTGAACCCTTCCTCAAAGCAGAACCTATTTTCAGGAAGCTCGACACTGGTATCGTATGAATTTCAAAACCGTTTATTATTTGTCTCTCTATAGAGCACAGCAGAACTCCAAATATCTCAGCACGTCTCCATTCAAATTCCAGTAACTTCCAGGTTTTACTTTTGGTGGTTCCTGCTGACTTTGGAAATGTCTCACTCTTACATTGCTTGTGCTTATATTTTTTCATGAACACATACAGAAGTCCGGTAATCTCAATGGTTTGCATCATTGCAAACGGCACCTTACCCTTAGGTTTCCATCTGGCCCTATGTTTATACCTTTTGAAGGGAGTTGCTGACTCCTGCTGCTAGGTTATCGTCAGAATATCCTCGCATTTGCTTTGGGAGAGCATTTCCTGCAAGGGGCCGTCAGGGTGCTAAAAAGGAGAGAGAGCTACAAGTACGCTACACAAGCAGCACAACTGATACCCATTTGGTGCCTGTCTGCTAATAAGTCATAGTCTGCACGGTGAAATTCTGAGACTTGATTTCATTGTAGTATATGCCCTGGTGGAGAGGTGGTTGCTGGGAGAGCAATAGCCTTCATCTTCCCGCAACCACTGAAGAGTACCATTAGTGACGTGGAGGACAAAGGCAAAAGGAAAAAATTAAATTTCCTTACGACTTATAGCCCATTGACAAGTCCTTGAGACAGGCAGAGTGACCTTCCTCTAGGAACTCAACTTTAATGTTAATACTCTAGCCAGGATCCTGTTAAGTCCCCATTAACATATAAAAATTCTTTTGGAAACTTCCTTTATCGCTGCCCTGCCCCCCAAGATATATGTTGGCAATCACCCTCCAAGCAGATGGCCCACTGATATACATCTGAAGGGTCTCATGACTAAAGTTGAACTAGATAATAATAAATGACCTTTTCCTAACAACAGCCAGCCCCTCAAGGTCCTGAAAACCTTCCAAATTCCTTAGAGACTTACACTATCCCTCACCCCCTCCCAATTTGAAAGGATATAATCAGCCACTCCTCACAATGCTGGCGCAACTCTTTCTGTCCTTGGGACCTGTCCCCGTGCTTTAATAAAACCACCTTCTTATATCAAATACGTCTCAAGAATTCTTTCTTTTTTGTGATTGGGTGGCTAAGTCAGTGAAGCATCTGACTCTTGAGGTGAGCTCAGATCATGATCTCATGGTTCCTGAGATTGAGCCCTACCTCGGGCTCTGTGCTGACAGTGCAGAGCCTGCTTGGGATTCTCTCTCTCTCTCTCTCTCTCTCTCTGCCTCTCCCTCTCTCTCTCTCTCTCTCTCTCTCTCTCTCTCTCAAAATAAATAAATAAATAAATAAATAAATAAATAAATAAATAAATAAACTTTAAAAATTGCTTTTTTAAAAAAAGAATTCTTGTTTGTTTGTTTGTTTTAGAGAAAGAGTGCTCTAGCATGTGAATAGGGAAGGGGCAGAGGAAGAGAGAAAGAAACTCAAGCAGAGATCTCACAACTGTGAGATCACGACATGAGCCGAAATCAAGAGTTGGACATTTAACCAACTGAGCCATCCAGGTGCCCCTCAAGAATTTTTTCTTGACCATTGGCTCCCAATCCCCAACTTTGCCACATCATTTGGAAAGGACAAAAGGGAGAAGGAGAGAGAGAGAGAAGGAGGGAGGGAGGGAGGGAAGGAGGTGAGAGGAGAGGAAACAAGGAAAGAAGGAAATGAAGGGAAGGAAAGAGGATGAGAGGGGGGAATGAGAGATAGTTGGACCATTCAATTTCCCTATAACAGTCAAAATCCTTAGCAAACTAGATGAGGACAGTGGGTCAGCCACAGTATCAAAGAGGGAGGGAAGATACTAGGAGATTTTATTTCCGTCCCCAGGATGGGAAGCTACAAAGGAAATGGTAGGCTAGAGCTTAGGAAAAAGTAGATTCCTTAAGTTTTATCCAGGGCCTGTACCAGAGAGGAAAGAGGTAGAGAAGAGACTGGCCAGGGCTCAAATAATGCCTCAGGGACTCGAATTAGTGGGGCACTAATTTGTCCTGCTCTGCATTAGCTCCCCCTGCCTGCCCCTGTCCATCAGCCCCTCCTTTTTTCCCTCAAAACCTCACCTATGTTCTTCAACATTTTAATCTGACAAATCTATTTTCATTCCTATTTTATACTTTCAATTTCCTAAACAAATATTAAATTATAATCACTGTTACATTCACAATATCCTGGGATTTGGGCAAAATTTTTCCCAAAATGCAGAACTTGATACAGACACTACTGTTTATTTCTGCTGCTTTTTGTTTGCTGCCTGCCCATGGTATAAATGTGTTCTGCAAACGGTGGGACTTAATAAATACTCCTGCGTGGCTCTTCAGTGAGGCCTTTTTCATGCTGTGTATTTTTTTTTTCAACGTTTATTTATTTTTGGGACAGAGAGAGACAGAGCATGAACGGGCGAGGGGCAGAGAGAGAAGGAGACACAGAATCGGAAACAGGCTCCAGGCTCTGAGCCATCAGCCCAGAGCCTGACGCGGGGCTCAAACTCACGGACCGTGAGATCGTGACCTGGCTGAAGTCGACGCTTAACCGACTGCGCCACCCAGGCGCCCCCATGCTGTGTATTTTTTATGCAGTCACTCACAGATCAAGAATAATAACAAACACCTCCATTCTGAGAACACCCACCAAGTGATAGAAGAGGTAGCCCGAGCTGTGTTTACACTTAAATCCAAGAGGAGCCTGAGGTGTGGGAGGAAGAGACACATTTTCTTTCCATTTAGAGTCAAAAGTGGAAACTCCCCATTCTGTGACTTGTTGCATTACAGGAAAACAAGGTAAAACATGGTTTGTATGGTTTTCAGACTCCCTGCAATGCATGGAGTATGAGAACCTTTGGAAAACACAACTATGAGAAACTTGTTATACCCTTCCCTGGTATATTCTCATCTCTCTGACTTCTCCTTAAACAATCACTAGAGTCTTTTGGGGTTGATCCAGCTAGCAAAAAAGAATGTAAGGTTTTTTGGGGCGCCTGGGTGGCTCAGTCGGTTAAGCGTCCGACTTCAGCTCAGGTCATGATCTCGCGGTCCGTGAGTTCAAGCCCCGCGTCAGGCTCTGGGCTGATGGCTCAGAGCCTGGAGCCTGCTTCCGAATCTGTGTCCCCCTCTCTCTGTGCCCCTCCCCCATTCATGCTCTGTCTCTGTTTCAAAAATAAATAAAACGTTAAAAATTAAAAAAAAAAAAAAGAATGTAAGATTTTTAAATTTGCCATTTGCTGATCAATTTTTTTTCTGGGTAGAGTTTACTGACACTGACCCCTAAGAAACATTTTAGAAGAAAGTGATCAGGTAGAATCTTCTCTTGACATAGATCTCATCAACTAGAGCTGAATTTCCATGTTTTGTTTTCTGGGTTTTGTTATTTGCTCATTCATACATGCAAAAATAGAGCTCAGCTCGTATACTAGCAAGAGGAATTAAAATTTTATATTTCCCTAGAATTGAACTTTGAAATAGAATAACAAAGGCTCTTGGGAAAAGTGTTAAGCCTAACAGATGGAACAATTTCACATTTTAATTCCAACATGAGGTTTTTAGTTATTGTCAGTAAGTGGTGGGAGTCCTTCCCATTGTTTGTTTATCTGGACTTATATTCATCTCACCAAGGCCAAGAGATTTACATGTGTGTTTTAAAGGAAGACTGTATCACAAGTAAGATTATTATACTCCAGAATAGCAGTTTTTACATACGTACACACACACACACACACACACAATACACACACACAAAATACAAAAGCAAAAACCTTTGCATCCATGTATATGGTGACTGTATAATTATGAAGTTATGTATAACTTCAGTTAGGAAGATACTATTAAATTTTCTATTCCATCTTGAGTCAGTAAGTTAGTTTTCAAGTAATTTGTCTATTCATCCAAATTATCAAATTTTGGCAAAAAACTATAATAATAAAATATGTAAAATAAAAAATAGTGTAAACTATACTTCTTTACCATTCTTTTAATATCAGTTAGACCTATAGTGAATACCACTCTGTTATTGGTCATTTCCATTTTCTTTTTCCTTGATCAATTTAATTAGGGGGTTATCAATTTTGTTACTCATCAAAAGAACCTATTTTTGACTGTTAATTTTCTCATTGCTTGTTAATTGTCTATTTCATTTATTTTTATTCTTATCTTTACTATTACCTTCCTTCCACTACCTTTGAATTTACTCTTTTTCCGGATCCTTAAGGTGAAATCTTCAATAATGGGCTTTAAAACTTTCTTCTTTTCTAGTATAAGCATTGAAAGTTATAAATTTTCTCCTAACCATTGTTTGAAGCTGCATTATACAAATTTTGATATGTGTTGTATTTTCCTTGCCATTGAGTTAAAAATATTGTCTAATTCCTCATGTAATTTTCTTTGACCCATGAGTTGTTTAGAAATGTATTATCTACTTTACAAGTGTTTGGCATTTACTCTTGATATTGATTTCTAGCACAAGTCCCTTGTGGCCAGGGAACATACTCTGTATGATTTTAGTATTTTTAAATTTATTGAGACTTATTTTATGGCCCATTATATAGTCTGCCTTGGTTTATATATTTGAAAATATCTGTATTTGAAAATAATGTATATTGTGCCACTTTTGGCTATATTGTTCTATATTAATTAGGTAAAAGTAGTTGATAGTGTATTCAGAAATCCTATGCCTTTACCGATTATCTGTGAAATTGTTTTATTATTTTTTTATATGAAATTTATTGACAAATTGGTTTCCATACAACACCCAGTGCTCATCCCAAAAGGTGCCCTCCTCAATACCCATCACCCACCCTCCCCTCCCTCCCACCCTCCATCAACCCTCAGTCTGCTCTCAGTTTTCAACAGTCTCTTATGCTTTGGCTCTCTCCCACTCTAACCTCTTTTTTTTTTTTTCCTTCCCCTCCCCCATGGGTTCCTGTTAAGTTTCTCAGGATCCACATAAGAGTGAAAACATATGGTATCTGTCTTTCTCTGTATGGCTTATTTCACTTAGCATCACACTCTCCAGTTCCATCCACGTTGCTACAAAAGGCCCTATTTCATTTTTTCTCACTGCCATGTAGAATTCCATTGTGTATATAAACCACAATTTCTTTATCCATTCATCAGTTGATGGACATTTAGGCTCTTTCCATAATTTGGCTATTGTTGAGAGTGCTGCTATGAACATTGGGGTACAAGTGGCCCTATGCATCAGTACTCCTGTATCCCTTGGATAAATTCCTAGCAGTGCTATTGCTGGGTCATAGAGTAGGTCTATTTTTAATTTTCTGAGGAACCTCCACACTGCTTTCCAGAGTGGCTGCACCAATTTGCATTCCCACCAACGGTGCAGGAGGGTTCCCGTTTCTCCACATCCTCTCCAGCATCTATAGTCTTCTGATTTGTTCATTTTGGCCACTCTGACTGGTGTGAGGTGATACCTGAGTGTGGTTTTGATTTGTATTTCCCTGATGAGGAGCGATGCTGAACATCTTTTCATGTGCCTGTTGGCCATCCGGATGTCTTCTTTAGAGAAGTGTCTATTCATGTTTTCTGCCCATTTCTTCACTGGGTTATTTGTTTTTCGAGTGTGGAGTTTGGTGAGCTCTTTATAGATTCTGGATACTAGCCCTTTGTCCGATATGTCATTTGCGAATATCTTTTCCCATTCCGTTGGTTGCCTTTTAGTTTTGTTGGTTGTTTCCTTTGCTGTGCAGAAGCTTTTTATCTTCATAAGGTCCCAGTAATTCACTTTTGCTTTTAATTCCCTTGCCTTTGGGGATGTGTCGAGTAAGAGATTGCTGTGGCTGCGGTCAGAGAGGTTTTTTCCTGCTTTCTCCTCTAGGGTTTTGATGGTTTCCTGTCTCACATTTAGGTCCTTTATCCATTTTGAGTTTATTTTTGTGAATGGTGTGAGAAAGTGGTCTAGTTTCAACCTTCTGCATGTTGCTGTCCAGTTCTCCCAGCACCATTTGTTAAAGAGGCTGTCTTTTTTCCATTGGATGTTCTTTCCTGCTTTGTCAAAGATGAGTTGGCCATACGTTTGTGGGTCTAGTTCTGGAGTTTCTATTCTATTCCATTGGTCTATGTGTCTGTTTTTGTGCCATTTGTTTTATTATTTATAAAAGAGAGATTTTGAAATCTCCAACTATGATTGTGGATCTATGTGTCCCTTCAATTCTGTACATTTTTGTTCCATCTATCTTTTGATGCTGTTTTGAGGTACTTACACATTTATGATTTTTATGTCTTCCTGATGAATTGGCTGTAATATGCCTTTTTATCTGTTAATATTCTTGGTCAAGAGGTTTATCTGATATTAGTATGGTCACCAGCTTTCCTATATTTACTGTTTACAGGGTGTATCTTTCTTTCTCCACTCAATTTACTTTCCACCTACCTGTCTTGTATATTACAAGTCAGTCTCTTGCAGACAGCATATGGGTGGGTCTCTTGATCAGTGCTCAGTTAGTTTTCTTTCCCTTTCATTATTTTGGCTTCATTCACATTTCTTAGTCTTTCTTGGTGCTTCAACTCTTTATACTAAAACCCTAATATGTATTTTTTAAGTTTGTTTATTTTAGAGAAAAAGCGAGAGTGAATGGGGTAGGGGCAGAGAGAGAGAGAGAGACAGAGAGAGACAGAGAGAGAGAGAGAATCCCAAGCAGGCTCCTCACTGCCAGCATGGAGCCCAGTGAGGGGCTCGAAATCATGAATCAGGAGAAAATGACCTGAGCCAAAATCAAGAGTTGGATGTTTAATGATGCTTCATGGACTGAGCCACCCAGGTGCTCCAAGACCCTAATATTTAATGTCAGTCATTATTTAACAGCTCCTTCCTGCACCCAGTGTTGAGTCAAAGATATCATTATAGTTGCCACTTTCTCAACTCTTTCAACAATATTATACCTTTCTTACTATGCAGAAATCAAGATTGCCCAAGAAATTCCTAGTAATAGTCACTAAACCTAAGTTTAACTCCTTGTATTTATTATTTTAAACAGCTAAAATTTATTTGGTACATGGGTAGGGATAACCCTATGCTTGCATGCACGCTCTATTACAGGTTCTGATCAGGGCTAGAGTTGTGTGGCCCTTAGCAGACTATTCAGCTGAGGACAGAGCTACTGATAACTCAGAATCCTGTTCCAGGTAATAACTGAGGACCTGAGGCCTCTTTTTTTCAAATATAGCCACAGTTGTTTTTTTCCCCTAAATGCCCTTCCATTCCTTCCCCCATTGATACACATGTAACACTTTTCAGTCCACTCCCATTCTCTCAAAATATTGTTGTCATTTACATGTTCCCTTTTCAAAAAGAGCTTTGCACTCCCTGCATCAGGCTGTCTCTCCCTCTGAAATAAAACCAGTACTAAAGGAAACTGTTATTTTACTGAAATCCGTCTGGATGGTTGATTAATTTCATATCCTGTCTGCTCTTCCTAAGCCATTATAGCCATGACTAAATAGGGACCCCCTGATCCTATAGATTTCTTCAAAAAATATTTAATGAGTGTTGCTGTGCTAGGCACTGGTCTAGGAACTGGGAATACAGAGGTGAATGAGACAGGAAGTCTCACTCTCATGGATTTTAGTTTGTTGTGATCAGAGGCTGACAATAAGTTAACAGAAAAATAAACAAGACGTTTTCAAATGCCTAGAATTTTGCTGAGTCTCATGAGAGGGAAGAGTATTAGAGAGGAAACAAAGCTTAGAAAATTACAGGGTCCTTATTCCTTTCCTAGACAAATCCAGGGTGGATTTGGGGCCGTTGTAGGATCCAAGATAGATCCAAAGACCTAGGACAATAAGAGAACCACACCCCTTTCTTGAATAGAGTACAGGAAAGAAGCAAGACTTCAGTATTTCCTCCAGGCTCTGCATGCTTTAGGAGCAAAAGAAATAATGACTTGTGATGTCTACACAGATGGTCTGAGACATCCCCACAGAGTTCTGTGTTCTCCCAGGATGTTTCAGAAAAATGTAGAAATGCAGAGAGAGGCATGATTATAACATATGTTATTGGCAGGCCAAAGAGGCCTTATAATTGAAGCATGAATGTTGACCTTAAGAGATCTCTTTTTCTGCTTTAGAATCTTAGTGTTAACCCCAGCTGCTATGGTCTAGGAAACAATGCTACCCACCCCCACCCCCCAAAAAAAGAAAAAAATAAAAAGAATAAAAACACTGAAGAATTAAAAGTAACCCTACAGATAATTAAACGCCAGGGTTGCCCAAATTACACTAAAGCTCTCATACACGTGCATATGGAATTTACCTTCATACCGCCAGCCCCCTTTATGCTTTCCATGACGTCTAAGGAGAAAAATGCTTGGATTTTTTTTTCAGTTCCCTTTAGATTTGTACAAAGTTCTAAATGTATGAGCATTTGCAACTGCCTCACACTCCCCCCTAGATAATCAGTGCTTATAATGCATTCAGTTAAGTCAGCCATGTCCATGGGTGGGTAATTGCTTGTGATTTCACAGATAGAGTTTCTCTGGTAGTGAAGCTAGAATACCGTTACTGGAGCAAGGCCCACGACAGAGGGCTGGAAGAACACAGTCTACCCACATTTTGGCAAGACTAACTCACTTTTACACAGGCTCTCCGCCTCGCTTGATTCTCTAGTCTTGGAAAAAATTTTTTTGAAGTTTGATTAGTTTTTTTGAAGTCTGATGAAGTTAAAAATTCTCAGAAGAGCCATCTCGAAAAGCCATGTAGGGCTTAAATATGTCTGTGCGTTTTCTAGTCACTGATCTCCAGAATGAAGAAGGGCTTTTGAAACATATTGCTTTTTTTTTTCATTTGTAAGTTTATTATTTTTATGGCTGTATTCCTAATTATTCACAATTTTTATTACCACTTTTCAACATTGTAACTCTGGAAATGCCCAAAGATATCAGTGTCTTTTTAAAAAGAAAAATTGTAATGTTTATTTATTTGTGTGTGTGTATGAGAGAGAGAGAGACAGAGACAGAGAGACAGAGAGAGAGAGAGGGTGAGTAGTGGAGGGGCAGAGAGGGAGGGAGACACAGAATCCAAAGCAGTCTCCAGGCTCTGAGCTGTCAGCACAGAACCTCACGCGGGGCTTGAACTCACGAACTGTGAGATCATGACCTGAGCTGAAGTTGGATGCTTAACCAACTGAGCCACCCACGTGCCCCAATATATGCTTTTTATAGTAAAAAAAAAAAAAAAGAAAATTCCAACCCATACTTTAACCACTTTGAAACCCAAGTGTGACTGGCTCATGAGTATTGGGAGAACACCGGCCTCCCAGTAGGTCCACAAGCTGAGACTGTGGCAGAATTCATGATCAACCATTGGAAGCAGTCCGTGGACCCAATGTTAGAATCAGCATATGAGCAATATCAACAAAATTTAGGTATGATTTCAGGCCCTTTGCCTCTAGGTGTCTGAAGTATCATATGTTTTAGGTTTCCGCAGGTCCCATGACCTGGCAACATCTGAACCTTCTTTCTAGATGTCATTAGCTTTCCAGAGACTTACTTTCTCATGGCTTCTTCTGCCTGGCATGCTGTGTTTCTCAGGGTTTCAAATAGACCTCTCCACTGTTCTCTGCATTGAAACCATGTCTAGCAAGCATTTTACAAACACAAGATGGATATATGCAGATCACAAAAAGACGAGCAGTATCATGGACCAGTTAACCTCCCATCTTTCCTTTCTGACCTTCTCTCACTTCACTTTCCTCTTACTTTCTAACACGCAGAAGGTGGTGCTCAGTGCCATCAGGATGCCATTCCTAGATATGGCGATGGGGCACATATGTGATTAGTAATATACAATCCAGAGCACATCTTAACATAATATTTGCTCCCCAGTCTGGGATAGGGAGCTTGCTTTCCTGGCGTTTTGGTGACAATAATAGATTAGTGGAGGATGACTGAGTTCATGCTACGAAATGAGTAATATATACACTTTTACTAAATAGTTCTTTAGTTTAGTACATGGACTCCCTGAATGTTATACAATAGAGTATGAGTCACCGCTGGCCTCTCTTTCTTCTCGCATAATCCACATCCTGCTGATCCCTCTTATCTGTGTTTCATGTTGTTCCTGCATGGTTGCAGTCTTTGCTTTCTGTCTCTAATGATGTACGTGCTCAACTTCCGCGTTAAGAACAATCTTCTTCCGTTGTGTTTCTAAGGGTGCTTCTCTCTCAACTTTTGACAAAACTCCCCCTGTCAGTGTCTTACTTATTCTTCTCTCATTTCACTGATGAGTAAAGTTATGCTCCAAACCTTTTGGGCAGAAAAGTCATACCCATCTTGGTACCTTATTGGAAAATGGAATTGCTGCATGAACTGAAGCCCTGACACTTTGTGACTGCCCTTTAGCATCCCCCGGGGCTGCCAGGCTTCAGGCTTCCACTGTTAAACCCTTCCCTGCCTCTTTAACATAAGTAGTCCCTGAAATATGTTGAAAAACTTTGTATTTATTTTTTTAATGTTTTACTTATTTTTGAGAGAGAGAGAGAGAGAGAGCGAGCTGGAGAGGGACGCAGAGAGAGGGGGAACAGAAGATCTGAAGCGGGCTCAGCGCTGACAGCAGCAAGCCTGATGCGGGGCTCCAAGTCACAAACTGTGAGATCATGACCTGAGCCAAAATCGGACGCTCAGCTGACTGAGCCACCCAGGCGCCCAAGACTTTGTGTTTAACTGAAGATCACCCGCGCATGCATGCACACACCCCCACAAATGGAGAGGTAGGGTTCCAATTTCCGTTGGGAGAGGTCCTAAGTAAAAAGAAGTGTCCACTGAATATGAGTAACTGGGTTTCAACTGAAAAAGCTGTGGTTATAAAGTGACATAATGTATAAAAAACTTCCAGCTGTAAACTGACACGCGCTGGACACAAATAACAAGCTGATGTGAAAATGTGATGCGACTGTGCCATTAAAAAATATCACTGAAAAAATATATGTCACTGACAGCAAAACAGGCTGTGGATTTTTTTTTAACTTCAGCGTCCATAAATATCTCATCATCGCTGTCGGACAATTGCATTTATTTCAGAATGGGTTTTCTGTCCTAGGGACAGTTTGCAGACATTCGGCTATCCCATTTTACAAGTTCTTTATAGTGAAATGATGTGCTCTGTGTTCTCTAACATTGGGTTTTCGTCCCATTTTATAGTAACATGTGCAGAAGGCACGTGACTCCGTGGTGGTACGTGCCTTAAGGAACTGTCATGCCTCATGTTCACTCTGTGGACTCTCCAGAAACTCACTCGAGACTCAGGATATATTCCCTGTTTTACCTCTTCCCTTCTTCCATCATGAACCCTCTTGTTCTTATCCTCTGTGTTCAATTTCTGTCCCTCTCCTCACACATGGGCTCTGTCTCCCTGCCCAGAAACCTCACATTAATACGATATTAAGACTATATTCCTGGCTTTATACTCCAAGTTCTGTTTCTGGGCTCACCCCGCATCTTGGGGTATTGTTGAGGCTCCCTGTGACCTAAGTCACATCCGTCACTCCAAGTTCACTCTTGCCTGAGAATGAGTTTAAGAATCATACTTTCAAAGTTTTGAGGGGAGAGCCTTCTCTTCCTCTCAAATACTTTCCTCGCCTGTTTGCTAGTACCTATAGTTAATTTATGCCATAAACAAAACACTATATCATAATGTCATGAAATTTTCTTTTCATTCTAGAATCTTTGGTGTGTTGGCTTTTTTTTTTTTTTTTTTTTTTGCTTGTAAGGTCTGGGATGGAAACTATGTAAAGATCAAAGACTCTCAGTATATTGGGGGATGAGTTGGGGCAAGAATTCCCCAGTAGCTGAGGGCCTCTCTCTTCCTCTTGCTATTGCTGGGGCTGGTGGCCCAGGCGGCTCTTATTCCTTGGAGGTCATGTTGACGGTAAGGTCCACCACCCATTTGCTGTAGCCAAATTCATTGCCATACCAGGAAATGAGCTAAACAAAGTGGTCACTGACAGCAATGCCAGCCCCAGCATCAAAGGTGGAAGAGTGTTAAAGTCACAGGACACAACCTGGTCCTCACTGTAGCCCAGGATGCCCTTGAGGGGACCTTCCCATGCCTGCTCTCACCACCTTCTTGATGTTACTGTATTTGGCAGCTTCCTCCAGGTGGCAGGTCAGATCCATGACCAACACATTGTGGGTGGGGACATGGAAGGCCATGACAGTGAGCTTCCCATTCAGCTCAGGGATGACCTTGCCTATAGCCTTGGCGAGGCCAGTAGCAGCAGAGATGATGTGGTGGGCAGCCTCTTGGCCATCACACCACAGCTTCCCAGAGGGCCCACCCATGGTCTTCTGGGTGGCAGTGATAGCATAGACTATGGTCACGAGTCCCTCCACAATGCCAAAGCTGTCATGGATGACCTTGGCCAGAGGGGCCAAGCAGTGGATGGTACAGGAAAAGTTGCTGACAATCTTGAGGGAGTTGTCATACCTCTCGTGGTTCATGCCCATCACAAACATGGGGGCATCAGCAGAAAGGGCAGAGATGATGACCCTCTTGGCCTCACCCTTCCGGCGAACACCAGCCTTCTCCATAGTGGTAAAGACTCCAGTGGACTCCATAGCATACTCTGCACCAGCATCACCCCATTTGATGTTGGCAGGATCTTGTTCTTGGAAAGCGAAGATGGTTTTTCCATTGAAGACAGTGGAAAATCGTCAGCCTTGACTGTGCTGTTGAATTTGCCATGGTTAGAATCATACTGGAACATGTAGACCATATAGCTGAGGTCAATGAAGCGGTCACTGATGGCGACAATATCTACATTCCCAGAGTTAAAAGCAGCCCTGGTGACCAGGCATCCAATATGGCCAGATCCGTTTACTCTGACTCTGACCATCACGTCTCCGAGATGCAGCTGCCACTGCACCAGAAGATGCTACTGTGTGACAAACAGGGAGGAACAGAGAACCCGTTCTAGAATCTTTGATACTTGCTAAAGTTTGAATCATCCTGGGATTGGCAATTTTTAAATCTGGGAAAAAGTTTTAATAAGGAGACAGAACCTTAGGACTGCGTTGGAGGGGCAAGATCTAGGACACCAAATATGTGTGTGGGAATATATGCATGTGTGTGTGCTTACATGTGCTCAGAATAAGGCCACTGTTTCTCTCTCCAAATCACAAAGTTACCCTTCATTTTGCTGCAAATTTTTATTCTTAATAAAAGTACAGAGGTAAATAAGTCTAATTTTTCTGTAGAAATAATTTGTACAGCAAAGAAGCTGAGGATGGTGTCATTTAGTTCCTAATCATACAAACTACATAATTTCTCAAGATGGGAGTACATTGATTAGGCACCTGCATTTGTCAGAGGCATCACCAACATTATCTCAATTCTCCCAGCAACCATAGAAGGGGGCTGCTATTCTTCCAAATTTAGTGAGAAAGAAATAAGGCAAGGTCACAGGTTTATTAGTGGCACAGGCAGAATTCTAATCTAACTCCTGACACCTCATCTTATGTATTTTTTATATTCCATTAAGAAGAGGGATCTAGTAGTTAGAGCTCAGATTTTGATGTCAGAGAGACCTGGGTTTAAATCTTCCCTCTTCTCTTACAATGTGTGAGATACAGCAATTTACCTCTGGGCCTTGGCTACTTCCAGTTTTATATTCTTTAACTTTCATCTTAACTTTCCTTTCTGTTTATTAGTGTCTGTTACTTTCTCCATTGCTCATGGTCCATATATCATCATAAGCTTTATGTTCCCTTGTCCCATCTGTAATTTTCTTCACTGTGTCAGATTCAGAAGTAATTGCTGGCACCTCTTAGCACTACTGAAATTGAAAGTGTGGGCATTTTGGCAATTACATTGACTGTCATTTTCATTCATGCTAAAGAATACTTAGTCAATTGTTATTTCTTCAAAACAGTTATATTTACAGTGTTTCTGTATACAACAGATGGTTATGTAGTTTATGTACATCATCCATGTCAAAATGTGGTTCCTTTATCTCAAATGAGTAGGGCAAGTTTAAAGTGGCTGGCTCTTGAAGGGACCAGCCCTTAGTTGGACTAATGGTATGTACGAAAAGTATGTACTGACCATAAAATTGTATGCTTTTTATCTGAAGACTTTTAGATAAATGTTTACTTCCAAAGAATAGGATTGTTGATATGACATAAAACAGTAATGGCTAATACATACACAGCACTAACCATATACCAGGTACTGCTCCAAATGATAGATACCTAATTCATTGCTCACAATAACTCTTGAGGAGGGTATTATTAATGTTATTATTATTATTATTTCCATTTTATGGATACATTAAGTAACTTGCCTAAATCACCCAGCTAGAAAGTGGTAAGGATAGTATTATAAATCAGAGATGAAAAGTAGACTGTTCAATATATGATATTTGGAATGTGGATTTTCTACATGGAAAAAATAAAATTATATCTGTTTTAATAAACTCCAGATAAAATAATATCTGTATGTGAAATATAGATTTCCAACATTGGAGGGAAATACAGACATAAATTTGTAATACTGGTGGTAAGGAAGATTGTCTTACACAAAAACAAAAATGACAAAACACATATTTGATCAATTTTACATCAAAAAAAATGTAAGTTCAACAAAGACACATAATCAAAGTGGAAAGTAAGGGACACAAAAGACAGAGATAACCAAATTTATATACAGATTATTTTTTAAACCCTTCAAAAATCTATTAGAAAAAGAAACGCCACAGAAAATGGACAATAGATGTGGATGGGTGATAATCATAAGAAGAAACCTGAATAGCCTGACAAAATGCTCAGCTATTTGTAAAATAAAAATTCGAACAAGATATCATTTCTCATTGTCAAATTGTCAAGAACATTGACATTGTGGCAAGGAGGCAGAGAAACAGGAACACTGTATGTTGCTATAGAAATAGAAATTGGAGGGGCGCCTGGGTGGCGCAGTCGGTTAAGCGTCCGACTTCAGCCAGGTCACGATCTCGCAGTCCGTGAGTTCGAGCCCCGCGTCGGGCTCTGGGCTGATGGCTCAGAGCCTGGAGCCTGTTTCCGATTCTGTGTCTCCCTCTCTCTCTGCCCCTCCCCCGTTCATGCTCTGTCTCTCTCTGTCCCAAAAAATAAATAAACGTTGAAAAAAAAATTAAAAAGAAATAGAAATTGGAGCAACCATTGCTGTAGAGCAATTTGGCAATATCTCATAAAACATTACAATGCAATTCTAAGTAAAAGCATATCCTAGAGTGGTTCTCCCATTTATGCTCAAGGAAAATGAAGAAAGATATTCATTGCAGCATTGTGTATACTAGCAAAATAGAAGGGAAAAAGAGAAAGAAACCTAAATGGTCATCAGAAGTGAATATATAGTATGACTTATAGTCATAAAACAATTTTATATAGCAGTTAAGAAAAGTGATCTATATTTTTAGTTAGATATATATAATATATAATAGACTACATATAATATTTTAAATACATTCCTATATCAACATGGAAAAATTCCAAAAACGTTCTCCCCTGTGGAAAAAGGATTCACAGATCAATGTTAACATTATATTTTTCATATATAGTTACTTTTAAATGACACAAATAGGAACTATCTTTTTTTTTCAAGATTTTATTTTTATGTAATCTCTATACCCAACAGAGAGCTCGAACTTACAACCCCAAGATCAGGAGTTGCATGCTCTAGCAACTGAACCAGCCAGGTGTCCCTAAAAACTATCTTATTAATAAGGAACTACAAAAAATAAAAACTGTACTACTAAGGTAATTAGTTAGAAATTTAATTAGAAAAATACTTGGAATAGCTAAAGTAATTAGGGTAATATACCTACAGAAGACTAAATATTGGATTAAAGTAATTAAGGTAATATAGGTATAAAATAGAATGAATTAAAGTAGTTAATTAGAGCAATATATCTACAAAAATGAAATATGAAATTACTAAGTCATTAATTAGGTAATTGATTCAAATGATTAATTATAACAAAATAATTATAAAATTGCAGTCGCTTAAGCTAATAATTTATTTCTTGCTCATATAACAGTGTAAATTTTCCTCACCACCACATTTCACTCCTTCATGAAGTGACTCAAGGATTCAGATTCCTTCAGTCTTTCAACTATAACATCAAAAAAAAAGAAAAGAAATTAAACTCTAGCATCTTCTCCAACCTTGTCCTCTGGATACAGCCAACAAAGGGGAAAAGAGATAGAGGGAACACATCTGCTTCTTCAAAGCTTGGCAGGCAGTGCTTTCAACCATTCCGTTGGTGAGAAACAGTCATGGGACCACAGCTTAATAGAAGACATGGGGTCACTGGCCAGACGGTGACTTCCCAGTGACAACTCTGAACTATGAAAAGGAGAACAGGGCTTTTAGCAAACAGCTGGCCATCTGTAACTCACCAAATTTAGTGTTTTTCTATAAATGGAGCTGGATGAGGGAGTGGGAGAGTGGGAGAGGAACAAAAAGACTCCAACTTGATCTGTACTGTTGGTGGGAAAAAACGACGTGCATCAAAAACGATAGTTCATAGTCGCTAGTTCTGTGATACGTGAGTGTTGTTACAGTGCTCATGATACTTTTCTCAATTTAAACAAAAAAAATTTTAAGAAAAAAAGAAAAGATGTTCTATAACTGCCAGTGTAACCACATTACTACATAGGAACAGCCCTGTCACTGTCTTTGGATTCAATTTAGTGGCACCAAGTCATAGGAGAGATGGTCCTATACTGAGGTTATTCTGGAAAGCACCATGGTGAGATCAATGGATAAAATTTGAAGTCATGTTTGGGTTTTAATCCTGGCTGTCCTACTGCACCAGGTGACCTTAGACACATTTGACCACCCTCAGCAATGACAATAATAATTTATATCTCATAAACTGTTGGGAAGGTACAATGAAATATTGTTATGGAAACTGCTTGCTACAGAGTAGGGATTTTTAAATGTCAATCCCTTCTTTTTTGCTTTGTCTAGTAATTACTGTAAGAGAGTAGCAGTAAAGAGGGGGCGGGTAATAACATTTCTGGATTTCTTTTTATGTACCACAGTGCTGGGCTACAAGCTCATTTGCACAAGACCATTTCTGTTAAATTACTCATGTTTTGCCTCTTCTGGAAATTCAGTTTCTTTAATATTCGTGTTGTTTATTTTAATTCCTCTTGAATTTCCTTCGTGTGGTTTGTCTTTATGCATTTTGGTCTCATAATACTGAGTTGTCTTCAGTTGTATGGTCTGATGTCTCCTGTGCTATTTTCACGATGATGGTTTTATAGCTTTTCCTTGGACACATTTTTCTTTTTTCATTGCTTAAAATTGTCCTGGGTCCCATGGCCCAAGATCCTCTTTTGCATGCTTCTCTTAGCCAGGCTGGAAAACACTTCAGTGCCTGACTAGGCAAAACAAAACAAAAAAACATCCTGGAGGGTTTTAGACCCTAATTACTTGAAGGGCATGTGGGACACTCAACCCAGGTAAGTTCTTCCTTTTACAATTGGCTTCCCAGCAACTAATGCAGTCAGCTGGAAAATGTAATAAAATGCACAGTAAAGTCAACCCAGGAAGATTATCCCAACTTCCTGAGTCGTCCAAGTAATCACTTGGAAACAAAGGCCAACATAGTCCTGTGTCACCCACCCACAACACTGGTGCTGTCCGAATGTGCTGATGGTCCCAGGAAGCTCACTGAAAACCTAGCCCAGTGGAAGACATCACATAGGAAACATAAGGGAGAGATGAAATACTTCTCTTCCCAACTCTCATTTCTTCTTGCAACTTCAAATGCCTTTAAATACGTTTTTCAATAATTCATTGTTTTGTGCCAGTCTTAGCCCATCGATAACCAGTGTTGTAGCTGGACGGCCCTTGTGGTACTTGTTAGGATTGGAAGAGGCCCTCAGCAATCAAGAAGCTTTGAAAGGACAGGTTTCATTGCTTACAAGTCTTGGAAATTATACAGCACATCTAGGGCCACAAGGCAAGGTCTCAGGGAAAGAGAGAAGCACGCCTCCACGAGGGAGTGTGTGCAGAACTGGGGTTCTGCTTTTATTGGGAAAAGGGTGGCTTTCACAGGCACATTTCTGGTGAATTTAAAACATATGACTTGGAATTTAAGGTGCAAGAAGAGAAAAAACAAGAGGCACAAATGGTCAGTCATGGAAACTAACCAAGGTCTAAAACAAAGGAGCCTGAAATTTAGGGGTAGGGTTGGGGAACCTGGCTCTTGACTATGTGTGGCTGGAGGTATGTTTATTCAAGATAGCCACCTTTGAAGTAGATACCTCTTCCAAGTGGATGCCTCAGCTGAAATCAGGCATCTGCATCACCAAAAAAAGAAAAGAAAAAAGAAAGAAAGAAAGAAAACCCAACTGTCAGGGCTTACCCTACATTCATTTTTTCATTAACTCATTTATTCTTTCCTTCAAGAAACACATAGTAAGTTGAACCATTTGCCAGGTCCTAGGGTTTTAAAAATTAATAAACTCTAATCCGTAGCCTGGGAGATCTTAGTGTACTGGAAAGATAAACAAATAAATGATCTTACACTAACATTACACTAGTGTAATGATCTTACACTAACATAGGTTAAAGAGGTGTGGTAGGAGGAGATAGAGAAGCAGCAGAGAGCAGGGAGATACTAGAATTTGGCAAAAGACATGAACACTGGCATTGAGCCTCAAGGGATGGGCAAAGCTGGAGCTGGGAGAACAGCCAGGGGCAAAGGAACCCAGGAGCAAAGTCTTTACATACTCAGGGATAATGAGGATCTGCTGTGAGGAGAGACAAGGATTGGTTCATGAGGTCAAGGAAAGAGGGTTAGAGGAAAAGGTAAGAAGGTGATCCTGGGAGGTCAGGTACAGCCAGTTTTTTGTTGTTGTTGTTGTTTTTTAATGTTTTATGCACACTAAGGGATACAGCATGCAGAGACACTAAAAAGAGTGCGATTGTGTATTCTAGCTGGACTCCTTAGCTGTGTGAACTTGGACTTACCATCTCTGAACTTATTATCTCTGACCCCTAATTTCTTCACTTGTCAAGTGAGGATAAGAGTCAGGATTGAGCTAGAAATGAGAGGGAATATTATAACTATAGCTGCTATTTATTCAGTACTACGTACAGCTATCTTGCTTTGCATAGGTTATCTCATTCAATTATCAAGGAATACTATAGCATGTTAGATATTGTGATTATCCATATTTTGCCATTGAGGATACTGATATTACACACTTTTCTAGTAAGAAGCTACCGTATGTATGATTAAACATAGAACTGTCTAATCCTAGATCAATGTATTTAACCAGTAGCATGTAAAGTGCTTATTGCCTAGTACATAATGCATGTTCAATAAATGTTAGATAGAAATAATAGCATTAGTCGCAATAGCCAATAGTGCTAATTACAGTATGTTAAGCAGGCAAAGGAAAACTAGTGGCGAAAATTGAAGTAATGAGTAATGACAGTAGTGCTGGTATTCTAGAGAAAATGAGAAACAAGGAAACAAGTTTTCTGGTTATTTGTTTTTATTTGTTTCCAGAGAAAAACAACATGATTATATTTGACTTCTAAAACTAAACTCTAGAGGAACTATATTTTAAAAACGCATTTTGGGGAGGCATCTGTGTGGCTCAGTTAGTTAAGCATCTGACTTGGGCTCAGGTGATATCTTAATTTGCGAGTTCGAGCCCTGCGTCCAGATCTCTGCTGTCAGCACAGAGCTCGCTTCAGATCCTCTGTCGCCTTCTCTCTCTCTGTCCCTCCCCTGCTCATGCTCTCTCCCAAAAATAAACAAACAGAATTAATTAATTAATTAATTAATTAATTAATTAATTAATTTTGGGAGAAAGTTCCTAGAGCCTCAAAGGCCATTTATTTAGGAGGTTATTTCATAGTCCGATAAGAGATGATGAGCACTGGACATGCTAGAGCACATTTAAGCTACATTTCAGAAATAATTTGTAAGACTTAGTGAATTGTTGAATATTGGAGCGAGATCAAGAAAAGGTGATGCCCCCCTTCCAAGATGCGGAATACAGGAGAAGAAACACACCGAAAGCGATGCTTTTATTTGGGAATGTATTGATAGTGGGCCATTCAGGTGACTGTCCAATGGACAGTAAACCCTGGGCCAACAGTCTCTGGCTAAACATGGTGTGCAGTCTTCCTGTGGGAGTAGATAAGAGCGCTCCAGGAATGGAAAGTGAGAGGAGAAAGAGGCAAAGGACCAAACCCTGAAGAGATTCACCCTTTGTGACATACAGAAGAATCCACACAGAAAACCAGGAGAGGAAGAACAGAAAGGGCGTCTGGAGAAGGTGAGGATATATTTTACCTCCTTCCAGTTTTGTAGGAACTGACACCAAACTCCTGTGAGTACCAAGATTTTCCTCGCCCCCGGTATCTGTTCTCATATATTCTATTGCAGGAAGTTATGATCCCCATGTAACTGCCCATAAACAGAAACTGAATTTTTACATTTATTTAATTTTGTTATTGCAAATTTAAATCTAAATGAACCCATGTTCCTAGTGGCTACCCATATTGGGCAGTACAGCTTTAGAATGATCACTTAAAGAAAAAAGTAATGCAAAGAGCTACAGCTGAAAAAGTAATGGAGAAATCGAAGTGGAATGAGTGAAAAAAAATGTTGATTATTTCAAAGAAGGAAGAAAAAAAATAAATAAAAGAGCAAATATAAACAAATAGCAAATTAGTTAACTTAAGCCCATATCAGTAATTACATAAAATCTATATAGATTAAATATTGTCATTAAAAGAGGTATCATCAGATGGGATTTTGTTTAAAGACCCAAGTATTTGCCATTTTAAGAGGCATATTTTAAACATAAAGAGACGAAAGTAAAAGATTAGGAAAAAGTACTCATCCAAACACTAACTATAAAAAGGCTGATGTGAAAATACTAACATCAATCAAATGAGACATGAAATTAAAGAATTTTGTCAGAGCTGAAGAGAGGCAATTCATATACATAACTGGTCTAATTAACCAGAAAGACATATAAATCCTCTGTGTAAAATGTGAATTTTTTGTAAAAATATGAATTAAAATATATGAAGCAAAAACTGACAGAATCAAAAGGAGAAATAAGTAAATCTACAATTACAGTTGGGGATTTTAATATGTTATTCTGTAACTATAGAAAAAGTCAACAAAAAGTCAGAAAGGATATTAAAAATTGAACAACTACTATTTACCACGGACCAAACAGTTCTGTGCCATCATATCCAACAACTTCCGAATGCACATTATTTTCAAGTGAACATGAGACATTAACAAAAATAGCCTATATTCTGGGATAAAGCATTCTCAATAAATTTCAAAGGACTAAAATCATGCACAGTATGTTCTCTGATCACAAAGAAATTGAAATTAATAACAAAAAGAGAATTAGAAAATCGCCAAGTATTTTAAACTAACACATTCTAAGTAACCCATGAATCAAATTAAAAATCACAATGAAAATTAGACAATATTTCGAACTAAAAGATAAAAATATAGCACAGCAAAATTTGTGAGACACAGCTAAAGCAGCAATTTAGAAGAAATTTCTACTTTTAAATGCATGTATTAGAAAAGAAGAAATGTGTGTAATCAGTGATAAACACTTTGATCTCAAGAAGCTAAAAAAAAAAAACGTTGAAGGAAGAAAATACTAAAGATCAGAAATGAATGATATAGACAAATGGATCAAGGGGCATCAATTTTTTACTGTAAAAGGAGAGAAGTCGCTACAGATGAGGTAGATTCATGTACTTCTCATTGGAAAGATGATGTAATTTATCATCTGATTATTTCTTTCTCAGTGAAGCATGAGATGAATTCATCAGCTGAGAGAGAGAGAGAGGAAAACATGCGAGAGATTGGAGGAGAGAGGAGAAAATGTAAAACAATGGTGTGAGAATACAAAAGTAAATACATTAGAGGGATGTTAGCGTTTTTGACCCATTTGAGATTAGTGACCATAAAGTTCAAAGGATGTGCAGTTTTGTAGTTTTTTTCCAACAACGTTCAGCTGCCGTAGACCACATGTCATTTTAGGTACACGTTGGATTGTCACATAGAATAATTTTATCTTATGGTGCCTGACTGGCTCATTTGGTGGAATATGTGACTCTTGATCTCGGAGTTGTAAGTTCAAGCCCCACACTGAGTGTAGATATTACTTACAAATACAATCTTTAGGGGCGCCTGGGTGGCTCAGTCAGTTAAGCTTCTGACTCTTGTTTTCAGCTTAGGTCATGATCTCACGGTTTGTGAGTTTGAGCCCCACTTCAGCCTCTGTGCTAACAGCCCGGAGCTGGCTTGGGATTCTGTCTCTCCCTCTCTCTCTGCCCCTTCCCCAACTTGCTCTCTCTCTCTCTCTCAAAATAAATAAACATAAATAATAATCTTTGTAAAAGAAGGAATAATTTTAGCGGATTACTCAATCACATGGTAAGCCACAAAATTCAGCCCCAATTTTACTGTCCACATTTAAAATATATTTGTTAACTTAATTTCTGTCGTCCTCACTCCAGTTTTTTAAATTGTGGGCTGTGTTTTTAATGAGGAAATATCACACTGAGGTATCCTAAAACCATGACTTCCTCTATTACATCAATGGAAACTTAACATTCTATTTTATAATGTGAGTAAAAAAAAAAACTAAAATGGAATTTTAAAGGATAAATATATTCATACATGCTTTTTAATTTTATATGTGGTTATCTAGTTTATTTTAGATTTTTATATTTGCATGTTTTCAGCGCATCTGTGAACTCAGCCCCACGCCACAAGTATCAGAAGTACAAAATTAAAACAAAATCATCTCAGGAGAGACCATAAGATGTTTATGAAATAAAGCACAATTTTAAGCCTCAATTTCACATGGGTGCTATGAAGCAAAAATGAACTTTAATGAGAATTTCAAAGACAGTTACTTCAAACAACACTCCACCAAAGAAAAATACGAGATTCCATTCTCCAAAAGCAGGAGACAATTCTCAAAAAGCAGTGTAAAGTGGGGCACCAGGGTAGTTCAGTTGGTTAAGCATCCAACTTCAGCACAGGTCACGATCTCACGGTTCGTGGGTTCAAGCCCTGCATCAGGCTCTGTGCTGACTCTCTCTCTTTCTCTCTCTCTCTCTCTCAAAAATAAATTCTTTTTTTTTAAAAAGCAGTGTAAAGTGAAAACAAAGCCACACCAGAAAAATAAAGCAAAATTTTCAGCCTCAATTTCCTTAGGATGCTATGAACAAAAAATGAATTTTAGTTATAATTTAATAAATGACTGTTACCTCACACAATCCCAAACCAAAGAAAACTGTGTGATTCATTTCCCAAAAGCAGGAGAAAATGTGCAATGAGAAAATACTAACATTTAGTAAGCACCTACTTTGTAGGCACCATATAGGGATTTTCCAAAGGGTGTTGCTCATGGTGCATCTACCAAAGTACAAAAACCTGGGTTTGCTCCTGAAGATTGTTAACATTTGTATCAAAGCATAATCTGATGTGCGTTTTCTTATGGAGATGTATAAATCAACTCATTTAATTACGTATTGCAAAAAAGACTACAGAAACTTTAACCAATCGAAACAAGTAGAAAGATCCAAGATGTCTAACTTATTTGAACCATTCTTCCCGACATACAAAATTCAGCTCAGCCTGCATTGTTATATAAGGAACTTAAGTTGTTTGGGATAATCCATGAATAAACTCCTCTCCATTACCTGATATGTTTCACTTTAATATCTATGCAGCTATTACAATTCTAAGTGGCAACAAAATGGAGAAGTGAGGATATTAGTGGCTTGGTTGCTCTGAATAAAACACTTTGCTCCTTTTGGGAGAAATCATAGTGGTAACCCTTCCTAAAGTAGCAGTGTGTGTTTGTTGTGAGAAATACTTGCTTCAGAATCTTTTAAATGAGGCCTAGAGGAGTTCAGATATAAACTTCATGCTGATTTCAGAGATTTATAAAACCAATTAGGAATTTTAGACATAGCGTTTTTCTCAGATGAAACTTGGTTTTATGAGCGTAGATTAATAACCCAAATCAATGGATTTGCGCTATAGAAAACCTCTGTATTTGACATAAATATCTATCGCATCAATTTTACTAAGACAAATTAGATAAGTATGTAAACCCACCCGCTCTTCACAAGACTACTAAATTCTGAAAATGATTAACACATCTTTCGGTCAATTTGACAAGGTATTTGTGACAAGATAACATGATTGAGGTGAAATGGCTTAACAATGAAACCCTCAGAATATATTTCAGGTACTGTATTATGACCAGTGATCTTTGGCCACCATATTTTCTAAACTAAAAATTACCACATCAGTCTACTGTTGCTATAATCATATTGCATAAAACGATCCCAAATTCTCAGTGGCATATAACCGCAAGCATTTATGATCACAGATCTAAGGATTGGCTGGGATTCACTTGATTCAGGCTGGGCATGCCTACGAGGCCCTGCTTCAGACTGCAATGACTACTATTTCTCACTGCTGGTCTGTAAGGCCACAGAGGTTTGCTGGGCTACACATGTCTCTCATCCTTCTTGAACCAGTGGGTTAGTTGGGACTTTTTTTCTCATGGCAATGGCTAAAGTACAAGAGGAGAATCAGAAACATGGGAAGCCCCTTAAGTCCTAGTAGAATTGGCATACTGTAATTTCTTCCCCATTCCCTTGGCCAAAGAAAGTCATATGGTCAAACTCAAAGCCAAAGGGTAGGGATATATATTGCACCCATTAAGGGGCCATGACAAGATGTGGATACAGAGAAAAGTGAAGGATTGAAACCAGGAATTTAGTGTATTACAACTGCTATGGCTTACATTACTAGATATATCCCTGATAGATGTATATATCAACAATGTATCCAATTTAAATTATTAGCTTCAATAAATTAATAGCATTATGTTCTAAATATCTACCCAGGGTACATTAAAAATACCTCTGGCCAGTTATAAAGATTTGGAACTTTTCATTTTCATTACAATTAATTTCCATTCATGATGGCACCCAAATAAGTCTTCAAAAATGGAGAAAAAAGATGGACAGGAAGTGAAACAATTTGCATACAACCAAGTGTAGAATGAGAACAATGATATAGCACAGATCTCTAAGAGCTTTGAACCTGTCTTGAGTTCTGGTTCAAGTTCCACCACTAATCACCCACATCATTTTGAGAAAGCTAGGTAACCTTTCTGAATCTGGCATACTGTATCTCTGTCACCTGGTTGTTGAGAGAGTTGATAGGATGATATACACAAAGTTCTGGGCTCATACTGGACAAGTGTGATACCCTGGCCTCTAATTAAATGTGCCTTCTCTAGTTACTCCAAAGCTTAATTCTGTATGGCATGCACCCTTCTTGAGTCCTTAAGGTATGAGAAGATACCTAGAAGGTAGCATAAGAGAAAGAATGTGGCAACCCCTCTTATATGATCCACATAGCAGAGAAAATCCTTAGTTCAAGAGTTCAAGACCATTGTGTCTCCTAGCTCTCCTGACCTATTTAAAAACTGAATACATATGCAAAGGATTTTCCCAAAAGGCAGTAAATCTAGGCATTTATATTTGAAATCATCACAAAGAACTAATAGCACTTAGACTGATTTAATGGCACTCCATTCCATTAGAGAGTAGAGAAACTCATTGAAAGGGTAGGAGTCATAAATTAGAGCTTATAATTAAAAGAACTCCAGGCAAGAATTGCTTTTTTGCCCCTTATCTCTGCTCTATTGAATTCTATAGCTAAACATTATAAAAATGTATATATCTAAGAAGTAGAATATCAATTTCATAATTCTTAGTTTTTTTTTTTTAATTTTTTTAATGTTTATTTTTGAGACAGAGAGAGACAGAGCATGAACGGGGGAGGGTCAGAGAGAGAAGGAGACACAGAATCTGAAGCAGGCTCCAGGCTCTGAGCTGACAGCACAGAGCCGGACGTGGGGCTCGAAATCACTGACCATGAGATCATGACCTGAGCTGAAGTCCGACGCTCAACCGACTGAGCCACCCAGGCACCCCTAATAATTCTTAGTTTCAAAGCAGGGACCAGATTAATTTGTTCAGGGCCTTAGATCTTATATCTTTTTAGATTGTGTACAAAAAAGAAGGAGAATGTGGAAAATTTGAATAGAACGGGCAAGAATGGTGCCCCGTATCTGCTGACTAATCATTGTAACCCACATTATCACGGCCATAATGTAATCTAGTGACGTGAGCCATGTATATACATATAATTATCGTCTAGAAACAATGGAGTTTCAAAATTAGAAGTAGCCTTAGAAGCCAAGAGGTCTAGTAGTGCCCTTCATCTATCTGACAGGTCAAATTCAAAGTCATATGGAGGGGCGCCTTGGTGGCTCAACCGTTAAGCGTCCGACCTCAGCTGAGGTCATGATCTCACAGTCCATGAGTTCAAGCCCTGCGTCAGGCTCTGTGCTGACAGCTAAGAGCCTGGAGTCTGCTTCAGATTCTGTCTCCCTCTCTCTCTGCCCCTTCACCTCTCGTCCTCTGTCTCTCTCTCAAAGATAAATACACATTTTTAAAAGTTTAAAATAAATAAAGCTTCAAAGTCATATGGAAACAGCAGAAACTGGTGCCAGGACAGAGATAACCAGGTATCTGACCCCATGTCCATTTCAGTATTTAGAAAACGTCTCCTTAAAAAGCTTAAAAAATGGGAAGAACACTACATAGAATTGGAATCAGAAGATCTACATACTACTTGTGTGACTTTGGGCAAATTACTTGATTGTGCTCAGTCTCATTATTACCCATAATTATGAAATAGCAATGTAACAAATACTTCATAGCATTCTTATTAGGATTCAATCAGATAATAAATGTAAAATTGTATCTAAACTAGTTAAGTCATAGACTACTAGTCCCAAGGTATCTGTTTAGCCTAGAGAGTTTTTGTAAGTGCTGAAAAATAGCTTAAAATTATAAATATTTGGAGGTTTAACACAAGTCTATGTTTTGGTTTCTCGTTAGCAGTAACAAACTCTGACAGCACAGGTTTTACATTTCCCTGTAGCTAAGACCGACAAGACATGAGCAACCGTCACCACCACAGAGACTCATGTGCTCTATTTGCCACTGTTCCCACCCAGCACCTGTCAGGCACGACCCTGCATGCCTGGCTCTTGTCGACATATAAGATACTCATCGTTCATTTAAGGCTTGATTCAA
This sequence comes from Felis catus, assembly GCF_018350175.1. NCBI lineage: Eukaryota > Metazoa > Chordata > Mammalia > Carnivora > Felidae > Felis > Felis catus. Next base: position 89,092,930 of record NC_058374.1, read on the forward strand.
ATATCACATCTTGTCATGATTTAGACATAAGGACCTCTCTGTTTCAGATAGACTGATATGCACTCTCTGTGGAACCAAGCAGCATAAAATAAGCATGAAATCGATGTAAAAAGCACATGGGTGGGAATATTTGTGAAACAAACTATTCTTGTGGCATAATTCCAGAACATAATGGCCCGGCTCTGTTTCTTTTATACCTATTATAATCTAGTTGTAAAGAGAATGAGACATTGGCATAAACTTCTTTTCTCCTTGCACGCTTGCAAATTAAACGCTACTTCGTGAATAGTGGGAAGAGTGTGCTCAGAAACACACAGAGAAACTGGGTGCTAGAATGCCTTAAGCTGCATGGTTCCATCTCCTGGTTTCAAATAGCTAGAAGATAAACATGAAACTCACCAAAAGGAAATGGATAAAGTCGAAAGAAAAATTGCTGTCCTCTCTGTCCTGCAAGTTTATTCCTTTTTCTCCTGCTGCTTAAATTGAGTATTTGAGAACTCTTTTCCTGAAGAATAGAGAGCATCTATTTTTACGATTTAAAAAATAAGCTTTTCTTAACTTTGGGATACATGATAGTCACATCTGATTAGCCATATCACAAAATAAATCATTTTATTTTATTTTTCAATATATGAAATTTATTGTCAGATTGGTTTCCATACAACACCCAGTGCTCATCCCAAAAGGTGCCCTCCTCAATACCCATCACCCACCCTCCCCTCCCTCCCACCCCCCATCAATCCTCAGTTTGTTCTCAGTTTTTAACAGTCTCTTATGCTTTGGCTCTCTCCCACTCTAACCTCTTTTTTTTTTTTTTCCTACCCCTCCCCCATGGGTTTCTGTTAAGTTTCTCAGGATCCACATAAGAGTGAAAACATATGGTATCTGTCTTTCTCTGTATGGCTCATTTCACTTAGCATCACACTCTCCAGTTCCATCCACGTTGCTACAAAGGGCCATATTTCATTCTTTCTCATTGCCATGTAGTACTCCATTGTGTATATAAACCACAATTTCTTTATCCATTCATCAGTTGATGGACATTTAGGCTCTTTCCATCATTTGGCTATTGTTGAGAGTGCTGCTATAAATATTGGGGTACAAGTGGCCCTATGCATCAGTACTCCTGTATCCCTTGGGTAAATTCCTAGCAGTGCTATTGCTGGGTCATAGGGTAGGTCTATTTTTAATTTTCTGAGGAACCTCCACACTGTTTTCCAGAGTGGCTGCACCAGTTTGCATTCCCACCAACAGTGCAAGAGGGTTCCCGTTTCTCCACATCCTCTCCAGCATCTATAGTCTCCTGATTTGTTCATTTTGGCCACTCTGACTGGCGTGAGGAGATATCTGAGTGTGGTTTTGATTTGTATTTCCCTGATGAGGAGCGACGTTGAACATCTTTTCATGTGCCTGTTGGCCATCCGGATGTCTTCTTTAGAGAAGTGTCTATTCATGTTTTCTGCCCATTTCTTCACTGGGTTATTTGTTTTTTGGGTGTGGAGTTTGGTGAGCTCTTTATAGATTTTGGATACTAGCCCTTTGTCCAATATGTCATTTGCCAATATCTTTTCCCATTCCGTTGGTTGCCTTTTAGTTTTGTTGGTTGTTTCCTTTGCTGTGCAGAAGCTTTTTATCTTCATAAGGTCCCAGTAATTCATTTTTGCCTTTGGGGATGTGTCGAGTAAGAGATTGCTACGGCTGAGGTCAGAGAGGTCTTTTCCTGCTTTCTCCTCTAGGGTTTTGATGGTTTCCTGTCTCACATTCAGGTCCTTTATCCATTTTGAGTTTATTTTTGTGAATGGTGTGAGAAAGTGGTCTAGTTTCAACCTTCTGCATGTTGCTGTCCAGTTCTCCCAGCACCATTTGTTAAAGAGGCTGTCTTTTTTCCATTGGATGTTCTTTCCTGCTTTGTCAAAGAAGAGTTGGCCATACGTTTGTGGGTCTAGTTCTGGGGTTTCTATTCTATTCCATTGGTCTATGTGTCTGTTTTTGTGCCAATAAATCTTCATTTTAAAGACTGATGGCTTTTTTTTCCCAGATTTTATTAAGATATTAATATATAACATTGTATAAGTTTGAGTATTTGATATACATATATTGTGAAATGATTGTCATAGTAAAGTTAGTTAACACTTCCATCAGAAGCACCCTGTTGCTTTTTTCTAATAACCTCTTTCTTTCAATGTGATTCTGGGATTAGAATTCACTTTAGAATGGATGTTGTTATACTGTCGGTTAATCCTTACAGCAGCCTTGAGAGGTAGGCTTTTTTGCATCCCTCTTTCAGATCAGCAAGTCTCAGATAAGTAACTTGCTCAAAGACACAGTGCTTATTAAGAACTGAGATTCAAACCAGGTGTGTGTCCTCCAAGGCTGGAGGTTTCAAGGACAGTGTCTCAGAGATAATAATTGATGTTTTAGGGAATATTCAGATTTTAACAGTAAAAATCTTTGTACATAAATTTTATGCATGTTTTAAAATATATTCTTAAAGGGGCACCTAGGTGGCTCAGTTGGTTGAACGTCTTGACTCTCGATACCGGCTCGGGTCATGATCTCAGGGTTGTGAGATGGAGCCCTGCATCAGGCTCCACAGTGAGCTCTCTCCCTCTCTCTCTACCCCTCCCCAACTCACACTCTGTCTCTCTTTCAAAGTAAATAAATAAACATATAAAATAAATTAACATAAAATAAAAAATTTTTAGAATAGATTGCTTAAGGTAGAAATAACAAATCAGGAGATTTGAGCGTACATTCGATCCTTGATATAGATTGCCAAATTAACCTTCAGAAAGATTATACCAATTATTCTGCCATCAACAATGAAAGAAATTTCCCGTTTAACTTCGCTCTCTATTTAAAAATAGCTTTGTAGGGGCGCCTGGGTGGCGCAGTCGGTTGAGCGTCCGACTTCAGCCAGGTCACGATCTCACGGTCCCTGAGTTCGAGCCCCGCATCGGGCTCTGGGCTGATGGCTCAGAGCCTGGAGCCTGTTTCCGATTCTGTGTCTCCCTCTCTCTCTGCCCCTTGCCCGTTCATGCTCTGTCTCTCTCTCTCTGTCCCAAAAATAAATAAACGTTGAAAAAAAAATTTTTTTAATAAAAAAAAATAGCTTTGTAAAGTACCTTTAATATTTTTCTATTATATCTTAATAATATCTTATTTTTCATTTATTTTACAACTACTGATTTATACATGTATTTTCGTGAACTCTGGCTCTCTGTATGTGCTCTTTTTTTAAATGTGCTCTTCACTACTTTGCCCATTTTTGTATTAATTAATCTTCTAATAATTTATAAGAATTTTGTTATCTTAAGCATATTACACTTTGTCAGTCACATATGTTGCCAATATTCCCACAGTTTGTTTGCCTTTTAATTTTGAAATTTTTTGTGCAGTAAAAATCTATCAATATTTCACTTTAGTTTTTTCTTTTTGTTTTTAGGCTTGGAAAAATATTTTATATTTTTATATTTATAGCTTCCTAATTTTACTCCACTTACCCCATTCACTTCTTAAATTTACTCCATTACTTTATTTTCCAAATGATGATACTATCCACTATTTTGTTCATTAAATGATCTCACTTTTCCCATCACCTTGAAATTCCCCCTTTATCTCAGTATAAATTCCTATATTAGGGTCTATTCCTTTCCTTTCTATTTTACAACTTTTTCTCTTGTCACAGGTTTACATTAATTGCTGAAGCTTTATGTTTTAATATTTGGTAGTGAAAGTTTTCAAATAAAATATTTCTTTCTCAAATGTTCTTGGACATTTTCATCCATTTATTCTTCCAGATGGTTTTAGAAGTGATTTTCAAACCTCACAAGTAAAGTCTATAGAGATTTGTATTAGAATTATTTTTGAATATTAAATATAATTTATTGTCAAATTGGTTTCCATGCAACACCCACTGCTCACCCCAACAGGTGCCCTCCTCAATGCCCATCACCCACTTTCTCCTCTCCCCCACCCCCCATCAGTCCTCAGTTTGTTCTCAGTATTTAAGAGTCTGTATTAGAATTATTTAAAACATACAAATTACTTTGCAGAGAATTACATTTTTAAAATAGTTGCTCTTTTGAGCATCCTTGCTGGGGTTAAACCCTAAATCATCCAACTCCAATTCAGGACTATCTTTATTAATCTACATTGATTTTTTTATTAAATTTTTATTAAGCCTGCGTTGACACTTTCCAGGGACAATTTTCACAGTTTTGTCTCTAGCCCTAATAAACCTGGCTGTTGCCAAGTACTTCCCATTAGAGCTATGAAAACAATAAACAATAATAATTTGGTTTTGTATTTATTTGTGTTTAATATCCAAGTTGACTTCAATATCCTACATCTAACATTAACATGCAGAAACTTTATGCTTCTTTGGTGACACAGAATCTAATATGTAAATGATATATATCAAGTAGCTAAAAATCTAAAATAAAGTCAATAAGCATTTCTCAGTGTGGGGAATTTTGAGAGTAACTAGTGGTCTTTTATTTTCTTTCTACATATGAAACTGGTATCTTTTCTTTGAAATATTTTTAAATATCCTCTAATTACTGTAATGTCATATCACATAGTCTTACAAACAGACATATAATTATAAGACTTTCCCAGCAAGTAACCTTAAATATATTTGCCTTGTCCCAAGTCAGAGAAGTCTAAATTTAAAGATTAGTAATCCTGAATGGGATGTATGGCAGACACAACCTCCCTGAGGAGTGTAGCTGCTATTGCCAAATCCAGAAAAAGAACTTCCCAAGAATTGGGGTCCATAAAAGTCCAAGAATGAATGAGTTGTCTACTTCCCACATACCTCAAATCCCCAAGCATCTTTGCGGATATATGATTTTACAGTTGAAGAGAAACTCATTAAGTTACTGTTTCTAAAATGCCTTCAAGTTTTTGACCACCATTAAATATCTCTAGCAGAAACTGCACTCTCTAGTAGTAAGGCAGGACATCTGAAGAGTATTCATATGTTTTTCACTCATGTGGATCCCGAGAAACTTAACAGAAGACCAGGGGGAGGGGAAGGAGGGTAAAGAAAAAGGTACAGAGAGGGAAGGAGGCAAACCATAAGAGACTCTTAAATACTGAGGGTTGATGGGGGGTGGGAGGGAGGGGAAAGTGGGTGATGGGCATTGAGGAGGGCACCTGTTGGGATGAGCAGTGGGTGTTGTATGGAAACCAATTTGACAATAAATTAAATATAACAAATTAAATAAATAAATAAATAAATAAATAAATAAATAAATAAATAAATAACAAAAAAGTGTTCTGTCTTAATAGATACATAAAAAGGGAGTTCTGTAGTAAATGAGGTTGAGCACATCAGAGTTGAAATTTAAAAGGCCTCCTTATGATGGGATTTCTCAGGACCTTTAATGTACACATGTGAATTGTGAATCTTTAGAATAGGAGTACAGTTTACATCATTCTGTAAATAGTTGACAAAGAATCCCTTTTAAGATGGTCACTCATGTTCCAAGGAACCTTTTCTGGAACACTACTGGGAAACAAGCCATCATCTCTATATTAGAAAGTTACCAATTTTTCCACCAATTAAATGACACCTTTCATTTACAATCATAAATTTGCATGTTACAAATTGGAACGTAATTACATGTTAGTTGGATTCACAGCGGGTTTCATCTCTGGGCATGGGTCTCAGCCACAACACTTACTGGCTGTGTATACATTGTAAGTCACTCAAACTCTGGGAGTCTCAGTTGCCTTATCTATACAATGAAAGAAATGACTATCTCATAGAACTTGTACAAAGACAAACTAAAGTAACAGGTGTAAGGGGCCCCTGGGTGGCTCAGTTGGTGAAGCATCCGACTCTTGATTTCAGCTCAGGTCATGTTCTCAGGGTCATGAGATTGAGCTCCACGCTGGCCGTGGAGCCTGCTTAAGATTCTCGAACTCTCCTCTGTCCTTCTCCCTGTTCATGTGCACACTCTCTCTCTCTCTCAAAAAAAAAAAAAAAAAAAAAGATAACAGATGCAAAATTGACTTCAAATTGTAAAAAAAAAAAAAATCATAAATAGAATCTGTTTACCTTGATAGAAGAGGAAATATAGATATTTGCATTGGAGACCGCACATGATGAAATGGTTTTTTTCATAAATTGGTTAATAAAATCTACAAGGAACAATGAGGATACATATATTTCAAATAAATCTGACAACTTGCCCATTACATATTTCCCCTCTACTCCAGTGTCCTACTGATCATGATATTAGTTCTGTTGTAGTATTTGTTCTGTTGACCATTGCAATAATTCTACTGTAATAACTGCTAAAATAAAACTCAAAATAATAGTGTCTTAAGTAAGACAGAAGTTTATTTATCTTTTATGTAAGTGCCTGCACATCAGCAATTGAGAAATGATATAGCGTCAGAGCCTCAAGCTCCTTCTTCCTGGTTTCTCTGTCAGTACTTGAGGGTCATCTTCACCCTCAATGGTGGACCCAGCAGGAAAGGACAAAAAAACATTTTCACACATCATTCCTGCTTAGATCTTATTAGCAAAATTTAGATGGCCACAACTAGCTACAGGGGAGGCTGATAATTATGATCTTTATGCAGGGTGGCCATGTGTCCAGCTGAAATTTTAAGAGACTACTATTAAGGAAACAGGAGAGAAGAGATAGTGAAAGACCATGACTTCTCCCTACTACAGTCACATCATCCAAATACTAAAGATTCGGCAATCATTTGCATTAAGTCTCAATTTCAGTAAGCATTTCTCATACAATACTTATGTGTATTAACTCTTGGAGATAAAAAGATTACGTGACATGATTTTTGCCCTCTTTTTTTAAATACCTCAACCTAATTTCCTTACTATCATAAGTTTGGGGTCTTCGATCCATCAATTTTCTAGTTAGTTGTATTGCTGATAACCATCTCTGTCGATTAGAATTTTGATGGAAAGTTAATACCAATTCAAATCATTCAACATGACCTTCTCAACATAGGGTAACAATTGAGCAGTTAATGATCAGACAGAGATCATGCAAATTACAATATTATAAATATGCTCATCATTTTATTAATATTTTTTAAAAATAGATTTTGTAGATCTATCCCCCCAAGGATTAAAAGCATAAGAGAAGAATGTGGAATTTAAGAAACAAAACAAACAAGCAAAGCAAACAAAGGGATAAAGAGAAAGACATACCAAGAAACAGACAATTATAGAGAATGAACTGATGGTTACCAGAGGGGAGGTGAGTGGGGGGGAAGCATGAAATAGGTGATGAGGATTAAGGAGTGTAATTTTTCGATGAGCACTGGATGACATACAGAATTGTTGATTCACTATATTGTACACTTGAAACCAATATAACACTGTATGGAATGAAAATAAAAACTTAGGAAACTAGCTAAGGTTTTTGAAAGAAAATCATAATTTCTTGTAAGCACTGTTGCACTAGAATTTTCTAGAAATATTCTTTGTGCTGTTCACTATGGCACACACACGGCTACTGATTGAGTACTTGATGTGTAAATAGTGACCGAGAAACTGAATTTCTAATTTTTTTAGTTTTAATTAAATAGCCACGTGTAGTTCTTGGATATTCTATTGGACAGTGCAGCGCAAGATAAACAATGTGTATAAGTGCTTAACGCCATGTATCATAAGGGACATTGCTAGACGGGAAAATACTGACAGCTATAGGGAACTTGAATAGACTCCTATTATGATGTAAGAATGAATGTGTATATTGTTTACATCCAGGGCATTAACAGTGACCATGAAACAAGAAGCAACAACATTATCTTCCATGCTTCTTAGAATCAAAAACCCTTTATTTAGTTTCATTTGTTCAGAGAATGGTCCATCGTTCTAAAAAATAAAAATGATTCTATACTAAGTGAAAAGTTACAGTTCATTAATTTTTAACCAAGGGAGGAAAAATAGAGATTTCCTTGGTCTCTGCCATTCTGAGAACCGGAGCAACGAGGGGGCACACATCACCGAGCTCTTTGAACATCTTGGAGAAAAACTCATTATGAACTTAGACAAACCCAGCTATTCTCTGAAAAGAAGCTCTTCATTGTAAAACCAGAGCTGGCCAATACTGAGTGGGAAAAGGAAATACTTTTTACATAACTGCCATTTTTATGTGTGTTATACTTATTAATGGACCTCAAAGAAGCCTTTATTACTGTTAGTAAAAAATTATTGGGAAGAAAGGAGCATTATTCGTCTTTCAATGCTAAACAAGTCTTCCAATTCCTATTTTTTAATGAGAAAAGGTGATTCTTTCTACCATCTTATTGCCAAGTTGGCACAGGTCTTACCTACTAGCTGTCAGCTCTATTTGTTGTAAAACTTAAAAAAACTGATTTACTCTTAATAACCCTTCATGTTTGTCAGATTGTACCAGTAGAATTTAAATTTTTTTTTTCAACATTTATTTATTTATGGGACAGAGAGAGACAGAGCATGAACGGGGGAGGGGCAGAGAGAGAGGGAGACACAGAATCGGAAACAGGCTCCAGCCTCTGAGCCATCAGCCCAGAGCCTGACGCGGGGCTCGAACTCACGGACCGCGAGATCGTGACCTGGTTGAAGTCGGACGCTTAACCGACTGCGCCACCCAGGCGCCCCTGTACCAGTAGAATTTAAAAGTAGTTTTAAAACATCACATCTCTATAAAATAGAGGATACAGAAAACTTTTTATTTCATATTTGATGAAATGAGCAAGTCTTTTCTGAGTAAACAGAAAAAATTAGAAAAATAACGAATACTTCAGGGGTGCCTGGCTGGCTGGGTTGGTAGAACATGTGACTTTTGATCTCGGAGTAGTAAGTTTGAGCCCTATGTCTGGTATAGAGATTACTGAAAAATAAAATATTGCTTTAAAATGATTAAAGTACTTCATACTAACTTTAGGAAAAAAAGAACAAAGGTATAAAACCTCAGCAATCTAAGTATCCAAACGAGAGCCACTTCACGATTGTTTTAAACCAGCAAGTAGACACATGATGTTCCAACTCTAAAGCTTCTATGTTCCTTGAAGCCAAAGAATAAACCAAGTTACGTTTCAACATCTCCTCCCACTGTCATGTTAAAGCTAGATTAAAATAGACTGAAGACCTATGACAGGAGGACTTTAAGTCTTGTGTTCACTGCTCCATCACCAGCCCATGGTGCGCGTTCAGTAAATACTCGTTCTTGCAAGTATGCTGTTTCTTCTGAAATAACTTCTCCCTGTGGAGGCGGTCAACCTTTTCTGGAGTTTCCATTTCTAAGTAAAAAACCTGCTCAGTGGAACAGAGGAAACAAAAAACTAAACTATCAATATTTTAAATCTCATCTAGTAATAGAAACTATTAAATGATAATGGTTTAAATCCCATCTAGTAATAGAAGTTATACGTAGTTTATCAGGAGTAGCCTATGTAAGTAAACTGGACCACTCCACTTTGGCAAGTAAATATTACCAAAGAAAACCCTGCAGGGCAGAACACTTCTCAACCTGAGGAGTTGGAATAGGGAGAAAATTTTCAGAACATTGGCTAGAGAACCATGGATATGAAATACAAAAAGCATATATGAATAAATTCATATTTGGACAATAAAAGAAGGACATGTGATAGGCAGTAATTCTCAGCAAATTCTTAACTGATGTTGAATGATTGGAGAAAAGAACTGGGAATCAGAGATGAGTCAGTGTGTGGAGATGTTCCAGAAACATTTGCACATTTTTAACAGAGAAATATGTTGCCATCTGAAAACTGAAGTACAGCCTTAAAGAGGAAATAGGGTGAGAGATGGAAACCACAGATTAAATTACTATTTGCCAATAGTGTGTCAAATGTTGGGATTTTGTCCTGCCAACTTCACCGAATGTTGAGCTGTTCCCTTTATCCAGGCAGATGCCCACCAAGCCCTGCTCCTGTATCTATACACTGTCAGTTCCCCAGAGATGTGATATAAGGACTGCTCCAGCCACATGCACACTCTTTACTCCTGGCTAACACATCTCTTGAGCATTCATCTGGCTATTCTGATGAGCCAGATTTCACAGCACAGTAACCTCAAGAATATCTTTAACCTTTCTGCCTTAGTGCTGGATCCTCTGTTTCTTTCTAGTGGGTTCCAACACAGTTGCACTTAGCCCTCCGAAGCAAATTTCATATCTGTTCCCACTGCCTAGGATGCTCTTTCCCAAAGACCAGGTGGCTTCTAGTACTTGCCCCTCTCTTCATCCAGCCTCTGCTCTGTGGAGAGGACTACCCTGACCATCTCACTTAAAATTCTTTTTAATTCCCACTCCTAGGCCAGACCACCATCTTCCCTCTCCTCTTGCCAGGGACCAGAAAAGGGCTCCCTGCAAATCACACCTGTGCCTTCATCCACACAAACCCCAGTCCTTGCCACCCTGACCTGCCCAATGCCTAACATGGCCAAGGAAGGTCAGTCATCCCAGCCCTTCCTTCTCCAGACCCATAACTCTCCAGGACCCAGAGGTGCTGGGTATATGTCAGTCCTGGTGCTTTAGGGAAAGGCTCACTGCAGCTCTATCTCTACACTCTATAGAGAGGACCTGGTTTGAGGTGAATCAAGGGACTGGGCAGGAATGCCTTGAGGGTCTGAGGGGTTTCCTTGCCTAAAATTAACACCACTTTACTCTGTGCAGTCACTCCTCCAATATGGCTTCAATCACCCCATTGTATTTCTCTTCGTAGCATCTATCACCAACCATACCATCCCGTCTATTACCAACAAATATATTTTGTTATATTGTTATGTTAGAGGGTGTGTGTGTGTGTGTGTTTATTCAGTCTATCTTAATTAAAATGCTAAGTCCACAAAGGCAGGGACCTTATGCTGATCATTATTATGTCCCCAACACTTCTAGGCACATAACAGACATTAAATGAATACCATATCGGTTGAGGGGATGAAGGAATAACATTGTTTTACCAGGTAAATAGCAAGATATCAAAGAGAAAGGGCACAATTTTTCTCCCACCTCTAAAATCACTAGACCTAAGAGGATGGCCCTATTATATGTCCTTGACACCTTATGCTTGATTTTATGGGGAAGGGAACTGCATCCACTGAAATGGATGTAGTTCCTGAATCATCAGGAATGTTTATCAGAGCAATCAAAATATGAAGAACTCTCTAAAAGATAGGGTCAGATAAATGATATCTGAAATGTGTTTTAATATCAATTTTTAGTTGATGAAACTGACTCTCAAAAACATTGATAATGGGTCGATTTTTTGATAATATAAGATCAGGAAAAAATATGATCTGACCTATAAATAAAAGGGTACATTAGTGCCAATTTCATGGGGCATAAAAGTAAGGAATCAAGTTTTTCTTTCGCTCACTAAAGAGAAACATGGAATTGCCATCATAACAGCAAGAGTCAAATGCAACATTCATTTCTTGGTATTTTTCCTTTTTCATCCCCCGTGGTAATCAAAGCAGTGACTTGTGTTACACAGAGTCAGATTACACCCAACGCTTTGTCATTCAGTATCTGTAGCTTCCTTAGATGATAGAAGGAATTTGAGCAGTTTTCAGTAATGCACTGAATTCTGCATTATTTACTACCATATGCGAGGATCCTGACAACACAATTTATTATTGTTCAGACCAAGAGAACTTACCAACGTTCACATTCCATTCTACTTTGTTCTTCATCTAAATAAGTACCACCATAATTCCTCTGATGAGCTTTTATTTCCAGAAAGTAGAGGTCCCTGAAATTCTGGGCAAACTGTTTTGGATGTCTGTGATGCTTTTTGTGTATGCTCCTTGTTACCTTTGACTATATGCTATACATTATCCCTGAAAAGTACTATTTGTAGGAATAGTTTGAAGCCTCCAATGAAAATATATTTCTCCAGGGAAGATCTGGAAGTCTTCTGGGCAGGAGGTACATTAGTCTAGTATCGCTTTGTAATTGTGGCTTAACTTATTTTGGACCTCCCAGGTGATGTAGTTTGGTGGCTGCAAAGTTTCTTGAGTTCTGGTATACAACTAGTCCCTTCTACTCTGAGAGTATAGTTCTTTGGGCTCCCAATTTATTGTGGGGAGAGCCACTTGTTAGACTTCCTACTTAGAACAATCACTGGGCTTTTATTTGTGTCCACTTTACCTGGGAAGCTGTGAAAGGCAACATTCAAATTGACAAGAATGGACACAAGCCCTCAGGACAGTTTCCCTTCAGTCTTGGTCTGACATCATTTTACTGTCTTGACAGATTTTTAGTACTTTGTAAGAATGCGGTTTATCTATTTCATCCAGCATTTTTAATCATTTAAGGCAAGAAAGTTTGGCCAACGAAACTAATCTCCATGGAAAAGGAAGTCCCATTATGTACTTTATGTTCTCCCCCATATGTTTTTCATTTCTTAATCTTCAAAGTGCATTCCAAAGTTTGCCTCAGTTATTAGTGTCTAACAGAGCCAGTCTTGGTTGTGTTTCTGCATTTATTTTTTATTTTATTAATCTCTTCTTTATGATTATTTCCTTCTAATGTAATTACTTTTCTTGATTTTAATTAGATGCTTAGCTATTTTATTTCCCACTTTTTTTGTTTTCTGGTAATTGCATATGAGGTTATAGACATTTCCCTGAATACATTTAGATTTGAACCCTTACTGTTGTGTTTTCTAGATGGTTCATAATATCAACTTTGATATCCTCTTTAAACAATTAATTTAGAAAAATGTTTCGATTTTGTTTCCAACTGGGATGGATTTTATTCCATCTTTTTCTTATTAATTTCTATTTTCATGGTTGTGTGTTCAGAGAATGTGAACGTCTATTACTTCTGTTGGGAACCCCATACATGGTCATATACATGTGTGTTTGCAAATAATGTTCATTCTTTGTTCAAGTCCAATTTCTATATTATATTTTAAATCAAACTTTTAAATGTTTATTTAAATCCCCTATACTTTTTTTACTTGATTATTTCTGAGAATAGAATTGTGGTAGGCAAAATACTGGTTCTTCAAAGATGTCTGCATCTTGATCCCACATCTTAATCCTGCCTCTTAATCCCTGTGAATATGTTGTTACCTGGCAAAGGAATTAAATTACACTTGGAATTAAGGTTTCTAATCAGCTAAACTCAAAAGCAGTGGATTATCCTGGATTATTTTGGTGGGCTCAGTGTAATCACAAGGGCCCTTAAGAGCAGAAAGTGGAGGAAGAGGACCATGATCCAAGAAGTATGGGAGACTCTAAAAGCCAGAAAAGGCAAGGAAATTGGTTCTCCCCTAGAACTGCTAAAAAAAGGAATGCAACCTTGCTAATACCTTGATTTTAGCCCAATAAGACATAATTTAGACTTCTAAACTAGAGAACCTTTATGATAATAAATGTGTGGAGCTGTAAACCCATTAAGCTTTTGGTAATTTGTTACAACAGCCATAGAAAATTAATGCAAGAGTGTTTTTCTTATCTCCTTATATTTCTAACAGCTACGCTCTACAATTTTGAAGCTGTGCTATAAAATGCAAAAATGCTCACAGTGTATTATAATTACTATGATGGCATCATGCCATGTAACTCCTTCACCTCAAATGTTTCTTCAAGGGGTGCTTGGCTGGCTCCGTTGGTAGAGCATGCGAGTCCTAATCTCGGGGTCATGAGTTCCAGCCCTATGTGGAGCGTAGAGATTACTAAAAGAAAAAAAAAATGTTTCTTCTAATTTTAATATTGCTAAAATATTCTTTTTATTATCACTGTGCTCCTGCTTCTTTACCTATCTCTTTTCGTCTCCAAGCTTCTTGGGTAAGTTAATTACAGCTGTGTTGCATTTTTAAAATTTACTTTACACAGTTTCTATGATTTAATGCTTGTTATCCATTGTAATCCTGTAAGGTTTATCTTTGTCCTATCATTCTGTTTTTTGTTTGGATTGTTTAGACTTTCTTTTTCCTTTTTATTTAATACCAGTTTAATCACTGACTTTAATCAAAGTGAATAATAAGCCATCAGCAGGTTCTGAGGAAGAATTGTAAGTGTTTTGTCTTCTTGTTCCCTGTCATCTCCTTGCCGTGTTATCACAACCACTAAACGAATACCACTTGTCAATAAAACCATGCAAAAGCTCCTGTTACAGGTGCTCCAAGCAGATCCCCTACCCATCAGACAAAGAAAATCTCTCCCTGGGTCGTTCTTACCCTTGGATTTATACAAAACTGTTTCACCTCTAAGGATTACAATATGAGGGGTGCCTGGGTAGCTCAGTCAGTTAAGTGTCCAACTTCAGCTCAGGTCATGATCTCACAGTTCATGGGTTTGAGCTCCACGTCAGGCTCTGCACTGACAGCTCAGATCCTGCTTGGGATTCTCTCTCTCCCTCTTTCTCTGCCCCTTCGTCGCTTATGCACTCTCCCCACCCCCCACTCAAAACAAATAAAAAAATATTTATTTAATTACAATATAAGAATAAACACCAACACAAGAAATAATCAGCATCTATAACAGCAGTCTAAAAGAGAAAAAGAATCAATCAGGCTTTTCCTTTTCTCTACACTGCCGTTTCATGTTTTGCTGCGGTAATCTGGATATTTTTGTCTTAAATGTTCTCTCTTTTTGTTTGACACTGTATTTTTGCCTTTTAGAAATTTTCTTAATTTCTGTAAGGTTAAAAGGGAACTTTGGTACAAATTTGAGAGTAAATATTTATACTTAGCTATATATTTTATTGGGGTTTGGTTTTTTGGTTTGTGACTCAACTGTTGTTTTTTGTTTTTTTTTTTTTCCAGTGGGTAAGTTGCTTTTTCTTTCTCGAAGATCTTGAAATTCTCTTTGTCTTTGGTTTCCAGACATTTTGCCTTACTGTTTCTAGACATGGATGTGTTATTTCCCCACCCTACTTGTACCCAGTATTCAGAGGATCCCTTCAATTTGAGGACCAGAGTCATTATTCTATTTGTCCACTTATTTGTTCACTTTTTCCACATTGTTCTTTCGCATCCTCAATGACACTCCTTTGCTCCGGCTTTTTGCATTCAGCTCTGGATATAGCCCTCTGAGCCATCATCTGGTTTAATAATTCATCCTTCAGTGGTGTCCACCCTCTTCAACCTCTTCTTTTTATCAGAAAGTTTTTAATTTCCATAAAAGTTTCTTCTTTCTCATTACAGCCTTTATAGTGGACAAAATATGCTTCAAATCTCTAAAGATGTTTATCTTATTTATTTTAGGTGTTTCCCCCCCTTTGTTGACTGTGTTTCCTATGGGCATTTTTTTTCCTTTTTATTGAGTCTGAACTTCTCTTTCCTTAAACTACTGGGTTTTTTTTTTAAGTTTATTTATTTTGAATGAGAGAGAGCAAGCAGGAAGGGACAGAGAGAGAAGGAGAGAGAGAATCCCAAGTAGGCTCCATGTTGTAGCATGGAGCACAACACAGGGCTCCATCTCACAAACCATAAGACCATGACCTGAGCTGAAACCAAGAGTCCCACACTTAACTGACTATGCCACCCAGGTGTCCCAAGTTACTACTATTTTGAAACTGTCTATTCACATTTCTGTGTTTGTAGATAGACATTTAAATGGTATAATATGGTAGGGCACCTGGGCAGCTCAGTCAGTTAAGCAACTGAGTCTGGATTTCATCTCAGGTGATGATCTCGTGGTTTGTGGGATCGAGTCCCACATCTGGCTCTGTGCTGCAGCACAGAGCCTGCTTGGGATTCTCTCTCTCCCTCTCTCTGCCCCTCTTCTGCATGTGTGTGTACACGCTCTCTCTCTCTCTTTCTCTCTCTCTCTCTCTTGAAATAAATAAACATTTATTTAAAAATAAATAAATAGTACAGTGTGGCTCAAACACTTTTTCTGGAATCTATGGAATCAAAACTCTCACTTTAGAGAAATTTACTAGTGGGCTTTGACCTGAGGGCAGGGGGTAAACATGGCTATTCCCCACTCTTCAGTTAAAATGCCGACTGCCTGTGGCCCAGACCTTTGTACACACTCAGCTAGAGCTGGAAGTATTCTGGAATTCATCTGGGAAAGTTCACATTTTCCTTTCTTTCATGTGGGTGGGATAATATTTTTCTCTTCTAGACCTTCCAGAAATTCACTATTGTTGTGTTCTATTGATACTCTTCTTTTCTACTCTTTTAATAGTAGAACAGGTCTGGATCCAATCAGGTAGAACCGTGCTTATATGGTTGATAAAGTAAGCAAATAAAATCAACATTTATTAAGTGTTTCTTATGTGGCCCTCAGTAAGCTAGCTATTTTATGTGGTTTTCTTTTTAATTCCCATGATAACTTAATGAAGTAAGTACATTATTATGCCCACTTTAAAAAGAAGGAAACTAAGAACTGGGAAGTTTAAGGAACCAATCTTCTGACCACACAATAAGAGTGAGATGTAAATATGTGGTTTTTGCTCACCACTATTCAAATATTTCATTCTCTGAAATCAGTTCCAGACAGCATACTCTTGACAACTTTCACCTACCGTTCAGAGTAGGGTTAAAAAAGCTGTATGAGGAGGCACCTGTTGGGATGAGCACTGGGTGTTGTATGGAAACCAATCTGACAATAAATTTCATATTAAAAAAAGAAAAAGAAAAAAGAAAAGAAAAGCTGTATGATATTAGGGAACATTGTTGGGAAACTTAAAGTGACCTATAGTCCACAAAGTTCAGGGCAGCTGACCTTTGTTTAGAAATCCAGGAAAAATAAACATCCCAAGTGTCCACCAGGATATGAATTTACGTAACACACAAATATATGTATAGGTTTTTTTCCAAGACTTGAACTAAAAGTGGATAGGCTATATTTATAGCTTGAAAAAAAAGCAAGAATTTCTTTCTAGTGGTTTTTAAATATCTATGAATTTGCTAATTTGTTTTCAGTGGGAGTTCTGAAAGTCACTTATGCCATACTTGTGACAAAAGCCGAAAATGTACGGAAATTGATGGTCAGCCTTCTCATGAGAAATTTCAAAGATAGCTTTTGTAATGAATGGACTTCAAAATTAATATGCTCAAAAAAATGCAAACATTTAACAAACCTCTAATCTTTTTCAGTATCATTTTTCTTATATGTATACATTTAATGCTTCTCCTACCAAACATAGTTTTGTATTCTCTATCCTCTCATGTATCCTTTTCAAGTGGAAATATGGTTTTGTCTAATTATGTTATATATTTGCTTATATTATATAATGTAATGATTACATAATGTTTTTAATATGGAAATGGCACAATTAGCTGTAAACATAGCAGCCAAAGACAGTCACTTTTAATATTTATTGGATATTCTTCCAAATCGCTTTCAGTACATGGATGGATGATAGATGAAGCTCAGACAGACAAAACAGCTAGATTTTAAAAAATAATAAACAAGCAGAACAGCACTATACATATTGTTTTTGCCAACCATTTTTCAGCTTACGGCATATTTTTAGTATTTTTCTATGGCATAAATAACAACCCATTTAGTAGTGATTGTACACTATTCCATTTAAAATTATATACTACTATTTAATTAAAATATGACCTCCTAATAATCACTTAGAACAGTTCTAATTTTTTATAATTTTTAAAACAGTGCACTTAACTTTACATATTTATCATAGTTTTTCTGATATATACTTAGAGTAAATGCCTGGCTTGAAGAGGGTGCTTTATTTCGATTAGCTCAAATACTAGAAAAGTTAGTCCAATTTAACTCCCCCCCAAAAAAAGGTATAGAGGACTCTTTCCCTTTCCACTGTACCAAAACAAATGTAATTATTCTTTTTATCCTTTCCCATGTAATGTTATTTCTTTGAAATGAATCTCTCTGTTATATAATTTCTGGTCTGGTTGAGCATCTCTTGATTTATGCACAGATTCTATATCTATTTACATAAAATTCATCTATTGACCTGTACCTATTGTTACGGTTGAATGCTAGCATTTTTATTTGTTGAATATTAAAATTTTCTTTTTATCGCGATTATCAGCCATCTCTCTGTTGCATATTTAACAAGATTTTTTTTCTCAGTCATCTGGCTTTGAATGTTATTCTGATTTGATAATAACATTTATCTACTAAAGGGTTTAGATTTTAGCGAGGCTATCTTACCAATCTTTTCATTTAAAATAACTGTCTTTGGCGTCATTTTTGGAAAAATTATGTCCAATTTTTTTCTAACACTTTTAGCATATTACTACTTAACTCTTTACTCCATGTGGAATTTGTTCAAGCATAAATTTTAAGGAAGGAACTGAAGTTTAATTTTATTTTGTTTTCTTCCAAATGGCATGACATTTCATTCATTTGTTTGACAAATAGTTATGGAGCATTACTAAGTGCCAACCAAAATGAAATATGATCATGAATTCGACACGCATAGTCTTGACCCTTGTGGTACTTATTCAACAGCTTTCCTGAACTTTTATTGCCCCAACCCTTCCCATGCAGGGTAATTCCCTCTTTCAAATTCACTCCTGCTTGAAAGACCTCAAGATGTTGCTGTTTTTCTGGCCAAACCATGACTTAACACAATGCCATATTTCACAACTTTTAAAAAGTAAATAAAAAATGAGGGGCGGGGAAAGAAAAAAAAAGTAAATAAGAAATGAGTTTCTGTGATCTAGTTTAACCTACCAATTATTTAAAGTGGGGAAATTCATTGTTTCTGTAAATGACTTCATGGATAATAATGTTGATTTGCATAATAATTGACAATTTTCAAGATGCCTTCTTATTTTAACTTAATTCTTTTTTTTAATTTTTTTGTTTAAATTTACATCCAAATTAGTTAGCATATAGTGCAACAATGATTTCAGTAGATTCCTTAGTACCCCTCACCCAGTTAGCCCATCCCCCCCTCCCACAACCCTCCAGTAACCCTCAGTTTGTTCTCCATATCTATGAGTCTCTTCTGTTTTGTCCCCCTCCCTGTTTTTATATTATTTTTGTTTCCCTTCCTTATGGTCATCTGTCTTGTCTCTTAAAGTTCTCATATGAGTGAAGTCATATGATTTTTGTCTTTCTCTGACTGACTGATTTCACTTAGCATAATACCCTCCAGTTCTATCCATGTAGTTGCAAATAGCAAGATTTCATTCTTTTTAATTGCCGAGTAATACTCCATTGTATATATATACCACCTCCTCTTTATCCATTCATCCATCGATGGATATTTGGGCTCTTTCCATACTTTGGCTATTGTTGATAGTACTGCTATAAACATGGGGGTGCATGTGTCCCTTTGAAACAGCACACCTGTATCCCGTGGATAAATGCCTAGTAGTGCAATTGCTGGGTCGTAGGGTAATTCTATTTTTAGTTTTTTGAGGAACCTCCACACTGTTTTCCAGAGTGGCTGCACCAGTTTGCATTCCCACCAATAATGCAAAAGAGATCCTCTTTCTCTGCATCCTCGCCAACATCTGTTGTTGCCTGAGTTGTTAATGGTAGCCATTCTGACAGGTATAAGGTGGTATCTCATTGTGGTTTTGATTTGTATTTCCCTGATGATGAGTGATGTGGAGCATTTTTTCATGTGTCGGTTGGCCATGTGGATGTCTTCTTTGGAGAAGTGTCTATTCATGTCTTTTACCCATTTCTTCACTGGATTATTTGTTTTTTGGGTGTTGAGTTTAATAAGTTCTTTATAGATTTTGGATACTAACCTTTATCTGATATGTCATTTGCAAATATCTTCTCCCATTCTGTCAGTTGCCTTTTAGTTTTGTTGATTGTTTCCTTTGCTGTGAAGAAGCTTTTTATTTTGATGAGTTCCCAGTAGGTCATTTTTGCTTTTCTTTCCCTTGCCTCCAAAGACATGTTGAGTAAGAAGTTTCTGTGCCAAGATCAAAGAGGTTTTTGGCTGCTTTCTCCTCGAGAATTTTGATGGCTTCTTGTTTTACACATAGGTCTTTCATCCATTTTGAGTTTATTTTTGTGTATGGTGTAAGAAAGTGGTCCAGGTTCATTCTTCTGCATGTCGCTGTCCAAGTTCCCCAGCACCACTTGCTGAAGAGACTGTCTTTATTCCATTGGATATTCTTTCCTGCTTTGTCAGAGATTAGTTGGGTATACGTTTGTGGGTCCATTTCTGGGTTCTCCATTCTGTTCCATTGATTGGAGGGTCTGTTCTTGTGCCAGTACCATACTGTCTTGATGGTTACAGCTTTGTAGTATAGCTTGAAGTTTCAGATTGTTATGCCTCCTGCTTTGGTTTTCTTTTTCAAGATTGCTTTGGGTATTCAGGGTCTTTTCTGGTTCTTTACACATTTTAGGATTATTTGTTCTAGCTCTGTGAAGAATGCTGGTGTTATTTTGATAAGGATTGCATTGAATATGTAGATTTCTTTGGGTAGTATCGACATTTTAACAATATTTATTCTTCCTATCCAGGAGCATGGAATCTTTTTCCATTTTTTTGTGTATTCGTCAATTTCTTTCATAAGCTTTCTATAGTTTTCAGCGTATATATCCTTCACCACATTGGTTAGATTTATTCCTAGGTATTTTATGGTTTTTTGTGCAACTATAAATGGGATCGATTCCTTAATTTCTCTTTCTGTTGCTTCATTGTTGGTGTATAGGTATGCAACTGACTTCTGTGCATTGATTTTATATCCTGCAACTTTGCTGAATTCATGGATCAGTTCTAGCAGTTTTTTGGTGGAATCTTTTGGGTTTTCTATATAGAGTATCATGTCATCTGCAAAGAGTGAAAGTTTGACCTCCTCCTGGCTGATTTGGATGTCTTTTATTTCTTTGTGTTGTCTGATTGCAGAGGGTAAGACTTCCAATACTATGTTGAATAACAGTGGCAAGAGTGGACATCCTGTCTTGTTCCTGCCCTTGGAGGAAAGCTGTCAGTTTTCCCCATTGAGGATGATATTAGTGTTGGGTTGTTCATTTATGGCTTTTATGATCTTGAGGTATGATCCTTCTATCCCTACTTTGTTGAGGGTTTTTATCAAGAAAGGATGCTGTATTTTGTCAAAGGCTTTCTCTGCATCTATTGAGAGGATCATATGGTTCTTGTCCTTTCTTTTATTGATGTGATGAATCACGTTGTTTTGCGGATATTGAACCAGCCCTGCATCCCAGGTATAAATCCCACTTAGTCGTGGTGAATAATTTTTTTAATGTATTGTCGGAGCCAGTTGGATAATATCTTGTTGGGGATTTTTTTTTTCAACGTTTATTTATTTTTGGGACAGAGAGAGACAGAGCATGAACGGGGGAGGGGCAGAGAGAGAGGGAGACACAGAATCGGAAACAGGCTCCAGGCTCTGAGCCATCAGCCCAGAGCCTGACGCGGGGCTCGAACTCACGGACCGCGAGATCGTGACCTGGCTGAAGTCGGATGCTTAACCGACTGCGCCACCCAGGCGCCCACTTGTTGGGGATTTTTGCATCCATGTTCATCAGGGAAATTGGTCTATAGTTCTCCTTTTTAGTGGGGTCTCTGTCTGGTTTTGGAATCAAAGTAATGCTGGCTTCATAGAAAGAGTTGGAAGTTTTCCTTCTGTTTCTATTTTTTGGAACAGTTTCAAGAGATAGGTGTTAACTCTTCCTTAAATGTTTGGTAGAATTCCCCTGGAAAGCCATCTGGCCCTGGACTCTTGTTTTTCGGCAGATTTTTTATTACTAATTCAATTTCCTTATTGGTTAGGGGTCTGTTCAAATTTTCTATTTCTTCCTGTTCCAGTTTTGGTAGTGTATGTGTTTCTAGGAATTTGTCCATTTCTTCCAGACTGCCCATTTTATTGGCATATAATTGCTCATAATATTCTCTTATTATTGTTTTTATTTATGTTGTGTTGGTTGTAATCTTTACTCTTTCATTCTTGATTTTATTTATTTGGGTCCTCTCCTTTTTCTTTTTGATCAAACTGGCTAGTGGTTTATCAATTTTGTTAATTCTTTCAAAGAACCAGCTTCTGGTTTCATTGATCTGTTCTACTGTTTTTTTGGTTTCAATAGCATTAATTTCTGCTCTCCTCTTTATTACTTCCTGTCTTCTGCTGGCTTGGCGTTTTATTTGCTGTTCTTTTTCCAGCTCCTTAAGGCGTAAGGTTAGGTTGTATATCTGAGATCTTTCTTCCTTCTTAGGAAGGCCTGGATTGCTATATATTTTCCTTTTATGACCGCCTTTGCTGTGTCCCAGAGGTTTCAGGTTGTGGTGTTATCATTTTCATTGACCTCCATATACTTTTTAATTTCCTCTTTAACTGCTTAGTTAGCCCATTCATTCTTCAGTAGGATGTTCTTCAGTCTCCAGGTATTTGTTACCTTTCCAAATTTTTTCTTGTGGTTGATTTCGAGTTTCATAGCATTGTGTCTGAAAATATGCATGGTATGATCTCGATCTTTTTGTACTTACTTAGGGATGATTTGTGTCCCAGTATATGGTCTATTCTAGAAAACATTCCGTGTGCACTGGAGAAGAATATATATTCTGCTGCTTTAGGATGAAATGTTCTGACTATATCTGTTAAGTCCATCTGGTCCAGTGTGTCATTCAAAGCCATTGTTGTTGATTTTTTGATTAGATGACCTGTCCATTGCTGTGAGTGGGGTGTTGAAGTCTCCTACTATTATGGTATTAGTATCGATGAGTTTCTTTTTGTTTGTGATTAATTGATTTATATATTTAGGTGCTGTCACATTTGGCACATAAATATTTACAATTGTTAGGTCTTCTTGGTGGATAGACCCCTTGATTATGATATAATGCCCTTCTGCAGCTGTTGATACAGTATTTTCAAGTCTAGATTGTCTGATATAAGTATGGCTACTCCAGCTTTCTTTTGTTGACCATTAGCATGGTAGATGGTTCTCCATCCCCTTATTTTCAATCTGAAGGTGTCTTTAGGTCTAAAGTGGGTCTCTTGTAAACAACATATAGATGGATCTTGTTTTCTTATCCACTCTATTACCCTGTCTTTTGATTGGAGCATTGTGTTCATTGACGTTTAGAGTACTGAAAAATATGAATTTATTGCCATTATGATGCTTGCAGAGTTGGAGCTTCTGGTGGTGTTCTCTGGTCCTTTCTAATCTTTGTTGCTTTTGGTATTAGTGTGTGTGTGTGTGTGTGTGTGCGTGTGTGTGTGTGTATAATTTCATCTTTTCTCCCCTCAGAAAGTCCCCCTTAAAATTTCTTGCAGGGCTGGTTTAATGGTTACAAACTCCTTTAATTTTTGTTTGTCTGGGAAACTTTTATCTCCCCTTCTATTTTGAATGACAGCCTTGCTGGATAAAGAATTCTTGGCTGCATATTTTTCTGTTTCAGCACATGAAACATATCCTGCCACTCGTTTCTGGCCTGCCAAGTTTCTGTGGATAGGTCTGCAGCAAACCTGATCAGTCTTCCCTTGTAGGTTAGGGACTGTTTTTCCCTTGCTGCTTTCATGATTCTCTCCTTGCCTGAGTATTTTGTGAATTTGACTATGATATGCCTTGTTGATGGTCGGTTTTTGTTGAATCTAATGGGGGGTCCTCTCTGCTTCCTGGATTTTGATGTCTGTGTCTTTCCCCAGGTTAGGAAAGTTTTCTGCTATGATTTGCTCACATAACCCTTCTACCCCTATTTCTCTCTCTTCCTCTTCTGGGACCCCTATGATTCTGATGTTGTTCCTTTTTAATGAGTCACTGATTTCACTAATTCTTAAATCATGCTCTTTTGCCTTCATCTCCCTATTTTTTTCTGCTTCATTATTCTCTATAAGTTTGTCCTCTATATCACTGATTCTCTGTTCTGCCTCATCCATCCTTGCCGTCACTGCATCCATCCATGATTGCAGCTCAGTTATAGCATTTTTAATTTCATTCTGGCTGTTTTTTACTTCCTTTATCTCTGCAGAAAGGGATTCTAATCTATTTTCAACTCCAGCTAGTATTCTTATTATGGTGATTCTAAATTCTGGTTCAGACATCTTGCTTGTATCTGTGCTGGTTAAATCCCTGGCTGTCATTTCTTCATGCTCTTTCTTTTTGGGTGAATTCCTGCTGAATTCTATGGTTCAGGTTGTGCATATTGTGTTGTTAATCCTCCAATAAGTTTTTTAGGTGGGTAGGATGGTTTAGTGTTGGTCTGGCTGTATTTCCTGGATGCGAGACACACAAAAAACTTCCATGCTATTCCGCCATCTTGGCTCCTCCCCCCTCAAGATGCTTTCTTATTCATTGCCTCACTGAGGCAGATTTCTTGTTTTTCACAATAATCTTATTTCTAAAAACACAGAAAAATAATGTTTTTTTAACTTTGCAGTTAATAGCTTTTTTTTAAATCTCAGTTAACTCTACCAATATTGCTCTATGGCAAGTTTTATTACCTTTCCCATTTTTAGCTGAAAAAATGGAACCCATTTGATCCCAATTCATTTTATTTGAGTGAGCAAATAAATCCTGTCTTGTGGCATTTCTACATTTTGGCAATGTAAGCATGTGTGTGTTTTAATCTATCTTATCTTTGAGTTTGTCCTCCTGGTATTTTATGTTGCCAAATATATTTGACATAGATGGTTTCAATTATGAGTATTTTAAACAAAGAATTTTTAAAATTTGTTTTAGCTCATTGAATCTAAGCTAATAGTCCTATCCCTATAAAATAGTGAGGTAGAACAAAATTACATCTAAGTTTTCTTTCTAGTTTCTATACACTATTTAGGCTCTGAGTAAAACTGGCAGCTTCAGACAACACAAAATAGGGGTCAAACATGTAAAACTTTTCAGAGGAAAAAAGTGATGGTAAATATGAGAGAAATGTAAGAGGATGATGAAAATTCAAAAAACATGTCGCTTAAGAATGGGCCTTAATTCTGGTTAGAGGGGAGGCACACTAATATTTTGGGGTGCATAATAAATGTAGGGCAGTTTGCTACATTAGCTGATTTACTTATTTAACATCAGCTGATTAAATAAAACTGGAGATGATTATTATCTTCGTTTTTACAAATCAGAGAACCAGAGCAATAAATTTCCACCTAAGTCTGAAGGCCTCAGAGCACTCCCTATTTAGAGCCTCAGTGTTCTGTAAATTCTATGATAATTGGAGGGTTATATCCTCATTTTGAGAGGTTGAGCTGTTTCCCAAAGGTGTTGGGAAACAATTCTTCATGTGTTCCTCACAATTCTTCGTGTATTCCAAACAGAGGCATTGACAACATTTGCTCCAGACTCTGAGGACATTTTTGTAGCAAAAAGCCCTGAAAGTTAGGGATCTCCCTTTGGGACAGAGGGTAGTTTGGCTTGCTGTCCAGCATAATAAAAAATATCTTTCTGTGAAGCAAAAGTTGGACAGGTTTTCTGGCAGCCCCCTCATCAAAGATTTTTAAGCTAAGGATTCCTCAGCTGTGACACAAACCAGCTGTGGTTGTTCTTCATTGCCCTGGACACGTGGGAGCTGGGGGGGGGGGGGGGACCTATATTAACGGGAAGCTCAGGCTGTCTGCTGTGTCACGAATAACAAAGTTCTTTTTCTCTGATCCAAGAGTCTCACGTTTTACGTCAGTCTCCGCAAAACTGAGGCAGACTAAATTGTGAGCTTGAAAAATCTCAAACCACAGCTTTTATCACAAGGTTGCTTGAGTGGTGTAGCTTGTATTGAATTTGGATTGAAATGAGGCTTCTCTAAGCCCAAATCTGTGCCCTTAATCAGTACATGACAGTATTCAAAGATACAGTAACAAGATAATCTCGACCTAGGTGAACTGACCGGGATATAAATATGAGCAGTAAACTAGTCCTGGAAAATGATGAAGCCATTGAAAAACGTTTTGCTTCTCCATGAGATTCACATGTATGCTCTTACAAGTATGGATTATCTTCTTTTGCATACTTTGCTGTTGCCATCTGTTACCTGGTTTCTTTTGAGCCGCTTCTTGAGAGAGAGTGTGTGCACATATGAGTGGGGAAGAGGCAGAGAGAGAGGGAGAGAGAGAATTCCAAACAGGCTCCGCACTGTCAGCATGACAGGGCTCAATCTCAAACCAGGAGATCATGACAGGACCTGAAATCAAGAGTCTAACACTAAATGATTGAACCACCCAGGCACCCCAAGCCACTTCCAATTTTTGAAGTGGGATACTTTAAATTTGTTTATTCCAAATTCATTATTCTGGGCCAGTGACTTAACATTTACAAAAGTATGACTCATCTTTTTTTTTTTATCTTTATTTATTTGAAAGAGAGAGAGAGAGAGAGCAAGCCAGGGAGGAACAGAGGGAGAGGGAGACACAGAATTCAAAGCAAAGCAAGCTCCAGGCTCCGAGCTGTCAGCACAGAGCCTGATGTGGGGCTTGAAATCACAGACTGGGAGATCGTGACCTGAGTTGAAGTTGGATGCTCAACCGACTGAGCCACCCAGGCACCCTGAAAGTATGACTCATCTTAATTAATACTAATTAAATCCATCTACATTAATAGGGGGAGAGAGAGAATGAATAAAAAAAAGGAGGGGGGGGGAAAGGGTACTTCAGCAGAGAGAAGAATGCTCTGGTATTCGATTTGATATATTATTTGCACACGGCTCTCTGTGGTTCTACTCTGTCAGTTTCTATGCATGAGTCAGATTTTCAGTGCTGGCATGTTGCAAATATAAATGATGACAATGATAAAAGGAATGTAATGATAAAATTGAACACATTCCATTCTAGATGCTATTCTAAGGATTGTTAAGTCAATCCCTTACTATAACCACATGGTGAGGGTTTACTGGGCCCATTTTTCCCAATAAAGACGTTGGAACTCATTGAGTTTAAATAAACTTCTCTAGAAAACGGCAGAGCCAGGAGACAAAATCAGGTGGGTTGCACTCCACAGCTAGGAGCCGTTTCTCTGCTACCCCACAGCCTGCCCATTACCGTTAAGTGATTTATTTATTGTGTTAGTTACCTGTAGCTGCTGTAACAAATTACTACAAACTACATGACCTAAAACAACAGAAATGTATTCTCTTCCGTTTCTGAAGATCAAAGTCGAAAACTCAGGATTACTGGTTAAATCAAGGTGTCGCTAGGGTGACACTCCCTCTGGGCACTCTGGGGAAAAATGTATTCCTTACCTTCCCTGCTACTAACTTCCAGATTCTGGTGGTTGCTGGAATTCTTTGATTTGTGGCCTCATCACTCCAATCTCTGTCTCTGTCTTCATATCATCTTCTCGTCAGCATGAGTGTGAGAGTGTGTGTGTGTGTGTGTGTGTGTTTGCACGCATGTGTGCGCAAATCTCCCTTTACCTCTCTTTTATTAGAGATACATGTGGTGCCACTTAGTGCCCACCTGGATGATCCAGGATAATCTCCCCATCTCAAAATCACTAATTTAATCACATCTGCAAAGAACTTTCTTCAAAATAAAGTCACTTTTACACATCCCAAGAGTAGGACCTGTTATCTCTGGAGGCCATTATTCAACCTACTGTACCCACTAATGTTCCATCCATTCAAGGAAAAGAGAGACAAGAGTAAAGGTAGAAGCAAATCTTTAAGTCACTTTCATTTTAAATATGAAGAAAGAGACCCCCAACCCACCAAAATGTGAGACCAGAGAATTATACAGTCACCAAAAACTCCCAGTTGTCAAATATAGGTTTCTTTGCACTAATGATAATAAGTTCCCAGTATTTACCTTAGTACCTTGCATATAGTAGATATTCAAGAAATATTTGTTGAATTAAAATTTGGTGAAACATAAAAATTTTTAAATATAATAGTTGTGCAACTTATTTTCTATTAAGTTTTTTATTTTATTCCAATATTGTTAACACATATGTTATATTAGTTGCAGGTATACAATATGCTGATTCAACAATTCTGTATCTTACTCGTGCTTATCATGATAAATGTATTCTTTTTTTTTTAATTTTTTTTTTTGTAACGTTTATTTATTTTTGAGACAGAGAGAGATAGAGCATGAACGGGGGAGGGTCAGAGAGAGGGAGACACAGAATCCGAAACAGGCTCCAGGCTCTGAGCTGTCAGCACAGAGCCCGACGCGGGGCTCGAACTCACGGACTGCGAGATCATGACCTGAGCCGAAGTCGGCCGCTCAACCGACTGAGCCACCCAGGCGCCCCATGATAAATGTATTCTTAATCCCCCATCCTATTTTACCCCTTCCCCACCCCCCCCCCTCTAGTAACCATCAGTTTGTCCTCTATAGTTAAGAATCTGTTTCTTGGTTTGCGTCTCCTTTTTTCCCCCCTTTTGCTCATTTATTTTGTTTCTTAAATTCCACATAGGAGTGAAATCATATGGTATTTCTCTTTCTCTGACTTATTTCATCTAGCATTATACTCTCTGGCTCCATCCATGTTATTTAGTTGCACCATTTATTGATAGAAAACATTAATTTTTAAAAAAGGAAAAGAATATTAAGAAATAGGCTAAGTAATAACAAAGGCTTAGGAATTTAATGACATAAAATTATAAGCATGGTTAAGGTATCCTTGGCAAAAAAAAAAGTAATAATTTATTTTTAGTAAACAAATTGTTTTTTTAATGTTTGAAGAATAAAAGGCAGTAGAATTTTTCTTCTGCAGTGAATACTCAGTAGAGAAACCTTTATATGTCTAAGTTAAATGAGTGTCTTTAAACACCTGATTCATTTTAAAAATTGTTTAAATTGATATGTATAATAGCATAGCTTTGTGCAAATAAAATAGAAACCCAAATAAAAGGCAAATTACCCGGCAACTATGTAGATTAGATTATAAGGGCTCTTAACAATGAGAAAATATTTATTTTCCTTTATTTGTCATTACTTATCTCTGAGGAAAATTTAAAAGCATATTAATTATAAGAACAAAAACAAAAGGCCACAAAGAAACTTGAGTAGGTGTTTGTATGTCTGAGCTGATAGTTGAGCTCAGTATCACAGATGTTTGCATACATCCAAACTCATCATATCATAATATTAAATATGTGTTGCTTTGTGTGTATCAGTTATACCTCAATAAAGTTGTCAAAATTTTTAAAATAATTTTTAAAAGCATATTCATTATGTTGACAGAAGAGTCTATCTTGGGAGATGATGCTTTGTATTAATTAAAGCAAAAACACCACTATTTTGTCCTAAGAAAACAATAAATACGGAGTGTGATTCAAATAAGGAATGTATGTTAATGTATAATCTCTATTAGCCTGGCAGCAAGATAATATTAGCCAAATAATATGAAAGTTTTGAAAATCATGTTTTCCAATGTGATGTTGCTTTGAAGACATTATCTCTTTGTACCTTATCAGTATAAATGCAGAAAGAAAAAGAACTACCTACTCTAAATGGCTCTAATGAAGCTTCACAGGAATATTAAATTAAGGTTTGGAAAAATAAGAGGCATCAAAGCCCTGAAAAAAAAAATAGCAATTCACAAGCAAGCCTGATCTGAACTTTTCTCCACTACACATTCACAGTTATAAGCAAAACTGTCCATCACCGACTGGTAACTGTAGGAAATCTGGGAGTTAGAATCATTCTGGATGGATTCAGGTAAGAAGAGTAACTACCTCTCAGGTTGTTGTGAATGTTAAGATTTGATTATACCCCAGAAACACTACGCTCATTGTCTCAACATCAGAGAGTGGCAATAAATGTTAACTATTGTAGGAAAGACGTTTTGACTCTTCATTCCTCCTCATTTCCAGGAACTTGATATCCTTGAAAGAGTTCTGCTTGACCAGAAAGCTGAGCGCGCAGTCCTGCTGGTTGGCTTCTGGCTTTGGGTAAGTCTGTCACTCTCTTGGGGCTTGAATGGGAGTTGCAATAATTTAACAGTGGACTAAACAAGCATTATTAAGGTATCCTCAGCAAATAATTTAACGAATCCTTTCCAGCTGTGATATCTGTAAATCTATACCACAAGGTAGAACTTGAATCATTACCATAACAGTGGTGACAAGTTAGTAAACTACACTTCAATTTCAAAAGAGGTGTAATTCAGGATATTATGAAAATGATTACAGAGGCACCTGGGTGGGTCAGTCAGTTAAGTGTCTGACTAGATTTCAGCTCAGGTCATGATCTCATGGTTCATGGGCTCGAGACCCATGTGGGGCTCTGTGCTGAGCAAGAAGCCTGCTAAAGATTCTTTCTCTTTCTGGGTCACCTGGGTGGCTCAGTCGGTTAAGCACTGACTTCAGCTCAGGTCATGATCTTGCGGTCAGTGAGTTTGAGCCCCGCATCAGGCCCTGTGCTGTCAGCTCAGAGCCTGGAGCCTGCTTTGGATTCTGTGTCTCCCTCTCTCTCTCTCTACCCCTCCCCACCTCTCATGCTCTGTCTCTCTTAAAAATAAACATTAAAAAAAAAAAAGATTCTCTCTCTCTCTCCTTCTCTCTCTCTCTCTCTCTCTCTCTCTCTCTCTTCCTCCACCCCTCCCCTGCTTGTGCGTGCTCTCTCTCAAAATAAATAACTAAACATTAAAAAAGAAAGAAAGAAAGAAAATAATTATAGAACAAAGTGATGGAGAGATCACTTTTACTCGAGTCGTTTAGAACATTAAGAGCAAGAGGTAGTCTTTAACCATGGGTAGGCTTTCGAAGGAAGAAGATATAACATAGTTGAGAGGAATAGTGTAAGCTGAGAATGGAGACTCATAATTTTAATGGTTTGGATTTTTTTAATTGTTTTTAATTTTATTTTATTTTATTGTGGGAAGAATACCTAATGTGATATCTGCTCTCTTCGTAAATGCTTAAGTGCACAGTGCATTATTGTTGGCTACAAGTACAGTGTTGTATAGCAGATATCTAGAGCTTATTTATCCTGCTTAACTGAAACTTTACGCCCACTGATGAGCAACTTTCCATTTCCCCACTTCCCCAGTCCCTACAACCACCATTATGTGCTTTGATTCCAAAAATTTGACTACTTTAGATACCCCATATAAGTCAAGTCATGTAGTATTTGTCTATGATTAGCTTGTTTTACTTAGCATAATGTCCTCAAGGTTCTCCAGATTGTCACATAGTACAAAATTTCCTTCTTTTTTAAGGCTATATAGTATTCCATTGTGTGTATGTACCCCATTTTCTTTACCCATTCATCTGTCAGTGAGCATTTAGGTTGTTTCCACATTGTTGCTATCGTGAACATTTTTGCTCTGCTGAACAAGAGAGTATTAATATCTCTTCAAGACCCTGATTTCAATTCTTTAAATAAATACCCAGAAATAAGGTTACTAGATTGTATGATCATTCTATTTTTTAATTTTAGTGTTCCATATTGGCTGCACCATTTACATTTCCCCCAGCAGTGTGCAAGGATTCCCTTTTCCCCATGGCTTTACCAACACTTGTTGTCTTTTTTTTTTTAATAGCCATCCTAACAGATGTGAGGTGATAATATTGTGGTTTTGATTTCGATTTCCCTGATGATTAGTGATAGTAAGCATTTTTTCATATACCTATTGACCATTTATATAATCTTCTTTGAAGAAATATCCAAGTTCTTAGCCCATTTTTAATCAGGTTATTAGGGTTTTTTTATTGAAGTGTAGGGATATCTTATATATTTTGGAGATTAACCCCTTATCATATACATGGTTTATATATTTTTTCTCCCATTCCATATGTTGGCCTTTTTACTCCGTTGATTATTTCTTTGCTGTCCAGAAACTTTTTAGTTTGATGTAGTCCCACTTGTTGATTTATGCTTTTGTTGCCTGTGCTTTTGGTATCATATCTATGTAATCATTGCCAAGACCAACGTATGAAGCTTTTCCCCTGTGTTTTCTTCCAGGAGTTTTACAGTTTGAAGTCTTATATTTAACTCTTAAATCCATTTTGAGTTGATTTTTATATATGATGCACGATAAGAGTCTGATTTCATTCTTTGCTTGTGGATATCCTCTCTTGTAATCAAGGTAGTTTTACATGGCCCAACAAAAATATTTCTTTGAGAAAATTTTTAGAAAACATGACACCCCCAAAAAAGTATGATCAAATATTTATTGGGGCACTTGGCTTACTATTTGGTAGAGCATGCAACTCTTGATCTCTGGGTCTTGAGTTCAAGCCCTATGTAGGGCGTGGAGCCTACTAAAACAAATAAAATAAATAAAATGTCTTTTCTAAATATATATATATATATATATATATATATATATATATATATATGTTTTTATATATATTCATGTATTTATCAATTCACAGACCTCTCTTCAAATAAGTACTGGTCCATACAGAAAGCAATACCTTTGTCCTCATCTAAAGAGAGTACATCCCAAATTTGTGAATTCCTTGATCTTGAGAATGCATTCAGTGACTCTAGTGATCAGAGTCTATTCCACTACTAAAATTTAAACATCACTTGGGGAACCTAGCTGGCTGAGTCAGAAGAGCATGCAACCCTTGATCTTGGAGTTGTGAGTTCGAACCCTACATTAGGTGTAGAGATTATGTAAAAATAAAATGTTCAAAAAAATAAACAACATCACCTAAGATGATCCCACGATCAACACAAAACCAAACATGAAAACTGAAATTGCCACATTTGGTTATAAGGTAGGCATGCAAACAACTCTGAATATGTTGTTTTTAAGATTTTCATCAAAAGAAAATATAAATTTTTTAAGACTCTTATAGAGAATATATCTGCAGATCACAGTGGTCTGGGATTCTAGTTCGAGAAATACTATAGCAGGCCATGCCAGGAAAGAACTAATCTTAAAATACTTCTGACATCCATAAGCGACACTCTTGCAACCTAACCAAAGCCAAAATGTGAAGAATACTTGAAATAGACTTTGTGGGAATGCTAGTAGGTGCCAGCAGTGTTGGGATGGTGATGTTGAGAGTTAAGTGCTGATTTACCATGGCAATATGAAATCATCCACTCACCAATTTGTTACTCTTTAACATTTACGAAAAAAACATTTCACAAAGATATTAATAACTCTATTTGGGCTCTGTCCATTCCAAACTAAAACAAATATGAAAACTATTGGCACATATAAAAACACAGCGCCTAATGGAGCAGGACCTTTCAAGTAAATTTCCCAAGGGTACTATAATGCAGAATGGAACTGAAATCCATGTAGATTTCTTCTTTTGTAAATAAACTTAGTGAAACTGGGTATTACTCCTCCCCCAAATATTGACCTGCATTGTCTTTTTCTCATTGAACTGAATTT
Source organism: Felis catus (assembly GCF_018350175.1). Taxonomy (NCBI): domain Eukaryota; kingdom Metazoa; phylum Chordata; class Mammalia; order Carnivora; family Felidae; genus Felis; species Felis catus. Next base: position 89,126,036 of record NC_058374.1, read on the forward strand.
TTATAAGTTAGAGAACAAGAAAACCAAAATGAAGTGATATATTAAAGTTAGGTCTTTACCAGTGGAGTTGCAAATATGTATGATGAGATAAGGAGACGATTAACTTGCCCTCCAGAGCATTTTGTAAATAGTGTCTGTTAAATCAGCTATTTATGGGGCGCCTGGGTGGCTCAGTCGGTTAAGCATCCGACTTAGGCTCAGGTCATGATCTTATGGTTTGTAGGTTTGAGCCTGCATCTGGCTCTGTGCCACCAGCTTGGAGCCTGCTTCGGATTCTGTGACTCCCTCTCTCTCTGCCCCTCCCCTGCTCATTCTCCCTCTCTCTGTCTCTCTCAAAAATAAATAAAGATTAAAATATTTTCATAATAATAAAAATAAAAATAAAAATCAACTATTCATTAAAAACACATGTATATTAGAATGGGTTGAAGTATTATACTGCACATGGTCAGAAATAACTACGGAAGTCCCACTCAAAAAAACATTGAGAGAAGGGGCACCTGGGTGGCTCAGTTGGTTAAGTGTCTGATTCTGGATTTCCATTCAGGCCATGATGTCACAGTTTGTGAGTTTGAGTGCAGAGCCTGCTTGGGATTCGGTCTCTCTCTCTCTCTCTCTCTCTCTGCCTCTCCCCTGCTCATGCACTCTCTCTCAAAATAAATAAATAAACTTTAAAAAAAGAGAAATTGAGAGAAGAATTACAAGAGTTGTGCCAAGACATCTGAAAATTGAACGCATTCTTGCCTTATTCTTTTCCTCTAGCTACCAGATGAGTAAATGTCAGGAGGAGATTGAAAATTATGAAATGCTCACTTTGAAAGAAACCATTTCCACTAAAGAGTGTAAATTTCTCTTTTCCCTTTGATTTTGGGAACGGGACAGAAATAACTATAGTATTCCGACTTTGAAGAGATGAAGAAACAGATACCCAAATGCTTACATAGGATTATTTGCTTTTCAATGACACGGGACTCAAGGCCTACCTTGGCACCGAAACGTGCAACACCATGAACCAGTTTGTGAACAAGTTCAATGTCCTATTGATCAGCAAGGCATCGGCAGGAGGATGTGGGGGCTCCTTTTCTGAGAGGGTAGTTGAAGGGACGATGCATGGGTTGGACAGCGGTCTCACAGGGGAGGAATGTCACCCTCCATTTAGAGAAACCTCTGTCACTAATAAAAGGGGAGCAGCCCCACAGCATCCATTCCAATGAAAAAAACTTCTAACCCTATGTAACCCAGAATGAGGATCAGTATATTTTACTGGAAGACTGTAAGGCTCTCTTTTCTTCCTTCTCCCTCTATTAATAGCTGTAAGAGTGGAAACAAGCAATTTTACTACTCTCGGCCTCACTTCCTTTAGAAACAAAATAGGAGTAATGGCATCTGTCTAGAGGCTTAGGACAGGAGCAGATGAGATTTTAAGAATGCTCTCAAGGTATTAAATTTTTATTTATAGACTTCCCTAATGAAGTTGGGGTTACTTGCGCCTGTGTAAACACTCTTAAGAAATTGAACTGTTCCACACCCACGTTATCATTGTAACAGGTAATATAGCTTGATTGTTTCAAGTTATTTAGAGATTAATTCATGAAGTTCATACAGAATGCTTGCTGTAACAAACAATAGTCTGGATCTAATAGTAATATCTGGAAGATTTCAGAGTGGTAATATGAACATAAGTTAGAAATAGTATAGACACAGTATTATTGGTTTTTAGTTGCTTGAAAAGACTGAGTGCTTAAGTCTAAAGGTTTCATTTTATTTTTTTTTAATTTTTTTTTTCAACGTTTATTTATTTTTGGGACAGAGAGAGACAGAGCATGAACGGGGGAGGGGCAGAGAGAGAGGGAGACACAGAATCGGAAACAGGCTCCAGGCTCTGAGCCATCAGCCCAGAGCCTGACGTGGGGCTCGAACTCACGGACCGCGAGATCGTGACCTGGCTGAAGTCGGACGCTTAACCGACTGCGCCACCCAGGTGCCCCTAAAGGTTTCATTTTAGTGTTGTGGTTTGTTTTTCCATATATTATAACCCAGAGTCAGTGTAGGATTAATTGACTTTGAATATATTCTGCAATTCATAGAGTGTATTTGGATAGCACATAAGTGAATTGCTGAATAAGTTGCACTTCAAATTGACATTATCAATTTTGTTCTCAAAATTGAGAACAAATCACCATTTGTAGTATCACCATTAAGATATATTTTAAAATGTATCTTTAATTAAAATACAAACTAATAGAGGGGAAACAGTGGATTGACAAAGAGTAATAAATCTAGATGAAGGCAGGAAAGGAGACAAGAAAGAAACTAGAATGGGATGGTACACAAAAGAAAGGACAAAAAATATCTGAATTTGAACCCAAATATATCAATATTTACCAAAATTTTTCATTAAAAAGTTCCTTCTTTGGGTACCCCCCACTTATCAATGGACCTTTCATTCTGAGGTACAAGCGAGCTTCTAAACTATTTATGGCACGATTTTTTTTTTCCTTTTCAGTCTTTAGGTTCATTGCACCTATTTATAGAATATTATTTATTCTTCTATTTGCTGACCTTTTCATTCTAGAGATCTTTGGCAATGAGTCCTTTCCAAAACAATAAATCTGTATTGGATTTTATATCTCATTAGTTTTATCGGCAATATCTTAATGGACTTCTTGTAACTTTGCTCTGTATCCTTTTTGTAATCTCTTGAATTCCATTTTCCTCAAAATCAAAATGTAATCTACTAACTTGAATAATATAAAATTGCAGCTTCTCTACAAATGATTTTGCTGAAACACAGATCTTTGGAGTATTAATTCCATGTCAGTAATAGTATGCTTGAAACTGGGTTTCTATTAGGGCACATGAGTGGCTCAGTCTTTTGAGCATCTGACTGTTGATTTCAGCTGAGGTCATTATCCTAAGGTTGTGGGATCAAGCGCCATATCAGGCTCAGCGCTGAGTGTGGAGTCTGCTCAAGATTCTCTCTCTCTCACCCTTCGCCCCTCTCCCCTGCTCGTTCTCTCTCTCTCTCTCTCTCTCTCTCTCTCTCTCTCTCTCTCTCCCCCCTCTCTCAAGAATAAATACATAAATAAATAAGTAAATAAGTAAATAAATAAATAAATAAATAAATAAATAAATAAATAAATATAAAAAGAACTGGATTTCTGTTAAACTGAAAAGCAAAAATCTATCTTCATTCTCATCTTATTTCTTCCATCTGTTTGGAGATTTATGATCATTTGCTTTTTTCCTTTATCCTCATGTCCCTTTGTAAAGCGAAGTTAGTAGGTTGCCCTTTGATACATTTACTTTTTAAAAACCTGTTTCAGAGACTTATTCTTTTTTTTTATGGTGGAAAAATGTATATTGATATGTAGCCAACTGGACTTCGTTTAGATGATCCCGATTTGGTTAGCAACATCCCAAGCATCACAATCAGGAGTCAGTAGAACATACACCTCCTTCTCCCCACGGGGCCTAATCAGGGTGTTGACCTTGGCCACATCCATGTCATAAAGCTTCTTCACAGCCTGTTTGATCTGGTGCTTGTTGGCCTTGACATCCACAGTGAACTCAAGTGTGTTGTTGTCATCTAGTTTCTTTACACCTGACTTTGGAGTCAGGGGAATCTGGATGACAGCATGGTGGTCAAGCTTGTTTCGCCTGGGGGCACTCTTTCACGGATATTTGGGCTGCCTTTGGAGATACAGTGTTGTGGGCCATGGGAAGGTAGGTGACACGCAGATCTTCTTTTTTCTGTGACTCTGGGACCCCTTTCAGCATTGCTTTCTTGGCCTTCAAAGCCTCTGCTTTGGCTGTGGCTTTAGGAGGGGCAGGGGCTTCCTTCTTTGCTTTTGGCACCGTCTTCTTGAAAGGACTCAGAGACTAATTCCTATAGTTCCTTTATATTCCTCTCTGTTATATCTTTGAAAATAGCTTTCCATTATATAGACAATAGAATAATATCAAAGATGTATGTTTTATTTTCAAAACTAGTTACAAATGTTTCATAGGTGTACATGGTTTTCAAAAATCAAATACTACCAAAAGATACATCCGGAAAAAACAGTTCTGCTTACTGCCATTTTCAACTCTTGAGCCGTTTCTTTTTTTTTTTTTCCTTCTGCATTCCTAAATATGTGTATATATTGCCACCTGAAATTTATGTTTTATCATGATTTTTGGATTCTTTGATATGGTCTATCTCACTTTATTCCCCTTCCCCCATCACACCAATGGGGTCATAGTCAGGGCTAACATGGTCACTAGCTATAAATGTTGTTGGGATAAGTAGTGTACTACAACTTTTTTCTTACTCCTAGAACTTCAGTAGAACAGATGTATAGAGATACAGATATAGAGGTAAAAAATAAAACAATAAAATAAAAGAAAGAGCAAGAAAAATACCATGAATTCAACTTTTTAACAAAAGGCAGAAACTGAGATAACTGTTTTTGCTTTGTTTGTTGTTTAATTTTTAAATAATCTAAGATTCATTTGTCCTTTTGATGGAACACATATTCTAGCAATTCTGGTAACCGGTTCTTTGAATTACTTAGAATGTCAAAAAGGTTTTGAGGATAGAAAGTGGGTACAGATCTAGTAACTCACTTAGCAGAGAAAAGGAAGCTACAAATAAGGTCCGCCAAAGGAAAAACGTCCTTAGTTTTGCTCTCTGGAATGATTGACCATCCCTACATTTGTTCTTGAAGATCACTTGTGAGAAAGGCACGGGGGAGAATTTCTCTTAACATTAGCAACCCCTTCCTATTGTTACAGATTTGGGGACTCTGGGTAGAGTCTTATAAAAAAATGGGTTTTTGGGCTCTAGGGTTTATCAACCCCAACATGGTAATCCTATAGGCAGATACCCAAAGCCAAGAAGCATATGATACCGTGAACCTTAGATCTTCACTCCAGTCTAGGAATTTGTATTACAGCAGTAGACTTCAGTATTCTGCCATTGCCCTAACTCAACTCTTCCAGTTCCATCTTGACTGCTCATTCAGTACAAGTCTGAAGCGCTGAGTTGAAAACAATATTCCCTTTTCCTCTATCTGTATCCCAGTATTCGTGCATATATTTTCCTTTGCATTAACATGCTTATAAATGCATCCAGTGAAAATATTAGTTTTATAGATATAGATATAGTGTGAGTGTGTGTATGTATATATGTTCATAGATACAGATATAGATATAGATATATTATATACTTCTGAGCATCTTGGCAAAGGAAAAGTCCAGAAAGTTTTTATCTACAGAGTGTTTAAAAGAAAAGCAATCACATTTCTATTATACTTATCAAGGGTTCTACCATATTTAGGATGGAACAATATCTTCCAAGTGGCAAAGACACCTGTTTTGTCAGTCATCTACTGACACAAAAATGCCACTCCAAAACAGAGTCTTGAAACAATACTGATTTATTTAGCTCATCAGCCTGCAAATTAGCCAATGAGGCTTAACTCTGTTCAGTGATTTTTCTGGTCTCAGGCAGGCTCATCCTTATGTATGGCTAATCTAGGGTGGCTTCATATGGGATAACTGGGCGAGGTTGGTTCCAGACAATGGCTGCATACAAGAGCAATAAAACAAGGGTCTTTTAATATTCTGCTTGTGTTGTATTCACTAACATCCCATTTGCTGAAGCAAGTCATGTGACCCAAGCCCAGACTCAAGCCACAGATTCAGGGATGAGTAAAGAATCAGGGCCATTTTTGCAGTCTACCATACCTATAAACTCAGAGATCTATATTTTATTCAAAATAAAACACATTTTCAAGCATTGAAGTACTATTTAATACTCATCATTTATCTTTAGGAAAGTTACTAGAAAATGTTTTATGACAAGAAAAATCACTCTAAGAAGAATAGAATACAACAAATAATGAAGAGGAAAAAATGAGTAAAACATTATTGAGTATCAAAATTCATTGATCTTTTTTTAAAAATCTGTATCTAAAAGTCCAAGTTGTATCAAAATGTAAGTTTGAAGACAGAAAGGAAGTGGAAGTGAAGTACAAAAGGAAGTAAAACATGTTAAACTTTTACTTTGTGATAAGGGTTTTATTCTAAATATTTTGAGAACAAAATGTATGTTTAGTATAATATATATCCAGCGAGGAAAAAGGAGAACAAGGAAAACTTAATTATCCCATTTAAAGTCAGGATAGAAAAATAGGAAAAGTATACAGTGTAAAACATAAAATAAAATGATTTAAATAGCTAGAAACATAGGAGTAATGAAAATAAATATAAATAGATAAACTTTCTTATTATAACACTGACTATTAGGTAACATTTTTAAAAATCAAGGCAAGTTCTCTTTATAAATAAGAAACCAAATTGGTATAGAAAAGTTAAAAAATAAAAGGACAGGAAAAGAAAGAACATAAAAACGTTAATGTAAAGAAGAATGGCAAAGAATTTTAAAATCAAATAAGACAGAATCAAAGAAAAAGTACTGGAAATTGACAGTAATAAAATTTTCAAACCTAAGATTAATATATATCATGAATATTTGTACACCTAATAGCACAACTTCAATCTAAGCATAGCAAATTGATAGAACTTATAGGAGAATTTGAGAAGTTTACTATTAGTAGAACAGAGCTTAACTTCTCAAAATATCAAGCAGACAAAAACAGAGTTACTATAGAGAAAATTATTAACAACCAATAAACTTGATTTAACAGTCATCCTTTCTTAAACACCAATGAAAGGAACATTTACAACAATTGATAAAATACTAGACCACAAATGAAATCTCAACAACTTCCAACAATTACTATTATTCAGTTTATATTAACCATGGTATGGAAAAAATGAGAAATCAGCCATTTGAAAGACACCATTCATTTGAAAGGACTAACATAATTAAGAAATCTATATACTTTTTAAAACTCCAACGTTTTGATATAAGAAAAAATTACAAAACACATATTGAATTTTTATGTCAATAACTATTGAAGTACTATTTAAAAATACATTGTTTTTAAAACAGTTGATATATTACGCAAAGTTCATATAGAAGGCAAGTATTTAACAATTAATTTTCAAGTTTTTAAAGTTGATAAAGTTTTAAAGTTGATCAAGTTTATAAAGTCTTAAATAAATCCTCTGAACTCTATTAAATTCTTATAAACATTTACTATGCTCATGCAGACTGTCAGTTATCAACATTTCCAAATTAATGCACACCTCAGTGTTCCCTTCCTGCATCATGTTCCCAGAAATATTATAAAAGATACCATAATATGATAATAAATATATAGCCATGCTCTAAAATGAAAAAAACTCTCAGCAGAACAGAAAATGTATGTGAGGAATTAACAAAATACCTGAAGCATTAAAGAGAGGGCTTGCATACTAGGTGCACAAAATTAGGTACATCTCTGGGACATATGAGCCATATCAAAGGTGCTATATGACTGGAAGTGATGGAAATAGGAAACTGATCCAGGATGTGGACTGGAAGTATTGCTCATTGGCCAAAAAAAAAAGGGGGGGGGGCAATTTTCTAACTTGATAAAGCATGATTTTTTTTCAAAATGCCTTAATGAAAATCATGCTTAATAATGAGATGTTAGAAGCATTTCAATTAAATGTTCAAGTAAATAAGACAAGTTTGGCTGCTCTTTGCACTACAATACATCATTGTATTAGAGATGCTGGCCCATGAAATAAGAGAGAAGAAATAAAAATGAAAGAGATGAAACTATTATTATTTGAAGTGATATTATCAATTTAGAAAATCAACTGAGAAATTTCAGTCTGGCAGAGGTGGTTAGACACAAGATCAACACAGAAGCTTCCATAGTTTTCAAAACACTATCAGTGTCTCGTTGAAAAACTTAATTTTTTTGAGGCGCTTAGGTGGCTCAGTGGGTAAGTGGCCAATTTCGGCTCAGGTCATGGTCTCACGCTTTGTAAGTCTGAGCCCCACATGGGCTCTCTGCTGTCAGCACATAGCCCACTTCAGATCATCTGTCCTCTCTCTGCCCCTCCCCTGCTTGGTGCCTGCCTCTCTCTCTCTCTCTCTCTCTCTCTCTCTCTCTCTCTCTCTTAAAAATAAATAAACATTAAAGAAAGAAAAGGGGCACCTGGGTGGCTCAGTCGTTAAGCATCCAACTTCAGCTCAGGTCATGATCTCATGCTTCATGAGTTTGAGCCCTGCTCAGGCTCTGTGCCAACAGCTCAGAGCCTGGACCCTGCTTCAAATTCTGTGTTTCCCTCTCTCTCTGCCCTTCCCCTGCTTTGTCTCTGTCTCTCTCTCTCTTAAAGATATATAAACATTTAAAAAACATTTTTGAAAGAAAAAAAAGATTTTTTTCAAAAAATTTAACTCATAATAGTAATAAAAGGTACAACATACTTAGGCATAAACCCAACAATAAATTTCCAAGACCAGTACAGATAAAATTATAAGCTTACCAGAGACATTAAAGAAGGCTTGAATGGGGCGCCTGGGTGGCTCGGTCGGTTAAGCGTCCGACTTCAGCGCAGGTCACGATCTCACGGTCCATGAGTTCCAGCCCCGCGTCGGGCTCTGGGCTGATGGCTCAGAGCCTGGAGCCTGCTTCTGATTCTGTGTCTCCCTCTCTTTCTCTGCCCCTCCCCTGTTCATGCTCTGTCTCTCTCTGTCTCAAAAATAAATAAACGTTAGAAAAAAATTTTTTTAAATAAGAAAATAAATAAATAAAAAGAAGGCTTGAATAAATGGAAATACAGGTTTATGTTAAAGAATGAGAAAACTCAATACATCTTACTAAATGTCTGTATCTTAGTCCTTATAACATGCTTGATTGTCTTTTTACTCTACATAATCCCCATTAGGGAGAGTTACTCTTCAACCACCACACACTGGCCAATCGTTCAAAAACTTCTTACCTCCAGACCTCTCTCTTCAGCTCATTAAATAAATATTTTTTGAGCACCCACTGTGTCTTGTCACTTGAAGAACCTACCAAGCATGTGTTGACTATACACTTGATATCTACATCTGGGTGTCCTCATATTTAATTTGTTCAAAGGGAAATGCATGAACGAATCCTAAATCAATTAGGATTAGGTTTGGTGGCAAAGAGAAATTTCTAAACAAGATGGAGGTTTACATTTCTTTCACATCAAAGATATCAGGAAGCAAGTATGTAGGACACCTCACATACTTTCATCTTTCTGGTCCACCATCATCAGTGAATGGTTTCCATCCTTGTAGTGGCTTTTTTGTCCAAGATGGCTGCTAGACATATAGTCATCACATCCACGTTTCAGGCCAACTAGAAATGAAGGAGAAAGGGAAGAAGGGCAAAAGCTGTTTGAAATAACTTCCTCATAAATCCAATTCAATAGCTTCTACTTAATGTCATTGATCAGAATTTCATCACATAGTCACTTCTATTTGAAAGGAAGTCTAGAAAAATATAATGTTTATGGAGACCTCCAAAAAAATTAAGATTCCATTGATAAGAAAGAGAAAATTGGTGTATGATAAGTAACTGGGATCATAAAAAGTGATGATAGTGGTTGATTGTGGGGAGGGAAATTAAGACCCTGGAGGCCAAGTATGGAATTGAAACTTACTTTTCACTGTATATTCTTCTATTATGCTTTTAAATTTTTTTCCAGAATTATAGGCTGTTTACTAAAAATAAATATTTTAATTGAATTCATTCTTTCATCATGATGAGCCCACCTATTCCACCTTATAAAATTTTTCTTTTAGTAAAAGTTATCACTGGGGCACCTGGTTGGCTCAGTCACTTAAGCATCCAACTTCATCTCAGCTCATGACCTCTCTGTCTGTGAGTTTGAACCCCATGCCAGGCTCTGTGCTGACAGCTCAGAGCCTGGAGCCTGCTTCAGATTCTGTGTCTCCCTCTCTCTCTGCCCCTCCCCTGCTTGCGCGCTCTCTCTCTCTCTCTCTCTCTCTCTCTCTCTCTCTCTCTCTCAAAAATGAATAAACATTAAAACAATTTTTTAATCTGGAAAATAGTAGTATTGTAAAAACACCTTGATCAGTGGAAAAGTGAGTGACCAAATAAACCTCAGCAACCCGCATATGTTACTTCCCTAGACACATAACAAGAATGATAAGTGCACTCTAGTTTTCCCGTTGCCGTAGAAGCTATTGGGAAAATATAATTAAAAAAACAAATCTTCTGTCTTCTATCCTCTCTGCAAAGATAATAGAGAAAGAAAGCATTTTTATGGCATTAAACCAGAATGTGATACACATCACAAGCATTCAATTAAGAGATTGCAAACGGGAAGGAATCTTACTCTTTCACAGAGCTAAGCAGATAGAACTCATCATGTACATGTTTTCAAAATAATAACGAGACCTCAAGTGAGAGAACTTGACAGCACAGTTTTTCATACATAGTTCATCCTAAACTTGCTTGGTAATTGAGGTGACCATCTGTGTTAGCTAATTGGCTTTCTCCAAAGGAGAAACTACTTCTCATATATTTATGACAGGAGGTCATAAATGTTGCAACTTTGAGCTGGACACCCAAAGTTAAGCACCTATCTCCACGGAAACTATAAGAGAGGAGTGATATCTCTCTTGACGTGACATTTCAAAGTTATGGCTCCTTTTCCTAGATCCTTGAAAAAGATCTTCTTGGTTCACAAGGCTGACAAAAGTCCTACCTCGTCCTCCAAAGGATTTATATATGTATAGAAATCCTAGGTGATGAGATTTCTCCCAACACCTAGCCAGATGCTTCCTTCATGTAAAGTGCCACCCCAGTTAGGAACCACTGTTAGGTCCCTTCTCTTCTCTGCCTCTGAGGTCATGTAATATCACTCTTTGGCAAGTATACACAAGCCATCCATCTCGGAGGTACCAGGGACTCTCCCATCAGATTCATCAATGCAAAATTGCTAAATATCCTGAATCCTCAGGAAGACACATTCTATAAATGATGTGTTTAAAACACCCAGAGTGTCTTTTAAAGGAAGTTCTCTTCGACAACGGAGTTGTTCTCAAAAGTACACTAAAGACTCCTTCCCAGGGGAAGTCTATTTTACTAAAAGAAACTCCTCCATAGCCCAGAGCCCAAACCTTAACTCCATTAACTGGAAATAGACCAAAAGGGAGTAACTCTTCCCTGACTGATTGCTAAAGCCAGAGGGCAGAGAATTGTTTGTCTTAGGAGGAAAGACTCCTTTTGGAGCATGAGGTGATGTATAGAAATGGACACTTACATGTGTATAAACAAATCTTGCACATTGTTAGATAATCTCTCATTTTTGCAGAGTAAATCATATATTCCCTCCACAAAAGTCCTTGAGCTCTGTGATTCACCCTGACATATTACAAGTTTATTCAACTAGGCACTTTGTTCACAGGTCTCAGGGTCTCAAGAATATTGGCCTGTTTGGAAAAGCATCCCCCAAACAAACAACTTTTAAAAGATTTAACTGAAAACATAAAAGATTTGTGGATAAACATGTAAAAAAAGTATTCAAATTGACAGTGTGTGTATGAATTACAGGAGAGGGTTTTTTGTGTGTGAAAAGTATTTATTGACATGAAAAGATATGTGAGACACACGGTTGACTCATAAAGTCGAATGCACATCATGATGCTATTTTTTACACTATGTAGAAGTCCAAAAGTCTGAAAGTGTATGTGCTAAATGAACTTGTCTCCTACCTCCAGTCCCTAAATGTTGTGTGAACTTAAGGCAGTCACTTGACTGCCCTAAATTGTTTTTTCATCTAAAATAGAAGCAAAGAAAGGATAAAATCAGAAAATGTCATAAGGTCATTAGCTTTGGAACCAATTTGTATGCAAGCATGTTGTAACCTTCCACTCCCCTTTTGGTGACCAGCACAGGCCTATTAGGGGAGGCTCAGTGAATGTTGCGTTACAGTTAACTTCTTTGGATGGAATGGATGCAAGTTGTGTAGGCTATTTTACGTTAAACAAGATACTACAGTCAAAGCCCACTGTACAGTACTTGCCACATAGAAAGTAGTCCAAAAACTTTAGTTATTATTGTCATCATTATTATTGATCTTATGATTACATGACCCATAAAAATCAGTAAGATGGAAATTATCACAGAATTTTAATATTGGAAACAATACTGAAAGCAAGATGTCTTAGACTAATCCTTAAAATAAAAGGTAGCTTAGGGGCACCTAGGTGGCTCAGGTAGTTAAGCATCTGACGTCGACTCAGGTCATAATCTCTCATTTCCTTAGTTCATGTCCCCCGTCAGACTCTGTGCTGACAGCTCAGAGCCTGGAGCCTGTTTCAGATTTTGTGTCTCCCTCTCTCTCTGCCCCTCCCCTGCTCATGCTCTGTCTCTTTCTCTCTTTCTCAAAAATGAATAAACATTTAAAAAATAATAAAATAAAAAGCAGCTTAATTAAAATCTAGTAGCTGATGATCTAAAAAGAACAATAACAACAAAAAATTAAACACATTATCTAATGTCATTCTTCCTGAACTCAAGACTTAAATGACTTGACTTGGAGTCAAAGATTTCAATAAGAATTAAAATCTATAATCCTATATATAAGATTTTTTAAGTCACAAAAATAAAAGCAACTAATATCTATAATCAGAAATAATTCCTGGGCAGGGGTGCTTGGGTGGCTCAGTCAGTTGAGCGTTAAGACTCATGATTTTGGCTCAGGTCATGATCTCGTGATTTGTGAGTTCGAGCCCCATATCTACACTGTTAGTGCAGAGCCTGCTTGGGATTCTCTCTCCCTCTCTCTCTGTCTCTGTCTCTGTCTCTCTCTCTCTCTCTCTCTCTCTCTCTTTCTCTTTAAAAATAAATAAATAAAGTTTAATAAAGAAACGAAGAAATAATTCCTGGGTAAGTACCCCAAGACTGCCATATCCACAGGCCTACCTTCCACACAGGGTGCCTTGGAACAATGAACAGCTTCCCCACAGGCTTTGGAATGATGTGTTTCCAAGATGCAGAAGGCACGAGCAATCTGCTAATGAGATTCAGCAGGTTGAATTTTGCTTCCCCTATTTGGACTCTGCTCACGTTCTTAGCTGTTGATCAGTTTCCAGAAGAGGGGGAAAAAAAAGTATGATGGATAAATTCGGACAAAATAAAATAATCATAGAATTCAATAACCCCAGTGAGCAGTGTTCATCTAACAGAACAAGGTAAAAAGTTGAATCTCTAGGCAGAATAAGAAAAGAAGACATAAGCCCAGTGTACCCCAAATAATTGTTAGTAAATGTTGTAAAAAGTGGTCTTTCTCTGTAACTGCCCTAGGGCTTTAATACCACTGCAAATGGAGTCACTGAATTAAGTTTCCAAGGAGAATTAATGCATCATTTTGTGACCCATAAAACCATACCAAAACTCACTTAGAGATTCTATTAAGAAAGAAATAATTACTTGCAGGATATGGAGTTATTTGAAGAATCAAATCACTGTAGCCATCACAAAAATCTCCACAGGCTTTGTCAATAGAGAACCCTTCAAATCCTTTAAAAACCTTATGAATACTGTAACAGCTCTAATGAACAAAAAAGAGGTTTTCCGATTCTGCCAAAAGTGTCACTATGAACAATGGAGAGAGAAGAATGCATTTTTCCAGGGAAGAGGAAAGAATTATAATAAAATGATAAAGATGACAGTGATAATATCTACTGAACGACAGTGATAATAGCTACTGAATAACTACCATATGCAAGGCATTGTGTTCACATTATTTTAATTCCCACAAAAGCCCTAATGTGATAAACATTATTTGTCCCCATTTTTTCTGAAGGAAATGCCAACTCATATATAGCAACCATTTTAGATAGACTAAGTAATACTATCTGTTTTGATAAATAACCCCCAAATCCCTGTAGCTTAACACAATAAAAGTGATTATCAAACTCACGAGCCAGGAGATCATGACCTGAGCGGAAGTCGGACACTTAACTGACTGAGCCCCCCGGGCACCCCACATCTTTATCTTTTAAATATCAGGTTAGGTTCCCTTTCTCTCATTCCCCTTCCTCTTTTTGTGTAAGAATTTAACATTTTTTATTTCCCTTACATGTAGAAAGTTCATGGAGATCCAAACACATTTTCTGAGTTTACTTAAGAAACAACATTGCATTGTTTGCATCTTAATGATCTACACAGTTAAAATGGGACAGTTTTGTGAATGGAAAATTGGATGGGTGGAAAATTTCTCTAATTTTTTTGTGATTACTGAAAATAAACTTATCGTATACATGTCTGTCTAAATAAACGCCCTGAAGAACAACATTTTTGTCTTGTCTTGGCAGTGGACTTACATTAGTCATTCAGCTCATGGCCATGTGATTCGGAAGTGATCCATATTTTGTTGTACTTTGATATGAACACCCAAACTGCCTAATGATTTTTTATTTTCTAATTATTATTTTTCCCTTTACAAAAGTAATGTACGCTTATTAGAGAAAATGTAGAAATGATGAGAAAAAATGGAGAAAATGTATGGTGATGGTCCATTTCGTTTATTTCTGACTTTCGCTTTGATAAACGATGTTGAGACGAGTATCTGTGGAGATAAATATTTGTGTTGCTTCATTGATTAATTTCTTAGATTTCAAGTGATAGAATGATTACATGAGAATCTTTTTGTATACTCTCAAATTGCCATCCAGAAAATGTGTGCCAATGTATGTAATAGCGGCAGTATACAAGAATGGCCCACACTAAAAAGAACTGAATATGGCTTTTGCTTGGTGTCTGCCAATTTGAAACATGAAGAGTGTTATATTTCATTGTTTAATTTTTATTTCTTTGAGCGCTAATAAATGGTCTCTCTCTATTTTCTCTTCCTTCATGCCAGACTAACCTGGAGATTTTTTCTACATTTGTTTGTTTGTTTAAGTAATCTTTACACCCAACATGGGGCTCCAACTCAACAACCCCAAGATCAAGAGTTGGCATGTTCCACTACCTAGGCCAGCCAGGCTCCCATAGCCTGGACGTTTTAAATGGGGATCATATTACTAGTTTGTGTGCCCATTTGCTATTGTGGGACCATTGATCTTTTAAATGGCTCCCAGGGATGTCTCCTGTAGAAGGGACACAGACTGCTGACTGTCATTGGTCATCTGCCATTCTCTTTTTTTCTCTGACCTGACTTCCTTCAGAAGTATCTGCAGCCAAGGTCTCTACTGCTGAGAGACTGACACAGGGCATAAGCCACCAACTCAGGTGTCCACAAACAAGCTTCCTTATGCTAAGCAGTAGCACTATGAATGACTCCACTCAATCCAGGGAAGCGTCTGCCTCCCTAATTACTGCTGGTGATGCTGAAGTACTTGTCCTCAGATCACCAAACATGCCTGAGGGCTTTATCCCCTCACAAAGGCTGTCTGACCTAAAGGGGAAGGGCCAGAATTCAAGGTCAACTTCTCAAAGACCCACAGTCAAGCGTTGGTTCCTCTCTGATTCTTTTTGTTTAAATCTCAGGCCAGGAAAAGTCATTATTTCTCATCCTATATCAAAGGAGCAAAAAATATAAACGGACAAGAATTTTTCCAAACTCGTTATTCCTACTAAGAACTTGTGTGGAACTTGCTAAGAACTTAGCAAGGATGAGGGAGTAGTTGAGTAAAATAAGGAATTGAAGGGACCAAAAAAAGCCGACATTTCATAATACCATCTCTTCTTTACAATAAGGACTTAGATATATTTCTTTATGCATGAATTAAAAACCGGAAGTCCACATACCAAAATATTGACTGTAGTATTTCTGGAGCCATAGGATTTGGGGGGAACAAAGGGAGAGACTTCCATTATTTATACTATACACCTCAAAAAGGGAGAAAAAGGCATATTGAGATTATAGATCATTTTTGCAATTTTTTGGTATTTTATGTATTTGCCAAATTTGACTGCATAAAAAATTATGTACCAAAAATACAATAACCAAAGTTAAGGAACAAAATAAAATCAGCTAAATAAATGCTGATATCCATTATATATATATATATATATACACACACACACATACATACACACACACACATATATATATATAATACCTTTTATAATTTATTCACAAACTAGGAACACACACACACAATTTAGTGGTGTAGCAAATTTGACAGCAAATCCAAATGGACAACAGATATATAATAAAAGGCTCAAATTGATAGTAATCAGGGAAATAAAAACTAAAGTGACACTGAGATACCATATTTCACCCATAAGCCCAGGGGGAAAAATGAGTAGAGCTATAGAACTTTTTACTGGTGGAAATGTGAGAAAAGGTGTGCTCTCATGTATTGCTAGACGTTTGAAATATTTCAGCCTTTAAGGGGAGCAGTGTAGAGATCTATTAAAATTAAAAGTACATATACCCTTTAACACAGAAATCTCACTCTTGGAAATCTATCTCATAGACATAAAAACCAGTTGGTGAGAACATGCCTATAGACATGATTATTGCAAAATTTATCAGAACTTAAGCACAGAAACAAAATGAATGCCCATCAATATATGAATTGCTGAGCGACACATCACAGAACAGAATATTATGGAGCCATCGTAAATAACAAAGTGCTATGTCAGATGATTTAGACAGATTCCCAAGGGATACTATTGAGTGAGAAAGCAAGAAGCAGAAAAATATACATAAAATCATACTTTTGAAGAAAGAAAGAGAAATCCTGGTATTTAGAAATCCTGTATATGTATACATGTCAGTGTAGTATTCCATGAATGCAAGGCAAAGTGCAGGTTAATTTATTAGAGTGGTTTACACTAAGTTATTATATTGCGGTATCCTGGAGGAAGGTGCAGGAGCTGATATAATGGGTGCAGAGAAAAGAATGATGGGGAAATCTAATCCCAGACAGAAAAGAAAGGAAAAAGAACACTGGCTTTTTAAAAATATCTATGTAATAATCATATTTATATTTTTAAGCAAAATTATATGAATGTAGGTAACTTTTTACTTTTTAATGTATATCTTATAAATAAGGAAATATACTCCTAAAAATTGAGATATATACATTATAAAAATAGTTAGCTATAAAAATCATATAAAAATATAGACCATAGTCAAGGGGAAATTATACTTTGCTTGATATCAAGGTCAAGAAGTTCAAGTTTCAAAAATAGTCAATCATAATTTATCATGATGTCAGCTAATACTCTGTTTATGTTAAAGATCAGTACAAATTATCCAAAAAATTTTTGATAGTTTTGAAAAAATGGTATACAAAAAAGGTTCCAAAAATAGGTCAAACCTGTGAAATTAAAAATCATTAATAAGTGAGCTTTTACAGCATAAATGGAATGGCATTGATAGTACTAATTCAAGAAATGATTTATAAACTGTTCATAATGATAAAACTGAAATGGTAACTAGGAATTTCAATAATAAGCTTTAGGGTAAACCAGGTTTGGAGTTAATCCCAAATTTCTTGGACAATCAAAAACAAGATGGTTGGTTTGTTTTTTTGGTTTTTTTAAAAGATATAGGGGCACGTGGGTGGCTCATTCAGTTAAGCATCCAACTCTTGATTTCAGCTTAGATCATGATCCCAGGGCAGTGGGATCAAGTCCTGCATCAGGCTTTGCACTGAACATGGAGGATGCTTAAGATTCTCATTCTCCCTCTCTCTCTTCCTCTCCCCAGTTTGCACTCTCTCACTCTCTCTCCCTAAAATAAATAAATAAATAAATAAATAAATAAATAAATAAATAAATAAATAAAATAAAAATTTAGACTACCTATGTCTGAGTTGACTGGTATTTTCAATAAAGATACCATTTGTCAAATAAGATATGAGAGTAATAAACCTGTGGACAAAACTTGAGCCATAGAATTATTTACCTTTGAATTATCTGTCCCAGTTTAGTGAAAATAACTTTAAAACAAAATGGTACTAAGAACATCAGCAGAGCCTTTTGAAGAGTACAATAGCATGTTCTGGGTGAAGAGAAAGGCAAGATTACTGAGATGCAAAGCTAGACTATAATCAAAGGGATGGGGTTTAAAAGACTCTAGAACGTGTTCAGAAATATCTCATCTCGGGGTGTCTGGGTGGTTCAATCAGTAGAGCATCTGGCTTTGGTTCAGGTCATGATCTCATGGTTTGTGAGTTGGAGCCCCGCATCAGGCTCTCTGCTGTCAGCAGAGTCCTTCAGATCCTCTCTCTCCCTCTCTCCCTGCCCCTCCCTGGCTCATGTCTCTCTCCCTCTCTCAGAAAAAATAAATAAATAAACATTTTAAAAAAAGAAATATCTCATCTCTTAAACTGAAAAAAATTAAAGTTCCATTTCTAAAGTTTGTATTCAACTCTCCTATATTAAATAGTCCCTCTTTTTTGCTATCCCTGCCTCCAGGACTGTATTCAGTTAGCAGTAGTCTGTATAAAGTATGATAGGAGAGTGAAAAACACCACCATGTCTCTATCATGGGACTGCTGTCTTTTCCTGTCTGACGTGAAATTCTCAAAATTGGAGTCATCAGTGCCACCTCAGAGTCTAGATGCCATATTTATGATGTGATCAAAATCATTTTCTCATATCTGACACTTCCTAAATTTGCTCACTGTCACCTTGAAATAAAAAGAGATTATTTTAAATTTTTTATTTATTCATTTATTTACTGACAGAGATCTCGAGCAGGGTAGGGGCAGAGAGAGGGAGAGTGAGAGAATCCTAAGCAGGCTCTCCATGGCCAGCACAGAGCTTGATGCTGGGCTTGAACCCACAAACCGTGAGATTGTGACCCGAACCAAAACCAAGAGTTGGATGTTTAACCAACTGAGCCACCAAGGCACCCCAGTATTTTAAATGAACATTCTGGCTTGTATGTTAAGAAAAAGGGAATAGAAATATAGTGGCCACTGTTCACAAATATAGGATGCAATGGGCATGCTCAATTTTGTTCATTGAAACATAAGTTTGCAGGGGTGCCTTGGTGGCTCAGTCAGTTAAGCGTCTGACTTTGGATCAGGTCATGATCTCAGTTCATGAGTTGAAGCCCCCTGTTGGGCTCTGTGCTGACAGCTTGGAGCCTGGATCCTGCTTAGTATTCTGTGTCTCCCTCTCTCTCTGCCCCTCCCCTGCTGGCGCTCCGTCTCTCTCTTTCTCTCAAAAATAAACATTAAAAAAAATTTTTAAAGGAAACATAAGTTTGCAAAACTCATTTAGAAACAGCTTGGTGTTAGATTTTAATATTTTCACCAGGACTACCATTTTGGGGACCGTATTCTAAGAAAACAATTCTAAATCTAAGGAAAAAAATACATACACATAGCTCCTCCCACTATTATCTATAATAGAAAAACCAAAAAGAAAGAACAGTTTAAATTTCCATA
The DNA here is from genome assembly GCF_018350175.1 of Felis catus. Classification (NCBI taxonomy): domain Eukaryota; kingdom Metazoa; phylum Chordata; class Mammalia; order Carnivora; family Felidae; genus Felis; species Felis catus. The sequence continues at coordinate 89,145,345 of NC_058374.1, forward strand.
GAATAATATTAACAATGGTATATCCACCTTCCCAGTATTATGCAGTCACTAAAAATAATGTTTAAAAGGACTATGTCAAGGCAACAAAAGCAGATATAAACACGTGGGACTATATCAAACTAAAAAGCTTCTATATAGAGGGAAAGCCATCAACAAAATGAGAAGGCAACCTACCAAATGGAAGAAAATATTTGCAAATCATATATCTGATAAGAGGTTAATATCCAAAATATAAACAACTCATACAAGTCAATAGCTAAAAAGCAAGCAATTCACTTAAAAATAGGCAGAGGATCTGAATAGACATTTTTCCAAAGAAGACATACAGATGGCCAACAGGTATATGAAAAGATGCTCAACATTACTGAACATCAAAGAAATGCAAATCAAACCACAGTGATATATCACCTTACACCTGTTAGAATGGTTATTACCAAAAAGATAAGAAATAACAAGTGTTAGTAAGGATGTAGAGAAAAAGGAAGCCACGTGCACTGTTAGTGGGAATGTAAATTAGGCAGCCACTATGGAAAACAATATGGCAGTTCCTCACAAAATTAAAAAGGGAACTACCATATGATCCAGCAATTTTATTTCTGGGTATTTATCCAAAGGAAACAAAAGCAATAACTCAAAAAGACATGTGTACCCCCCTGTTCATCGCAGCATTATTTACAGTAGCCAAGACATGGAAATGATCCAAGTTCCATCATTGGATGAATGGATTAAAAAAAACTGTGGTATCCACACAATCTCACACACATACACACACACACACACACACACACACACACACACTCACACACACACACACACACACACACACACACACACACACAGCGGAATATTATTCAGCCATAAAAAAAAGAAGGAAACCTTGCCATTTGTGACAACATGAATGGACCTTGAGGATATTATGCTATTATGCTAAGTGAAAAAAGTAAGAAAAAGTTAAATACTATATAATCTCATTTGAAAAAATATTTGAACTCATAAATAGAGAGTAGATTGGTGATTGCCAGGGGTAGAATGGAGGGTGGGCAAAGTGGATTAAGGTGGTTGAAAGGTACAAACTTCCAGTTATAAAATAAGTCAGGGGGATGTAATGTACAGCATGGTGACTGTGTTGTGTATTTGAAAGTTGCTAAAAGAGTAGATCTTGAAAGTTCTCGACATCAGGGGAAAAAATTGTAACTATGTGTGGTGATGGATGATAACTAGGCTTGTTATGGCGATCATTTCACAGTGCATACAAATATCAAATCAGTCTATTGTATGCCTGAAACCAATGCAATCGTTATATGTCGATGATACCTCAATAAAAATAAATCAGTGACAAATAAGAGACTATACCATACAATGGAACATTTTGAAACCATAAGAAGGAATGAAGTACTGATTCATACTACAACATGAGAAACTTTGAAAACGTTATGCTAAGTAAAATAAGGCAGACACATAAGGCCGTTTGTTGTATGATTACTTACATGAAGTGTCCAGAACAGGCAAATCCGCAGACAGAGAACATACATTTGAGGCTTCCAGGAGTCGCAGAGAGAGGGAGAAATGGGGAGAGAAGAGGTAGGAGATTTATTTGGGAGGATAAAACTTCCAGAATTAAACAGTGATGGTTGTACTACCTTTTAAATATGCTAAAAACTGCTGAATCATACCTTTTAATAGGGTATATTTTATAGTATGTGAATTACAGCTCAATAACTTATTTTTAAAAGACTATACCAATATAGTAAATGTTTACAACATGATGTTGAAAAGTAAGGAATAAAATTATATATGCAATATAGGCTGCTTAAATAGATCTCAGAGAGGATAGCTGACATCATAAAGCTTACTTGTTTTTTTCATACCATATCCATGCTCATTTCAGAGGAAAAAAAGAAACTTCTGCTAATTTCTGCCTGTTAGTAGAAAATTAGTTCTTCATCAGAGTAATAATATTCCTAAACTAGCCTAATTTCTAGAGATATTGATACTACCTAAAATTAAAAAACCATGTGTCTGAGGCTTGAGTTTTATTTTAGTCAATAAAACATCTTCAGGGCACTTGGGTCACTCAGTCGGTTCAGCTCTGGACTCTTGATCTCACGATTCATGAGATCAAGCCTTACATGGGGGCTCAGAGCTGACAGCCTAGGCCCTGCGTGGGGTTCTGTCTCCCCCTCCCTCTGCCCCTCTCCTGCTAGTGCTCCCTCCCTCTCTGAAAATAAATATATAAACTTAAAAAAACAGAAATTCTGAGGGCACCTGAGTGTCTCAGTCAGTTAAGTGTGCCAATCTTGATTTCCACTCAGGTCATGACCTCACAGTTTGTGGGATCAAGCCTCACATTGGACTCTGTGCTGACAGTACAGAGCCTGCTTAGGATGCTCTCTCTCCCTCTCTCTCTCTGTCCTTCCCCCATACATGCTCACTCTCTCTCTCTCTCTCTCAAAATAAATAAACATTAAAGAAAAATTCCTATGTAGACGATCATGTCATTAAATAAATAAAGCTCTTCCTTTTATCTTTTTTAAGTTTTATTTATTTATTTTTGAGAGAGAGACAGAGAGAGTGAGTGGGGAAAGGGCAGAGAGAGAGGGAGAGAGAGAGAATCCCAAGCAAGCTCTGCGCTGTCAGCACGGAGCCTGACACAAGTCTGGAACTCACACACCGTGAGATCATGACCTGAGCCGAAACCAAGAGTCAGACTCTTAACCAAATGAGCCACCAAGGTGCCCCTTCATTTATTTTTTTTAATTGAAGTGGTAGTCAAAGACTGCTTCTCTTTTTAAAATTATTTACTTATTTTTTATTAAGTAAACTATACCCACAACATGGGTTTCAAACTCACAATGCTGAGATCAAGAGTTGCGTGCTCTACTGACTGAGCCATCCAGGTGCCAAATACCTTCATTTTAAAAGAACATTTCCATTGAAACAGTTCTGTCAGAAGCTTTCCAATGCATCATAGTTGGGAGCTGCCGACGGAAGAAATATTTGAGCAGAGATTTCCAGGAATCACAGAGCAAAACCATTCATGCAGTGACATGAGGAACTGACAAGTGAACCAACAGCACGGTTCACGTTACTTCATCAGAGTTTGTGAGACGTCATTAAACTCCCAGATAGGCTTCAGACTTATCCCCAAGCACTCGTTTCCTGGGAGTGAGTTGATAGGTTTAATTTTTCTGTGTGATTTTAAGAATTCAAGATATATCCCAATGGATAAGAAAATGAATTTTAAGTACAAAATGTAAATTTCTCTAAGAACTGTTTTTTCTATGTATTACTCTTTATGTGTGTTTCATTTACTACTTGGTTAGTAAATAAACTTTCATTGTTTAAATCAGTAAGGATAATATTCTTCATCAGAGATGTGCTCTATCTGGATTCAGATCGCAAATTCATCCTTGTGTAGCTGCACTTTGATCATGTACTTAACTTCAAGTTCTCAAGTTTCCTGATCCATAAAATGGGCAGTTATTCCTTTGAAGAATGCACATACACACATAAATATACTCTGGGTGTGTGTGCAGTTTCTTTGCATGGTGTGTATTCTTTTCCTTTGGGGGAGATAGATGTATATATTCACTTCTTTAAACCATTTAAAACTATGACAGGGAAAAGCACTAGTCGAAAAAAGATAAAGAAAAAAGAGACAAAAAATAGTCTCTTAAATACAGAGAACAAATTGGTGGTTGTCGGGAGTGGGGGGTGGAGGCAGGGAGGACAATGGGTGAAATAGACAAAGGAGATTAAGAGTACATTTATTTATCTTGAACACTAAGAAATGTATAGAATTGAATCATTCTATTGCCCACTTGAAAGTAATATAACACTGTATGATAACTGTACTTGAAAAAAAAAAAGGAACAAAACGTTAGTTATAGGTTGGGGGTAAAAGAGTCCCTAGAGAAAATAAGAAGTATACGCAATGCTGAATGAGAACATCTGTCAAGGCAGAAGGCCTAGAGTACGTAGCGAATGAATACAGTAGAGATGTCCTATGGAGAGAAGAAAAAGAACCTCCAGGTAGGGTAGAACCTCCAGCTAGGAGGACCCAGAGCCCAGTGTCCTGACTATTCCTCTACTTACCAGACACATACAAATGAGAATATTCAAAAACTTGACTCAAACCAGCCCCAAGGTCAAACGTCTTCATGAATACACCCTGATGTCCTAGGGCTTGTCTCTCTTTCCTTTGGCATCACTAAACCATCCAAGAACCAGTAAAGAGTTTCATAAGGGCTCTTGGGTGGCTCAGTCTGCTAAGCCTCTGACTTCAGCTCAGGTCATGATCTCACGATTCATAAGTTCAAGCCCCAGTCCAGCTCTGTGCTGACAAATCAGAGCCTGGAGCCTGCTTCAGATTCTGAGTCTCCTTCTCTCTGTGCCCCTCCCCAACTCATGCTGTCTCTCTCTCTCTCTCTCTCTCTCTCTCTCTCTCTCTCAAAAATAAAAATAAACGTTAAAAAATTTTTTAAAAGTTTCATAAACTTTCTCTTCCTTTTCTCTCCTCTCTCCTTTTGTTTTCCTCTAAATGTGTGGAATATAATGAAACACCTTTTAAGAAAATTCGGAGTCTCTGCCTTTGCATTCCCAATGGTCTTTGTACAGAACTGCCTTTCGAGGTGGAAACAAAAAGGAATCTTAACTAAAGTTTAGTTTTAAAACTTCAAACCCGGTAGCACAGGGTCGCCACTGCACAGCTATAGCAGCTGCGGGTGTAGGAGGTGGTGAACTCCACAGTGCAGGGTCTGGAGAGACAGAACTTCCAGAAGGTGCAGTGTCCACGGTTGTGAGGACTGCCAGGCGGCCATGCAGCAGGTGCACCAGTGCAGTGAGTGCTGCCATATGCCTCCGGCTCAAGCCCAGGCCCTGGTGACCAATGAGTTGGAGAAGTTCTAGGACTGCCTGGCCTGGTGCACCATGCATTGCATCAAAAAAGCCAAAGATTCAATAGATGCGGAAAGTAAAGAGCTTCAGGTGAAGTGGCAGCTGGAGAGTTATGTGGCCAAGTGTGTGGATGACCACATGCACTGAGAAGATGAAGGAGTTTCTCCTGTCCATTTGGAAATAGAAGTCTTTGCAATGGCCATTGGAATGGACAGCAGGAATCTATTTAAAAAGAGAAATGGCGGGGGGGGGGTGCGCCTGGGTTGCTCAGTGGGTTGAGCATTGGACTTCGGCTCAAGTCATGATCTTGAGGTTCGTGGGTTTGAGCCCCACGTCAGGCTCTGTGCTGACAGCTCACAGTCTGGATCCTGCTTCAGATTCTGTGTCTCCCTCTCTCTCTGTGCCGCTCCCGCACTCATGCTGTCTCTCTAAACAAACAAACAAACATTAAAAAGAGAAATGGGAGCTTTGGTCCTTCAAGTGAGTTTATGAGGAAATTAGCGATGGCAGCAAGTTTGAGGCATGTGTCACTTTCCTCCAGACACTGGTTCCTTTATGTTTCAACCCTAGAAAGTGAAATGAGAAACACTGGTGCTAACGTTTGGGACAGAGATAACATAGAGAGTTTTTGGTAGCCTAAATTTCACATGCTTGTCCTGAAACTAGGGATCTCAGTCGTGCCAAGCCAGAGCCCTCCAAGGTTCCAGATCTTTCTTAGTATACAGGTACCAACAGGCTGGTGGGTCCCTCTAACCTTCCTATGATCTGGTGGTCTGAGCAGAAGTGCTTCTGTTTGTTGCCAACCTCCTGTTTATCAGAAGGATCTCTAAATCATTTTCCATAAGCTGATAAAATTCATGGGGTCACTAATGTAGAAGGGAAAAAAGGTTTCTGGGCCTTTGCTTTGCTTGGTTTTGTTTTATATACAAAGACTTGAAGTTGATTTAAGATGCAGAGTTGGGAGAGGTAGTTTGGATAAGAACTTTGAACCGTTCTTGTGGATATCTGTTTCTGACCATCAACTGTGGATATGCATTTCTTAACATACACATTACACCTTTCAGCTAGGAGACCCTGCAAAACCAAGAGAGGTGATGTTACACTGGGTATGGGAAGCCACCTTCCCTCTCTCTGGCTGCCATGGTGGGCCGGGAGGCTATCTACAGCAGAGCGACAGGACAATCTTGCCGTGACACTCCCCCTTGAAGAGAAAGGGGGTTTTGGCTGCACTATATACCAGTATCCAAGAATGATCATTGAAGGAGGAACTGTTGCCTTCTTAAGAGAATTCTTAAGTACCGGATTTGGGAAAACCTGGTTTTTATAGAACAGAATGGAATGAAAGCCTACACTCAGTATTGCTTATTTTGCCCCCTGAAATAACAAAACCCGATGAAACAATCTCTTGGCAACAGGAAGGTCAAAGGAGAAACAGTAGGCAACTCAGGGGTGAGCTGTGATTCCTTTAAAGCAAAAGGGGGCAACCCCCCCCCCAATACCAAATACCACTTTTGCCTGGGGCCTTTGCAGCAAGCAGTGTTCCTGCCCCAGCTCTAGCACCTTTTCATTTTGATAAGCACCTTATTGTCTTTTTACCAACTTATTACTTGAAATGGTAATATAGCCTGTGTTTGGTGATTCAAGGCCTTGATCTATTTTCCTAGTGGTTCAGTTTTTAAAAAATGAATAAGGTTTACTTTTTCCTCCAAAAAAAAAAAAATTCAAAACCAATGCAGTTGTCATGAGTATTGAATGCGATGATTTATTTGAAGTACTTAGCAGGATGTATAAACATCCAACTAATGCTAGTTGTTGTTGTTAGTTTTTGTACTATGCTCAGGGTATTAACTGACCTCCTGGTTCCCTGAAAAAAATAAGTCCCTCATCATACGGAAGTCACTTACTCTCTTTGCATTAGATATATGAGAAAGTGTTTTTCTTTTCCTGTTCAAAACCCTAGGGAAATTAACTCCTTTAGGTGGGTTATGGAAGTCTAGAGTCTCAGATACAAAGACTCCTTCTAGTAGAGATTTAATGAAAACTTTGTTGGTAATGTAAAATCCATTTATACAAATGCAATTCTTTTGCCTGGACACAGGATGGAAAAAAAAATGTCATATTATTATTATGTATTATAAATACACAAATCTATTTTACTAGCTTTGTGGTTTCTTTGAAGTGATTTTTAAATATACTGAGAAAACTTTTTCCTTTCTATAGACTCATAAATATATAACACTCAGGTACTCATATGGTGTATTATTTATGGTTAAATTTATGACAGGATTATCCTTTCATTGCTTCCTTGTGAATTAATTTCCATATACTACTGAATAGTATTCTTTTCTATTACAGTCATTTGCTTTAGGCTATGAAATGTATTTTGTAAGGAACAAGATGGTGAAATATGCTTCAAACATACCATACTGTATTTTTCAATTCATAGTTAAGTTATAACATAAAGTCCCTGGTATTAAGACACCGAATGATTTAGTGAGAAAAATCTGAGATTCCTAGTCTGGATTTGAATTTGAACTGAATTACTTAACTTCTGAGTGGCCTAAAGCAAGTTCCTTGGTCTTGTTTTGCCTCTGTTTTTTCATTCCTTCTTCCTGGATCCATGCAAAATTGAAAATAATTAACACGGCGTTTCAAAACAATTCAATTAATCGATTGTAGGGGACTCTGTATGATTTTGAGGGCTGAAAGATTCGCTTCCCAACACCTATTTCTCCTTTCTAACAGCACCCAAATGTCATTCTGAGGAGCTCTAGCCCATTGTATGTGGCCTGGTGGGGCTCTATTTAGATTCCCTAGCTTCCCCTAGACAAAGGACATACCAACGCCCCACGATGGGCCAAAGATTCTCTCCCTCAGTGGGTGAAATAGAAACTGGATACGTTTACCATTTGATTTTTCCCCAAGGAACAGGGTCCTGAACACATTTGTCGTACAATAAGCCCCATGTTGTGCTTTCCACCTCAAGAGGAGCCCTGGATGAACCTGTTTCCAGCTTAGTTTCTCAGCTTCCCATAAATTACGTGAGCATGCGAGAATCTCCGTAGATTCCTTCCTGCTTAGGTTGGCCAGAATCACCTATTTCTGTTGTTTACAACAAAAGAGCCCCCATGAATAGGTCAGTCTAATTCTATTGAAGGTTTTCTCAGAGCAGACACTAAGCAGGGCATTGTGAGGGCTACAGCAATTCTTCAAGCATAGTGACTATTTCTAACTCACTGGGGAAACAGGTCCATAAAAAGAAAGTACTGTGTAAGGCAATGGATAATAAGCACCAAATGAGTAGGAAAAACAATCCTTGAGAGGTGGTGCTTTATTGTGGTAAAAATATCCTGCTGGAACCAGATATTGTGCATCTGAGCCCCAACTCTGCCACTTTTTACCTGTGATGGGCACATTTCTCAGACTCATCCCTTCTCTCCTGCTGCAGTTAATAAGAAAGCAGATTTTGGGGGGCATCTGGGTGGCTCAGTCAGTTAAGCATCCAACTTCAGCTCAGGTCATGATCTCACAGTTGGTGAGTTGAAGCCCCGCGTCAGGCTCTGTGGTGACAGTTCAGAGCCTGGAGCCTGCTTCAGATTCTGTGTCTCCCTCTCTCTGCCCCTTCCCCACTCTTGCTCTGTCTCTCTCTCTCTGTCTCTCTCTCTCTCTCTCTGTCTCTCTCTCTCTGTCTCTGTCTCTCTCTCTCAAATATGAATAAACATTTAAAAAATTTTAATTAAATTTCAAAACTGTAAGGTTCTTAATAGTTTCCTTTAAAGCAGGTAGTAGACTGGGAATTAAGAACAAAATTCAGAAACACTCCTTTTCCAAGAGAATGCTTTATTTCTTCATCTGCCTCCATGTACCGAGAAAAATTTTAAAGAGAGTCAAAGGGAAAGGACAAAGGATCTTTACTTCAGGGTTGTGGCGTGAGAGACAGAACCCCCTGCCCAACCAACAACCCTCCTCACTCTCCATGCTTCTTCCTGGCTCTCCCAAGCAGCAGAGCAGGTAAGTGAGATGCTCTCAGGATCCAGAATGGAAGGATTGATGAAGCTGCTCCACCTTGAGACAGTTCACACACTGCTTTTGTCCCCTCAAGCTGTTGCAGATGGACTCCATTCAAGCTTCGTGGGAATGCTTTGCCACAGAGACTGCATCTGCTTTCCCGTGGCCTGGAATACTCTTACCTCAGATTTCCAGATAGCTCAGTCCCTCAGCTCCTCCTTACTTGAATGTCACCATCTTGTCAAGGCCTTTTCTGATCACCCTATTTAAAAATGTCAGTCCCCTATCTATCTATCTATCTATCTATCATCTACCTATCCATCCATCCATCCATCCATCCACCCACCCATCCATCTATCCATCCTGTTTCTTCCTTATCCCCTTTTCCTGTTTTATTTTCCTCCATAGTACCATCGCCATCTGCCCTGTCGTCCAGACCATTCTCCACATCAACCCCCCAACCTTCTCAGCCCTGCTTTGTCACAAGAAGGCTGACCAGTGGACTCTATCTGCAACTTCCCTTGTCCTCTGGCTTCCTTTGTTGGATTTGACCAATGGGAGACAGCAGGAGGAGGTCTGGGGGAAGAAGAGGTTGGGGATTTATGGTCCCGGCTCCATTCCTGCTAAGTCCCTGTGCATGGGCTGCCTTCCTTAATGAAGATCACAGCTCCTGTCAGGTGGCCCTCTCCATTCAGCTTTCCTCTCTGGGTTCTGGTGAATTCTCCATCACCTTACCTTACAGGTCTCAGGGTGTTAGGACCTCCCCACCACTGCTAACTCCAAGGCACAATGCATCCTTTGCTCTTGTAACCCTGCTTCATTTTGTTAATTATTAACCTTTACTAAACTCTTTATTAATTATCTATTAATTATATTAATTATTGATTTTTGTTGAACACTTCTGACATCGCCCATTTTGACTGACTTTTTTACTTTCCTAACGGCTGCATCATCTGACATCCTATACATTTTACTTAATTTTTACTGTTTGTCTCTCCCACTAGAACATAGGATCCATTAGGTCAAGAATATTTATCTCTTATAGAACAAACCAAGGGTTGCAGGAGGGGAGGTGGGTGGAGGATGGCCTAAATAGGTGATGGGGATCAAGGAGGGCACTTGTGATGAGCACTGGGTGTTGTATGTAAGTGATGAATCACTAAATCCTACACCTGAAACTAATATGTGTGTAAACTGTATGTTAACTAACTGGAATTTAAATCAAAACTTGGAAGAAAAAAAAAGAATGTTTGCCTCTTTTATATACTTCTATATTCCTAGAACTTACAACAGAACATGGCACATAATCAGAGCAGAATAAATAGTTGTTAGGTACGTGATTGAATAATGAATGAATGTATGACCTAGGAAGAGACATGTAAAGTCAAGTCTGTAGATCTTTATCTTCTCTATATACAGGGTTCCTGCCTTTACAGATGGTGTTCCCTTCCTTCCTTCCTTCCTTCCTTCTTCCTTCCTTCCTTCCTTCCTTCCTTCCTTCCTTCCTTCCTTCCTTCTTCCCTTCCTTCTTTTCGTTCTTTCATTCTTTTGTTCTTTATTTCTTTTGGTGTCAAAAGCAAATGTTTTCTCTAGGTGGGTGGGCATTATTTCAGCTCCCAATTTATACTTAACATTTTTACATAACATCATCTAGGAACATCTTAGAGAATACACATAAGTAAACCCATATATTTATAATCTGACATAGCTTTTTACTTCATAATGTTCATAAACAACATTGCTAAGCCGGAGGTAAAATCATGTAAAAACATTTTTTTAATCTTTATTTATTTTTGAGAGAGAGAGAGAGAGAGACAGAGCATGAATCTGAAGCAGGCTCCAGGCTCTGAGCTCTCAATACAGAGCCCAACGCAGGGCTCGAACTCACGGACCACAGGATCCTGACCTGAACCGAAATCAGACACTTAACTAACTGAACCACCCAGGTGCCCCAGAGGTAAAATCATTTGAAAACAAAGAAAAGAATTGGGCTCTGGGCTGGCAGCGTGAGCCTGCTTGGGATTCTCTCTCTCCCTCTTTGCCCTTTCCCTTCTCTTGCTCTCTGTCTCTCAAAATAAATAAATAAACTTTTTAAAGAACAAATAAATAAAAATAAAACAAGACAAAGAGCAGCCCAGCAATGAGGAGAAAATTGCCAACCAAACCTGACATCTGGATGGGCAATAACATATAACCCTGAAGCATAGATTCCAGTATTTCGTTTCATTTATTTACTATTTATTTATTTATTTATTTATTTATTTATTTATTTATTTTAGAGAGAAAGAGAGTGTGCAAGAGTGGAGGAGAGGGGGAAAAGGGGAGAGAGAGGATCTTAAGCAGGCTCCACCCTCCAAGCAGAACCTGACACAGGCTCAATCCTGCGACCCTGGGATCATGACCAGAGGCAAAATCAAGAGTGGGATGCTCAACTAACTGAGCCACCCAGGTGCCCCTCATTTTAAAAATATTAACTATAATATAAGCCTCATGAGAAAAACACTTACAGCTAGCACATATTAGATTCTCAGTAAGTATTTGCTAATGCCATAAATGAAAGTCACTCTGTACTAAGGAAATATTTGGAAATGACAGAAATATTTGTGATTGGATAATTGTTGCAACACTTTGCTCCCTCCTTGTAATGGAATATTATGCCCCCACTCATTGTCATGTGAAGTATATCCTATGGAAGAAACAGTCCTCATCTCATTGATTCTGAGGATAGCGATGTGGTGTTAACATACTTTGGCCTATGGGATGTGAGCAGAAGCAGCATTGTGCAAGTTCTGAATACAACCTTTAAGTGTGATTTCTCATTTCAGCATGGTTTGCTGTTGCTGTATTCTGCCATGAAAAAAAAACAGCATGTGCAGGGGCACCTGGCTGGCTGAGTCAGGAGAGCATGAGACTCTTGATCTCGGGGTTGTGGGTTCAAGCCCTGTGTTGGGTGTAAAGGTTACTTAAAAGTAAAATTTTAAGGGGCGCCTGTGTGGCTCAGTCAGTTGAGCGTCCGACTTTGGCTCAGGTCGTTATCTCGTGGTCCATGAGTTCGAGCCCTGCGTCAGGCTCTGTGCTGGCAGCTCAGAGCCTGGAGCCTGCTTCGGATTCTGTGTCCTCCTCTCTCTCCACCCCACCCCTGCTTGTGTTCTGTCTCTCTCTGTCTTTCAAAAATGAATAAACATTTTTAAAAAAAAAATTTTAAGTAAAATTTTAAAAGGAAGGGAGGGAGGAGGGAAGGAAGGAAGGGAGAGAGGGAGGGAGGAGGGAAGGAAGGAAGGAAGGAAGGAAGGAAGGAAGGAAGGAAGGAAGGAAGGAAGGAAATTAGAACATGTGCAGATAGAAGAGGCTCACTCAGACCAGTCCCAAACCAAGAAGACACATAGAGCCAATCCTCAGTCTACTGGCAGCCTAGAACCACAGAGCCACGGCGGATCAAAAGCAACATGTATATGGACAACAGATACATGTAGGATGTTTGTTATGCAGGATTACCACTGCAGATACAGAAACCGGTACCCAGAAATGGGGTGTTGATGGGATAAAACCCTAAACTATATGGATGGAGGAGGGGTAAGGACACAGTTACAGGAAACAGAGAAATGACAACCCGTATTATTTAATGACACATTTCATAAAATTATCATGCATATTAGCTTTCTATCCTGAGATGAGCTTTCAAGACAAGCTTGTTGTTGCCATTTTTACACCAGTGAGTCAGCCCTTCCTGACACCATTTCGTAGCAAATTGATTTCCTGTCTCTTAAAGTATTTTCATTTTACTAGTATATACAGAATGGTGATAGTACTGTGTGTTATTTAGAAATCAATCTGTCATTGAGACTGAAAGTGGATGTATAATAATTGCCCATCCCATGAAGGCATTTTTAATGTTCACCAAAAAATCCATTTCTGTGCAATATTCTAGAAGTAATGCTGTGTAGTGGGTGTTTGCATCCATTTGAAGATGCTGAATATATAATTGCCTTTTTTTTTTAACTTTAGAGAGACAGTGAGCAGAGGAGAGGGACAGAAGGAGACAGAATCTTAAGCAGGCTCAATGCTCAGCACAGAGCCCGACATGGGGCTCAATCCCATGAATCCTGGGGTCGTGACCTGAGCCAAAATCCAGTCAGATGCTCAGCTGACTGAGCTACACAGGTTCCCCCGTGCATTAATTCATTTAATCCTACACTGAAGTAGAAGGTATTTATTATCTCCATTTCATAGCTGAGGCAGAAAAAGATTAAGTTCAGAGAAACAGCAATGGTTGGATCTGGATTTGAACCCAGCCAGACTGGCTTCTGAGCCTGCATCTTACTCACTCATTCCCCACCCTACTGCCTCTGAGGATGAATGAGGCCCCACTCCTGTCCTCCATGAGCCTACAGTTCAGTAGTGAATACAGACAACAACTACAGTATAGTGTGATGTGTGCCATATTAGCTATACAAGGAACAGGATTAGAAAGGAGAAATTAAATTTCTAGAATAGTAGGGAAGACTCCTCAAAGAAAGTGACACCAACTTGATTATCATAAATAAAATTCATATTTGAAATTCTGTTTAGGGGCGCCTGGGTGGCTCAGTTGATTAAGCAACCAACTTCGGCTCAGGTCATGATCTCGCAGTCTGTGAGTTCGAGTCCCACGTTGGGCTCTGTGCTGACAGCTCAGAGCCTGGGTCCTCCTTTGGATTCTGTGTCTCCCTCTCTCTCTCTCTGTCCCTTCCCTGCTCATACTCTGTCTCTCTTTCTCTCTCTCTCTCTCTCTCTCTCTCTCTCTCTCAAAAATGAACATTTAAAAAAATTTTTTTTCATTCTATTTAAACTCATTTCATGTACCTAACTTAATTGGCTTTGGTCACCAAGCAATAATTTATAACACTAAACTATATATTACTTGATCCCAGGGCACAAAATTCAACTAGTTAAGTAATTATGTTTTCAAAAATACAACAGAAATTAGAAGAATAAACTAAGTCTTTTAAAAATGCATTAACTCTCCACCATTCCCATGAACAAAACAGGAATGATGTGAAAATGAGAGACTACAACACAGAGGTTTATGTACTTGAACAAGGTAATAATCCAAATCTGATGCAAAATTGAAATGGGACTGGGTTTTGTTACCTTGATATAATTCTCCATTTGGTGTTGTATATATTCTAACCCAGACTTGGTCACTGTAGACGAAAATGATGTTGAACAAAGTATCTCTGATAGTTACAGAAGTAGAAACCTTGGCTTCTAGGCTAAGGAATTCACTTTACACTGAATCTTATTCTACAATAAGCAAATTCAGACATTTTTCTCTAAACGGAGCAAGGAATGAGCTCCATTTCTTCATAACTGAAGTGACAAGTGAAATAAAGTTAATTTAATAAGAAATAAGTATGATGGGAGAAGAATATAAATAGGGCTCATTAGGGAAAGTATTACCATGCAATTAATTTTAATGGACTTATTCACACTCCAAGGAGTTTAAAGCACTATATTATTTCCTATGAAAAGTTCTGAGAATAGTAAATCAGGTTGAGAATTTAATTTTGGGGCACCTGGCTGGCTCAGTCAGTGGAGCATGCTACTCTTGATCTCAGGGTTGTGAGTTCAAGCCCCACGTTGGGTGTGGAGATTACTTTAAAAAATAAAATCCTTTAAAAAAAAAAAAACAAAAGGAAGAGAAAATTTAATTTTTGAAACTACATTGAGCAAAGACCAAATATCCATGTTAATCAATTAGAGTGAATTGTATTTGGCTCAGTGGTCAGGCAATAAATTGCTTTGTTTACAACACTAATTCATTTGTGAGAAGATGGCATTAAGTGCAAAGTAATTGATGAAAGCAAATGAAGAAAAAGGAACCGAAAAAAAAAAAAAAGTGGGAAAAGACCCAACTGAATTAGAACAGAAAATGTTCTTCCCCGAAAGACACTACTATGGTTCTCTGTCCTGCGGATTGCCCTTACCCCAGATCCACCCAAACAATCCTACTCGTTCACATCCCAGCTCCAAAGCCACGAATCTAGTAATTATTTTCTCATGCCTTCCTTCTTCTTTGTGCTCCTTCAGCTATAGATAACATTGTTACCTTGCATTCTCATTAATTTTGTTTGTATTTATCAGCCCAACCTAAAGCACAATGTGATATGCCTTTAGGATATTATCATGCAATTGAGAATTAGATGGAACCTTAAATATGCGTTGGTCTAATACTTTGGCAACAGGGTTCAGCAGATCCCAGACTAGAAATCAGGATTAGTGTAGGGTTATTGGACTCTTGGCACTCAGTGGAAAGAGGGTTGTTCTGTAGAGTGAATTAAAAAGAACTGAAACTTTCTTTTTATTATTTTATTTATTATTTATTTATTTTAAGAAATCTCTACATCCAGTGTGGGGCTGAATTCATGATCCCGAGATCAAGAATCATACACTCTTCAGATTGAGCCAGCCAGGTGCCCCAAGAATTAAAACCTCCAAAATGTGTATTTCTCAGTGACTACATACAAATTTACATCTATATTGACATGGGGCTATGTCAAGAATCTCTTGTGGGGTGTCTGGGTGGTTCAGTTGGTTAAGTACCAACTTTTTATTTTGGCTCAGGTCATGATCTCCAGGTTTGTGGGTTTAAGCCCCTCTTTGGGCTCTATGCTTGCAGTGTGGAGCCTGCTTGGGATTCTCTCTCTCTCTCTCTCCCCCTCTCTCTGCCCTTCCCACGCTTGCTCTCTCTCTATCTCTCTCTCTCAAAATAAATAAACTTAAAAAAATTCCCCATTTTCTTGGGGAAATGAAGAAGTAGTATCATTGGTAGCTATTTTAGTTATTGATGGTGAATGTTTTAAAGGTCTGGGATGACTTAGCTTACAGGATTGTTGGGTGCTTTATGATATGACACACATATGACATGAGAGCCCCATAGTGGACTAAAGATAACAGCAATCTTTTATTCTCTTACATATCATAGAAATAACTAGATATGACAAATAAAAATCATTCCTTTACAAATCAGTGTTGACTACATATAGAACCTTGTTACGGAGCAGAGAGTGTTCGAAATGATCAATTCTTTTTGAATCATCTATGTTTCCATGAGTTGCTACACAAGAGTTTGGTTTTTGTCTTGAGTGTGGGAGGGTATGGAAGAAGGATGAAAGTTCTGGGGAGAGGTGAGACACGGACGGTGGAAAAGGATGGGATGAGAGCAACTGCCGGTGGCTTGGAGAGCTGAATTTGATCCTTTGTGGGGGTAGATTCTTAAGAAGCTAATTTAATGAATGGCTTCATGAATCTCTGAGAGGAAGGAGAAAAGGTTTGGTGATGTGTTGACAAAATGTTGAACAGCGCTTATAGAAGGCCATGCCTGATCCTCACTCTACCACGGGCTTCGTGCAGTTTGGGGTACCCTGAGACTCAGACATTACCGATGGATGATCTCAAAAAGGCACTGGCAAAAAGAACTGGTGTTGAAGCACGTTGGCAAGAAGAGACCGTGGAAAACTGGAGCAGACTCATTGAAGACAACACCTGAGATGTCTCCCACTTCACCACTGGGGGATATCAGAACTAATAGGCAGAATAATTATCAGAAATAATAAAAATCAGAGATTTTGCAGGGTTGTGGGTAGGATTCATGGTGATCAAGGAATAAGAGCCGTCGTAATTGGAGCACTTGTGTGGCCTTGTTTGTGCTCATAGGCTGGTAAGAGCATTTGGGTCATGTTCTCATTCAATGGATAATAAAACTGGTCAAAAGACCTTAAGTGACCTGCCCAGGATTTCATAGCAAGCTAATGACAGTTAGAACCAGCTTCTCCCCTGATCTCCTGGAAAACCATAGCATTCATATGGGGTTGCCAGCTAGAATACAATGATTTTTTTTCCTCTAAAATTGTATGTTCATGTAAATCACTAGAGGCTAATAAGTGCTTTGTTTTTCTACTGTGAACAACTAGAAGCCTTTGCTTCAAATGGGTTAGTAAAATTAACATAACACTTTACACTTGAGATTCAGAAAACTAAATAGGATTCCCGACCTTACTATCAATACAAATATTTATTTTTTTTTAATTTTTTTTTCAACGTTTTTTTATTTATTTTTGGGACAGAGAGAGACAGAGCATGAACGGGGGAGGGGCAGAGAGAGAGGGAGACACAGAATCGGAAACAGGCTCCAGGCTCCCAGCCATCAGCCCAGAGCCCGACGCGGGGCTCGAACTCACGGACCGCGAGATCGTGACCTGGCTGAAGTCGGACGCTTAACCGACTGCGCCACCCAGGCGCCCCTCAATACAAATATTTAAATAAATCTACTAATATTTATTGATTCTAATGATGACTCACTAACACACCACTAGGAAAACGAATTTCTTTACCTTAATTTTATATGACATGGCCTCAGTCTTGTGCTTTTGTGTCCTTTGATCTGAATTTACAGTCTTTCCCTCTCCTTTGGCACTTGAGCCAAAGTAGCTGCAGTTACTTGCAGTTTCCAGTGTACCTCCATCTGGTAGCTTTCCTTGAACTGCATTCAAATTTTCCACTTCCTATTTGATAAGAGTTAGGAAATCAGTCGAGAAAGTAGTTGAATTGCACATAAATGGAAAATGAACGGGCTCTGTGAAAGCACTCTATCAGAAGTAGGATACAGTTTCTTTAGTGCTTAGATTGAATGGTATCCTCTTTGGCAGCTCAGAAATTTTTATGGAGGCCTTCCTACCACTGGGTTGCCTCCAACAAGGTTGAGCTGCCAAGATAAGTGATTTTCACCTAAGAAAAGTACTGGCACATAGACAGAATACTCTAGACAGAGGATATGAGCCCCGCTGCTAAACATTATAACAATTCTAGGTTAGGAAGCTTGATTATACAAATAGGCCATTATGATGTTATTTAGAACAAAGTAAAATTTGGAAATCACTTACATATCAAAAAATGAGGAACGGTCAGGGTGCCTGGGTGGCTCAGTCCGTTAAGCGTTCGACTTCGGCTCAGGTCCTGATCTCATGGTTCATGAGTTCAAGCCCTGCGACAGGCTCTGTGCTGACAACTCGGAGCCTGGAGCCTGGAGCCTGCCTCAGATTCTGTGTCTCCCCATCTCTCTGCCCCTCCCCTACTCACTCTCTGTCCCTCTCTCTCTGTCTCTCAAACATAAATAAACATTTAAAAAATTTTAATAAATAAGGAATGGTTAAATAAATTGTTATATCCATGCAACGGATAGCCATAGCTTAAAATCCATTTATAAGGCATTAGTTATAACTTGAGAAAATATTTTTGTTATCAAATAAAGTTAAGAGAATTTAAAATACCCTGTGACAATAACAATAGCTAACCATTACTGAACGTCTACTATGTTCAGTATCAAGCACTGTTCCAAGAGCTTTACATGTAGAAGTGTTTCAACTATGGGGGGAAAATGGGGCCAGAAATTCACCAAAAGCATTAAAAAGTGATTGTTTCCAGGTGATACAGTTATGACTAATCTTATTTCTTCTTTTTGCTTTTTAGAATTTTCAAATTCTTCCTAATAGCTGTATTTAATGACCATGCATTACTATATCAATGAGGGAAATATTTGTATTTTAAAGTTCATTATCACTCCAAAAAAACTGGAGTCACACAAACCACAGCAGAACAGATTCTTATCTCATCTCCCCTTAATATAAGGCCAAAAAACCCCAAAGTACACAAGTTTTCAATTACTTACATATATTTTGGTACTCCCAGGGCAGGTAATCAACAAGAGTATGTCCCTATACTGTTTTATTTCCTCTGTAAAACCTGATATAGTAGTAACTCAAAAGACCTATTTCATATTATGACAAACTATATGCCAACAGATTGGGCAATCTAGAAGAAATGGATAAACTCCTGGAAACACATGACCTCCCAAAAGTGGCACTGGTAAATAGAAAATTTGAACAGACCAGCAATGAAACTGAATCAGTAATCAAAAACTCCCAACAAACAAGAGTCCAGGACCAGATGGCTTCATAAATGAATTCTACCAAAGATTTAAAGAGGAATTAATACCTATCCTTCTCAAACTGTTTCAAAAAATTAGAGAGGAAGGAAACCTTCCTAATTCATTCTATGAAGCCAACATTACATTGATACCAAAACCAAATAAAGACACCATAAAAAGAGGAGAACTACAGGGCAATATCTCTGATGAACTTAGATGAAAAAATCCCCAACAAAATATTGGCAAAAACTATTACTCAGCCATAGAAAAGAATGAAATCTTGCCATTTAAGATGACGTGGATGGAGCTAGAGAGTCTTATGCCAAGCCAGAGGAAGACAAAAACTATATGATTTCACTCATATGTGGAATTTAAGAAACAAAACAAGTGAGGAAAGGGAAAAAGAAGAGAGATAGAGGCAAACCAAAAAACAGTCTTAACTATAGAGAACAAACTGATGGTTACCACAGGGGAGGGGGGGGGTCATTAAATAGGGAATTAAGGAGTGCAATTGTTGTGAGGACACCAAACGTTGTACCAAAGGTGTTAAATCACTGCATCATACACCTGAAACTAATATTACACTGTATGTTAACTAACTGGAATTTAAATAAAAACTTTAAAAAAAGTCATTCACCATGATCAAGTGGGATTTATTCTGGGATGCAAGCATGGTTCAATATGTGTAAATCAATCAACATGATACATTGCATCAGCAAAAGAAAGGATAAAAACCATATAATCATTTTAATATGTGCAGAAAAGGCATTGGACAAAATACAACCTCCATTCATGATAAAAATCCTTAACCAAGTAAGTTTAGAGGGAACATACCTTAAAACAATAGGGGCTATATATGAAAAACCCACAGCTAACATTATACTCAATGGTGGAAAAACTGAGAACTTTTCTCCTAAGCTCAGGAACAAAGCAAGGATATCCACTCTCACAACTTTTATTCAACATAGTGCTGAAAGTCCTAGCTACAGCAATCAGACAAGAGAAAGAAATAAAAGGCATCCAACTTGATAAGGAAGAAGTAAAATTTCCATTATTTGCAGATGACCTGATACTATATATCGAAACCCTAAAGACTCCACTAAAAACTACTAGAATTCATAAATGAATTTAGTAAGGTCACAGGATACAATATCAATATACAGAAATCCCTTGCATTTCTATACACTAATATTGAAGTAACAGAAGGAGAAATTAAGAAAACAGTCCCATTTACAGTTGCATCCAAAATAGTAAAATACCTAACAATAAACTTAAACAAGGAGGTGAAATACCTATACTCTGAAAACTATAAAACATTGATGAAAGAAATTGAAGATGGCACAAACAAATAGGAAAATACTCCATGTTCATGGATTGGGAGAACAAATATTGTTAAAATGTCCATCTTACCCAAAGCAATCTACAGATGTAATGCAATTTCTGTCAAAAATACCAATAGCATTTTTCACAGAAGTAGAACAAACAATCCTAAAATTTGTATAGAACCACAAAAGACCCTGAATAGCCAAAGCAATCCTGAAAAATGACAACAAAACTGGAGGTATCACAATCCCAGGTTTCACAATATATTATAAAGCTGTAGTAATCAAAACAGTATGGCACTTGCACAAAAATAGACACATGGATCGATAGAACAGAATAGAAAGCCCAGAAATAAACCCATGATTATGTGGTCAATGAATCTTTGACAAAGGAAGCAAGAATATGCAATGGAAAAAAGACAGTCTCTTGAACAAACGGTGCTGGGAAAACTGGACAGCCACATGCAAAAGAATAAAACTAGACCACTTTGTTACACTATACACAAAAATAAACTCAAAATGGATTAAAGACCTAGATGTGAGACCTGAAAGTATAAAAATCCTAGAAGAGAGCACAGGCAATAATTTCTCTGCCCTGGGCCATAGAAATGTTTTCCTAGATTATGTCTCCTGAGACAAGGGAAACAAAAGCTAAAATAAACTTCTGGGACCAAATTAAAATAAAAAGCTTCTGCAAAGCAAAGGAAACAATCAACAAGACTAAAAACCTACTGAGTGGGAGGAGACATTTGCAAATGACACACCTCGCCTGTATCAGAATGGCTAAAATCAAAAACGCAAGAAACAACAAGTGTTGGTAAGGAAGTGGAGGAAAAAGGAGCCTCTTGCACTTTTGGTGGGAATGCCAACTGGTGCACTCACTGTATGGAGGCTCCTCAAAATGTTAAAAATAGAAGTACCAGGGGCGCCTGGGTGGCGCAGTCGGTTGGGCGTCCGACTTCAGCCAGGTCACGATCTCGCGGTCCGTGAGTTCGAGCCCCGCGTCAGGCTCTGGGCTGATGGCTCGGAGCCTGGAGCCTGTTTCCGATTCTGTGTCTCCCTCTCTCTCTGCCCCTCCCCCGTTCATGCTCTGTCTCTCTCTGTCCCAAAAATAAATAAACGTTGAAAAAAAAAAATTAAAAAAAAAAAAAAATAGAAGTACCATATGATACAGTAATCACACTACTGGGTGTTGACCCGAAGAATACAAAAGCATAAATTCAAAAAGATACATGCACCTATGTTTATTGCAACGTTATTTACTTTTTTTTAGAGAGAGAAAAAGCACAAGCAGGGGAGAGGGACAGAGGAGGAGAGAGAGAGAGTATCTTAGCAGTCTCCACGTTCAGCGTGAAGCACAACACAGGGCTGGATCCCACAACCCTGGGACCATGACCGGAGCCAATGAGTCAAGAGCTCAACTGACTGAACCACCCAGGTGCCCCTATTGTATCATTATCTACAATAGCCAAACTATGGAAGCAGCCCAAGTGTGCATCGATTGATGAATGGATAAAGAGTGATATATACACACAAGGTAATATCACTCAACCATAAAAAAAAGGAATGAAATCTAGCCATTTGAAATAACAAGAATGGATCTAGAGAGTAAAATGCTTTCTTAGCAACTTAAAGTATATAATACAGTATTGTCAACTCTAAATTTCTAAGGCAGCTCGCTCATTCTGACATTTGAAGGAAGAGTCACTTACCACAAAGGAAGGGCCACAAGTTCTGAAGCCAAAGAGATGAAGGGAATTGTCTCAGAAAAAAAAATAATGAGCAGACATGAGTCGGTCCCATAAATCCACCCTAGGGTAGCCTTAATTTCCTATTCACGCCATGCCAATATCTAACGCCAACAACACTACCAGGAGAAAAGCGTCTCGGAACCTTACTCTAGACGGACCAGGCTGATAACACCTGAACCCACTTGATCGATCATGACAGTACAAAAAGAGAAACGACTCATCATTTTATGCCTCCTGACTTGCTGCGATCGGAAGTACCACCTATATTCTCGCCAAAAATCAAGTCGGAATCAGATCTCTCCTTCTGCGTGTTTGAAATTTTCCACAATGAAACATTTGTAAGGAATATTGGCAAGTTGACTGAAACTTTTAAGAGGACTTGAAGTGAGCCTCAGTGGCTCAGGCGGTTGAGCATCCAACCCTTGATTTCAGTTCTGGTCCTGATCTCACAGTTGTGAGATCAAGCCCCGCGTCGGGCTCCATGCTGGACGCGGAGCCTGCTGAAGAGTCTCTCGTTCCCTCTCCTTCTGCCCCACCCCCACTCCCGCTCTTGTGCACGGGCATGGGAGCGCTCTCTCTCTCTCAAAAAAAGATTTTTTTTTAATAAAAAAAAAAATGAGAAGACTTGAAGCAAAGCTGCCAACAGCAATGCACCACTTCCACAGAGCTATCTGAGCAGGAACCAGTGCGGCCACCCTGACCCCAAACTGCTGCCGCCACACCACTCCAGCCTCTGCACTGGAGCTCCTTGGCTCTTGGTCCACCGCCACTGCCATTTCTTACAGGTTTGCTGCTGCTCCTTCCGGATGAGAAGGAGCTTCTGACCTTTTCTCTGGCACTGGTTTCTGAGACAAAGCTTCGTGTGGTGTGGTGGAGTCTGGGTCACATAACAGCCTGCACTGTAAGCGAGAAGGAAAAGGCAAATATTTAACATTTGTATGGACTCTAAGTCTTTGCCCTTCCCCAGACCCGTAAGGAAGAGAATTCCCCAGAGGGTAAAGGGTCCAAGTACTAGGCCCAAAATGAAAGACAATTGCCTGTTACAACTTTTTTTTGTTTTAATTACAACTTGTCAGATTATGTACAAACTCCTCAGTCTTATTCAAGTTCCTCCAAAATGTGAATCCATCAAGTTTTCAAGACTTGATTCTCCTCTTCCTCCACCCATGCTCTGCAGTTCAACCAAGCTGGCTGATCATGGTTGATTTTAAAAACCCTTTCTCGGGGGGGCCTGGGTGGCTCAGTCGGTTAAGCGGCCGACTTCCGCTCAGGTCCAGATCTCGCGGTCTGTGAGTTCGAGCCCCGCCTCGGCTCTGGGCTGACAGCTCGGAGCCTGGAGCCTGTTTCCGATTCTGTGTCTCCCTCTCTCTCTGCCCCTCCCCCTCCCCCGTTCGTGCTCTGTCTCTCTCTGTCTCAAAAATAAATAAACGTTGGGGTGCCTGGGTGGCGCAGTCGGTTAAGCCTCCGACTTCAGCTAGGTCACGATCTCGTGGTCCATGAGTTCGAGCCCCGCGTCAGGCTCTGGGCTGACGGCTCAGAGCCTGGAGCCTGTTTCCGATTCTGTGTCTCCCTCTCTCTCTGCCCCTCCCCCTCCCCCGTTCGTGCTCTGTCTCTCTCTGTCCCAAAAATAAATAAACGTTGAAAAAAAATTTTTTTTAAATAAATAAATAAATGTTATAAAAAAATTTTTTTAAATAAAATAAAAACCCTTTCTCTCTCTCTCTCTCTCTCTCTCTCCCCTCATGCTTACACTAGATCATTTTCTGCAACATTATACCCCTGGAAATCTGGCTCATTCTTGAAAGTCTATCTCATTTATTACATCCTTCATAAAAATTTCAGGATCTCTGAAATGTGAAATCGTTTCCTATTGCAATCCCATGTTACTTTATTTGGACTTTCTCCTAATGATCATTACATTCTATCAGGTATTACATTACATACTTGCTCAAATTTCTCTATTACACTCTAAGCATCTTTAAAAAGTATTGCATTTTATGATCTCTGTCGCTCTTATGGTGTTTAGAAGAGAATCTTGGATATAATTATAGTTTTATTAAATGGAATTGAACCACGCTATGCATAAGAGGTTATTATTATTTTTCATTATTTCAAATATAAGGTCTTGGTAGAATGGATTAAGAATGGCCTGTGGAAGGAAGGAAGGAAGGAAGGAAGGAAGAGGGAGGGAGGGAAGGAGGGAGGAAGGAAAGAAAGAATGCTCAGTATACGTACATTTTTGTACGTCAGTTATACCTCAACAAAGTAGTTTAAAAACAGGAGAATGTCGGGGTGCCTGGGTGGCCCAGTCAGTTAAGCAACCAACTCTTGATTTGGCTCAGGTCATGATCTCAAGGTTCGGAGGATCAAGCCCCGAGTCAGACTCTGGGCTGACAGTTTGAGATTCTCTCTCCCCTTCTCTCTCTGCCCCTCCCCTGTTCATGTTTCTCTCTCTCTCTCTCTCTCTCTCTCTCTCTCTCTCTCTCTCTCTCTCAAAATGAATAAATAAACATTTAAAAAATAATGTTAAAAAAAATACAAGAGAATACCCAGATGGCATTAAAAATATATCAGACTGGCAGGTTTCAGCCACATAAGCCACACCCATTCCCATTCTCTTAGCAGCCAGAGTCCTACACCCCAAATGATAAACCTTACTCTGCATCTATACCTCATTTCATTTCCATCTGTTCCACATCTAACCCCATGCCTTCTCCATCCAGCTTTCTACCGGTGGCAGCTTTAGCTTTAAGCTTAGGCATTATTGTTATCTTAGGCATTATCTCTATTATAAAATCCCAGAAGAGACAACAATTCTATGTATGGAGATAAGGAAGGTTTTCCAGGAAAGATGATATTTTGACTGTTTTCTAGAACTTAACTAGGCATTTACTAAATGGAAAATTGGCACAGGGAATTTTAGACTGAGAGAGAACTGAACATATATGCCATAATCAAAATGCATTGTTTTCTGTGCTGAGTCATTGGCATATAAGGTGGGACAGGAGAGAATATTTTGGATCCAAGTAGGCTTATTCAGTTGCTTAGACTTTATGTTCTAGCACAGTAGTTCTTACCCTTTCAGCATGCACTGATGGTTTTAAGAATCTGAGGAACCTTGTGGACTCCCTCCCTAGAAAATTATTTGCTATAGACAGAAATTTTCACAAAGTTCCAAGAGTTTCAAAAGACGCATTAAGCCCATTTGCGGACATGTGTCCACAGACTGTTGGGTTAATAACGTAATTTTTAGTCACAAAGGAGTTATCAAATAAAAGAAAATTATTGTTTATTTTTTGTTCCAAAGTTACGTTTCTTGTTTTCTCAGTCTTTCTCAATCTCTGATTCATCAATGCCTAACTGCAAGGACCACCAATCCTTGGGATCATTCTGTGGCAGAGGCTTTTCTTTCTTACAGAAGAAGCTTTTCTTCTTCTGGAAGAAAGCCATGTCCTAATGTGATTTGAAAACGGTCAAAGAAAGTGGGTCCTTGACAACTACATAAAGCTGCCTCACCAGCACTAGAATAACAGTTTCTGGACTTTTTTATACGAAAGAAGAAATACTCATGTGTTTACATCACTATAGTCAGATCTCTATTACCAGAAGCTAAATGCAAATTCTTTCTAGTTCTTACCGTGGTCAGCAAAACACTAGGTACTTACCTCCTTAATGCTATTTTATGGCAATGGAGGTGAGTGGGGAAAAATTGTCTTCTTTTAGAAAACCTTATGAGGGGCGCCTGGGTGGCGCAGTCGGTTAAGCGACCGACTTCAACCAGGTCACGATCTCGCGGTCCGTGAGTTCGAGCCCCGCGTCGGGCTCTGGGCTGATGGCTCGGAGCCTGGAGCCTGCTTCGGATTCTGTGCCTCCCTCTCTCTCTGCCCCTCCCCCACTCACACTCTGTCTCCTTCTCTCTCTCTCAAGAATAAATAAACATAAAAAAATTTTTTAAATCTAAAAAAAAAAAGAAAACCTTATGAGTGACAGACTTAGGATGGCTGTCCCAGGTCCGTTACTAGAGGATAGTTCTCAGTCAAGCAAACCAAGAGCATAGAGAAAGGTTCCGCAAGAATTTAAGGCACACGTCCCTCATCAGCTAAAAACTAATGACTTCATAGTCTTCATAGCTCTCAGGGGGAATGCTGAATATCTCTCTTTGTCCATAATGAGAAAAGGTGTCTGAGGGATGCCTAACAACACTAATAACCTCTCAAGCCACTGATTATTTGGATATTTGTTTTCCTCCCGGGGCTGTCCAGAGCAGAGGCTTTTACAGTCGGAATGTTTCTGGTTCTACTTTTCATCTTCAGTGGCTGGAGTCAGGGGTCTACCAACCATTTCCATTCACATCCCACAGGTACTTCCATTGCAATATGTCCAAAATGCAACCTACCTCCCCTCCCCTCCGTGACCGAATGAATGGTACTAGACCCAGAAATCGGGGGATAATCTCACACTCTTTCCTCCACCTCCTTGGTCGCTATGTAGCTGTGAGCCTACGACCTGCATTTTCCTTGTGTCCTCTTACTGTTCCACCCTCTCTTCCTTTCTCATCCAGACAGTATCAGTTCCTAAGCAACTACTGTCTTGCTTGACTCATGTTCCGTGATGTAATTATAAAATGAAATTCTGATCGTTTTTTTTTTCTTTTTGTGATGTTTATTTATTTTTTAGGGCAGTTTATTTACTTATTTTGAGAGGGAAGGGTAGGAGCAGGAAAAGAATCCCAAGCAATCTCCACAATTCTGTGAGGGAGCCACAACTCTGTCAGTGTGGAGCGGACGTGGGGCTCAAACACACAAACCGTGACATCATGACCTGAGTCAAAGTCAGACGCTCAACAATCAGAGGCCCATTAGGACCTATTCCACACGTGCCTCAGTAGTGCCATCTTTCACTACTTTATCCCATGCCATACACGGCAGCTGAACCAAACCACCAATAATTCACTGAATGAGTCAGACTCTATAGCTTTCCCTAAAAAGCTTTTTCCTCTCACCTGGAAAATCACCATTCATGCTCAATACTCAACTGAGGCATTACCACCTCCAGGTATCCTACCTTGACTCTGTCTTCAAGAAGCAATAGAACATGGTATCGAAGAACATCACTCATGAATTCAAACTACTGGTTCTGTGACCCTTGTCTAGTAATTTAACTTCTCTGTGCCTCAGTGTCCTCATCTGTAAATAGGGGATAATTTCTCACAGCGTTATTGAGAAAATTGAACAAGCTACTATATATAAAAGTGGTTTGAAGTATTCATGGAAGATGGTAAGCGCTCAATATATGTGAGCTATTTTTCTAAGATTGAGTTAGATTCCTTGGTTTTGGTCCCAGCCTTCCATGAAGTTGAGAAATGTGTGGAAGTTATGGACCTGCTGACAAAGTCTTATGAAGGAACCAGCCGAATGAAGTCTCATTCAGCACTGCCATGAGGATAAAGATCCTCTTTTGGAAACCACTGCAAGGCAGTGGACCATCACCAAACCACATGCTGCTATTGCTCTTACTGTCCTCTTTAGTTCTGACTCTTGGGGAAGCCTGGAAATGGGAGACATATGTAAAATATAGACAAGATCCCATGGGTAATATGTGTATGTGGAGTGATTGGGGCCCTTATACTAATCATGGGATGAGGGGACTTTACCAGAGGAAATTGAAAGGGGGTTTTCAATCACCTTGTATTGGGTTCATTTATAATCAGAAATATTATTCTGTAAGTCATCTTACTAGTACTAGATATACTGCATGGAAAGTTCCTTGGAAATTAGTCAAAGATATGTTTAGATGTTGCCCCTGGCCAAGATATTGCAATGCATTGTGTCCTAAGTTTATGACTAATCCTAAAGGTTGCCATTGTGAAGTGTACAATGGATTAGAAGACAACCTGTACCCTAATGTGTATAAATAAATTGTAAAACTCTGACTGCGTCAATATGAACACAACAACATTGTAAAGCTTCTTAGAAAAGTTATCATGACCCTGAAAACCTGGTGAACTTTACACGAGAATTGTAATAAGATAAATGACCCTGTTTGTGACATTGTTAAAGATTTCTTTTCATTGTATCTACCTTATGTAAACTGAGGAAATAACCTTTGAGGAACTTTCTGTGAACTTTGTACCTTCCCCTTTCCCTGGAAATAATCATGTTAGACTATATATGTCGGTGCACTCATGCCTGCCTCATGCCTATCATGTAGAATTAGTCATCCCCCACCTGTTAAGACTCCGGTCCCCAAGTGATAAATAACTCCTTTGCTACCTGCAATAAAGGCTGATGTGCAGAAACTGAAGTGTGACTTCCTTCGCCGACGTCCACCCATCCCAACAGGACCCTGACTGCTGGAGCAGGTCTCCGGCAGTCTTACCCACTTGTCTTGTAGTTAGGGAAACCAGAAGGCTAAAACTATTAGTTGGCCTCCCTTAGACTTAAGGCTTGGAGTACAAGCTATGCCAGTGGGCAAGATTTGAAGGGTAGAAACCACCCAGGGTCATCGTCCAATCAATTCTAAGCAGTCTGCTAGCAAATATTACCTTGGAAATGACTGTTCTAGATTGCTGGGTATTGAAAGGCAATTTGGCAGAAGCAGCAACATCTTGAGCTGGATCCCTAAAGGTAGAAGCTACACACAGCTACAAGCATCCATTTTTTGGTTTCGTAGGTGTCCAGAGGCGAAAGCACAGTGGCAGTAGAGCTGACAATCTTGACTTCAGCATAGCCTTTTTATGTGGCCTCAGGGCCGTAGCTCCCCTGTAGGTCAGTTCTCTACTATTCTGAAGGCGTTCCTGGAGACCCAGCCTAGTATCCGCTCTTCCTCCCTTCTCAAAATTTTGTAAGTACCTAACTCCCTGTATTAAATTCCTTACCGCTTCGATTATCTAGGGTGGTTTCTGTTTCCTGCACTGACCCTAACTAACAATCTAACTGCCCCACTATTAGCTTTCATGTCTTTCAACATAAGCTTTGCAACACAGTCAAGGTGCTCCCTACTTCTCCATGTTCTCTTATGCACCTCTAGCCTGTTCCCCTCTTCCCTGGAATCACCCCCCAGTAATCCCAAGTCTCCTACTTGAAACTAGATTTTTGGAAAGCACCTTAGTCCATATAAACAACTTTTATTTTGCAATTTTTGGCAAAAGCAATCTACAACAGTACAATAAGGATTAGGAAAGTTTACATACATAAACTCATAACCTAGCCAAGATTTTATGAATCATTTCCAGATTTCCATAGAAGTCATGATGTAACTTGGAGATCTTTTTCTCAGGACTTTGTAGGGCTTTTCAATATCTATTTAATACCTCTTACTTCTGGTGAAAGAAATTTCTATAGCCCCAAGTTCAACATATAAATAGCATTAAGCTAAGTTATATTACCCTTGGGGAATACAAGATTTGGAATCAAAATAAGCCCTTTTAGACCAAAATATGTAATTGCTTCAACATTTAAAAATTTTTAAGTAATGCTGAATTCCAACACCTTTTAATGTAAGTTAGGGCATGGACCCCAATCTATATTCAGGTTTACATTTTAAGGTTTAGAGATATAGATCTTGAAATCATCTTCTTCGGTAACTTTAGTTTATCTGAGACAATTATACAACTGAAGTAAAAATCAGCAACACAAAAATACTATAATTCTAAAGCTATTAAGAACTCCATGGATTCAATGGGAAGTCTAGAAACATGTTCCTCCATTAAGTCTTCACTGAAGTAGCTTTTTCATCGCCCAGGCCACTGGGTATATGGACACTGGGCATCAGCATGCTTCAGTAGAAACCTTCCTGTAAGGAATATAACCTTAACTCAGTTTTGCTAAACACTGATACCTGTGCTATAAAAACAAAACAGGGCTGCCTGGGTGGCTCAGTCGGTTGAGCTGCCGACTTCGGCTCAGGTCACAATTTCACAGCTCATGGGTTCAAGCCCCGTGTCGGGCTCTGTGCTGACAGCTCGGAGCCTGGAGCCTGTTTCGGATTCTGTGTCTCCATCTCTCTCTGCCCCTCTCTCACTCATGCTCTGTCTCTGTCTCTGTCTCAAAAATAAATGAACATTAAAAAAATTTTTAAAACAAAACAAAAACACAGCATGTATGACTTCAGTGTCTTATGCAAATTTTTATAAAAAAGCTCAAGTTTTTTTTTCTTTATGAAAAATTAAGGCTTAAGCATGACTCCAACAATCTGAACCAGCCAGCGATTTGAGAGTAGATACACAAAGCTGTATGCTCAGAATGTCTCGATCTTCTGACACTGACACACTGCCAAAAGAAAACCCCAAGTATCACACTCTCTCTTCTCTTAAACCCAGTTCATTCTTAAGGGGCAACCTTGTCATGACATCTCCAGTGGCCATCTTTCCAACTTCCACACGTGGCCAGTGTATTTGTTTCCTGTTGCTGCTATAACAAATTGCCACAAGTTTAGTGAACTACAACGCTACCCTTTTATTATCTCACAGTTGTGGAGGTCAGAATTCCAGGAGGGCTCAGATGGATCCTTGGGTTAAAGTCTCACCAAGAGGCTGGCTGGCCTAGACTCTTTTCCGGACACTCTGAGGGATATTCCATGTCCGGGCTCATTCAGGTTGCTGACGCACTTGTCCCCATTTCCTTCCCGGCTGCCAGCTCCTGGAAGGTGCCCACTGTCTTTGGCTTGTGCCTCCTCCTTCAAAGTCAGCAGCAGTGCTCCAAATCCTTCCAGAGTTTCAAATCCATCTGACTTCTCTTGCATCGCTCTAACTTCCTCCTCTGCCTTCTTCTGGATTAAGGGCTCATGTGCTTACAATGGATCTACTAGAAACTCCAAGAATCTCTGTTTCAACATCAAATGGTTAGTAACCTTAATTATACCTGCGAAGTTCCCTTTTTACCATATAAGGTAACATATTCATAGTCCTAGGGTTTAGGGACTATGAATCTTCTTAGGGGCCATAATTCTGTCGACTACAATCAGACATGTTTGAAACTGAGTTTTTCCAACTGGAGTACCTACTTCTTATACCATTCAAAGACCAACAGGAAAAATCTATTCACAAGTGTCTACTTCAAATCCCTGAAAGACAACACTTATTTGTTAAATCTTATAATCGTTGCCTCGGCCAAAT
This sequence comes from Felis catus, assembly GCF_018350175.1. Lineage (NCBI taxonomy): Eukaryota > Metazoa > Chordata > Mammalia > Carnivora > Felidae > Felis > Felis catus. The sequence continues at coordinate 89,176,401 of NC_058374.1, forward strand.
GTATTTATACTCTCCTATCCAATGCCTTTCTTTTATCAAAAAATGTGTAAGCTAGTTTGGTCATATGCAAACTATAATTACAAGGTCATTATTCTGGAGAAAGCATTATGTGTGTTTGACATTGTGTGACTATGCATCACAATCAGAATAATGTGAATTTTTGTGTCTGTGTATGTATGTATATATGTGTGTGTATATATTTTTTTTCCTTTATCCATTTATCTGTTAATGGATGCTTAGGGTTTTTTTTCCATGTCTTTACAAATGTAAGTAATGCTACAGCGAACGTGGGGATGCAGATATCTCTTTGAGTTAGTGATTTTGTTTCCATAAGTGGAGTTGCTAAGTCATATGGTAGTTCAATTTTTAATTTTTCGAGAGGCCTCCATACTGTTTTCTTTTTTTTTTTTTTAACGTTTACTTATTTTTGAGACAGAGAGAGACAGAGCATGAACGGGGGAGGGGCAGAGAGAGGGAGACACAGAATCTGAAACAGGCTCCAGGCTCTGAGTTGTCAGCACAGAGCCCGACGCGGGGCTCGAACTCACGGACCGCGAGATCATGACCTGAGCCCAAGTCGGCCACTTAACCGACTGAGCCACCCAGGCGCCCCATACTGTTTTCTATAGTGGCTATTCTAACTTAAAGTCCCACCAACACTGCACAAGGGTTCTCTCATATGGGTGGTATGTGTGTGTGTGTGTGTGTGTGTGTGTGTGTATATATATATATATATATATATATATATACAGGAATGTTATTCTACCATAAAAAAGGAGGAAATCCTGCCATTTGTGACAACATAGATAGACCTTGAAGGCATTACACTAAATGAAATAAGTCAGACAGAGAAAGATAAATACTGTATGATCTTACTTATATGTGGAATCTCAAAAAAAAAAAAAAAAGGAGCTCCCCGGTATAGAGAACATATTAGTGGTTGCCAGAGACGGTGGCCAAAAGATACAAACTTCCATTTATAAGATAAATAACACCTAGAGATGTAATGCACACCATGGTAACTATAGTTAACAATACTGTGTTGTATATTTGAAAGCTAAGAGAGTAGATCTTAAAAATTCTCATCATAGGAAAAAAAATGTGTAACCACATGTAGTGATGAATGTTCACTAAACTGATTCAGGCAATCATTTCGCAATACATGCATATGTCAAATCATTGTGTTGTACACCTAAAACTAATACAACAGTATTTGTCAATTATATCTCAATTTTTTTAAACTTCTATGAAGTATTTTTCCTTTCTTCTTTAGAACAACCACCGATTTTGCTCCTCATGCAAATCATCTCACTGCCAACAGAAGGGAATTTACAAGTTGACAAATCTGCTCCTCAAGACACAAAATAAGTTGAACTGTAAAAGCTTTCAACATCTTGGGGCGCCTCGGTGGCTCACTCGGTTGAGCCTCTGACTTCCACTCAGGTCACGATCTCACAGTTCATGGCTTCAAGCCCCGCATCGAACAGCTCAGAGCCTGGAGCCAGCTTGAGTTATGTGTCTCTGACTCTCTCTGCCCCTCCCCTGCTCACACTCTGTCTCTCTCTCCCTCTCTCTCAAAAATAAATAAACTTAAAAAAAAAATTAAAAAGAGCGTTTCTTGGTTTATCTCTCTCTTTCTTTAAAGAAAAAAAGCTTTCAATATCTTTAGATTCGTCTATATCCTCGTGCAAAACAGATGAGTATCAAAATCTCTTCCTATGAAGGCAACACAAGCAGAATAAATCCCACAGAAGAGTTTACCCTTCATTTTTTTCCGGTGAGGAGTCCTGATGCGACTCACTCGTCCTCTGACATCCGCAGCGACTTCCCTTTGCTCCAGTGACAGCCTCTATTTTCCCCACACACAAGTGACTGCACAAAACATATTTTTAGTAAAACATACGCAATATGTGTTTTGGGTACAAGAGGTAATGTCAGCTATTACTCATGTACCCAAAGACCACATGATATGGATAATATTTGTTGAATATAGTTGAAAGTATTCATAGTAACAGAATCTCAGATTTTTTTTTTTTCCCTGAAAGGGATCATGACTCAAAAGCCATATAAACCATACAATCTTAAAAGTTTACATTTTCTGTTACTTGCTCTAATTTCAAACTACCTAAATGCAATTATTTTTCTTTCATTGAACTCTTATTATCAATCTCTTAAAAGGTAGTTTGTATTGGGGTGCTTGGCTAACTCAATCAGTACAGGACGTGACTTTTGATCTTGGGGTTGTAATTTCAAGCCCCAGGTTGGGTATAGAGATTACTTAAAAAATAAAGCATTTTTTTAAAAAGTAATTTGTATTTCCCAATAACTGCTGCTGATATTCAGAGAATTTGTAACTTCATAGGTGAGGCAGAAAAGTATAGTACTTAGAACTTATACTGTCTCTTCTATTTCCATATGACATATTTGTACTATTTCTATTATAACTTGAGAGTATTTCAAAAGGCTGACACCATCTCTATCTACTTCTTTTTTTTTTTAATGTTTATTTATTTTTGAAGGAGAGAGAGACAGAGTGTGAGCAGGGGAGGGACAGAGAGAAAGGAAGACACAGAATGGCACGCAGGCTCCAGGTTCTGAGCTGTCAGCACAGAGCCTGATGTGGGGCTTGAACTCATGAGCCATGAGGTCATGACCTAAGCCCAAGTCAGAGGCTTACCTGACTGAGCCACCCAGGCGCCCCTCTATCTACTTCTTATATCATGATAGCATAGTATCTGCACATGGTGGTTGCCCAATAACGATTTTTGAATAATTTATTAATAAAATTCACAGAACTCAATAGAGCAAATAACAAAGTAGAGAATAGTCCAGTTCTACTAAATGCTAATGAGTTATCAACCAATGCATTGTGTTCTGTTCTTTTCCAGTCTATTCTGGGTGCCACATCTTTAAATCAATTTTATTCAGGTACAATTTACATGCAGTTAAATGCATTCATTTTAAGAGTCAATGAGTTTTGACAAATGCATATAACCAGGCATAGTCTACCAGCATAATCAAAATACATGTACCTGTGTGGGGTGGGGGTTGCAAATGGAGGCTGTACACACAGCATGTTTTCATCAAGCACAGAAAGCTTTTATAACGGATGGTAAGCCTGCCTCACCTCTTTGCCCCGGATTAAATCGTTATCTCTCTGATAGTGGACGGTGAACAATCCTGCCTTTTTTTTCTAGGAGAAGACACTGCCCCCATCTTCTAAGACTGTTTGCTATGCAAACATCCTTGAAAGTATACTCCAGAACGAAGATGGCCAATGCCTTAGCTCACAGAACATACAGAAATGTGAGAGACCCATGGACAATTATGGTTTTTTTTAATTTATTATTTATTTTTGAGAGAGACAGAGAGAGTGCAAGCAGGGGAGGGGCAGAGAGAGAGGGAGAATCTGTCAGCGCAGAGCCCAGTCGGGGCTCCAACCCAAGAAACTACGAGATCATGACCTGAGCCGAAATCAAGAGTCAGACCCTTAACTGACTGAGCCACCCAGGCACCGTGAGAATTGTTTTATAAAAGAGAAAGAAAGAATTTTATATACATTCCAAAAAGCATAAATTACCTCTAGAGGTAAATGTCGCCTAAATTAAACTTTTTCATACACATTGACTAGAATTGGTCTGAGACCAGAAAACAATATGCACAACTCTGATTATATTTTAGAATGATAGATAGAATAGATAGAATTCTATTCTATTGTATTCTAGCCTCGATAGATAGATAGATAGATAGATAGATAGAATTATAGATAATGGGTTACTTGAGGAATAATTGCTGGAAATATTTGTACCCTTTGCGTCCATACACAAGTTCAGACTAGATTCTATTGTCTCAGATATACTCACCGATAGGGACCCCCTCCCCTACCTCTGACTCTTGCAAAGAATAACAATAAAATTATCCTAAGAGGTTTTGAGATCCAAGCTTGATTTTAAGCTGCCTTTATTCTGGGTTGTAAGCAAGGCTGAGCTGATTTTGAGGCCTGATGGAAATAAGAGTAAAGGGATCATTTAGGATGAAACAAGGAGAGGATAAGTGGCATCGGTGACAGCATTTTGTACAGTCAATGGACACCATGCCAGCAGTATGGCAGTGACAAAAGGCTCTTGGCCCCGATATCAGTCCACCTGTATGAGTATGGCGGGGCGGTACAGTGAAGGACCGATGCCACTGGCCCTGGGCCATATGTAGGTGCTGCACACAGAAGGCATCATCAGCAAACCAGTGAAAGAAGAAGCAAATAAACATCAGAGCATCTCACACGTAAGCCACTATTTGGAGATAAGTGTCCATGCAGAGTGGATGGTGGCAAAGCCAGAGAAATCTTTCTTCTTTTAAAGTGTGATGATTATTCGATTGTGCCCCCAGATTGGTGTAACCGTGGAAACATGGTTTACTTATGAAAGAAGCGTTACTGAATGCAAATACCTTTAATCACAAACCTAGAATTAACCCTGTGCCCTTCCTTTCCCCCAAGGAAACACTACCAGTTCACAGATACAGAAATATGTCATTTTTATGTGTAATAAAATTTTTTGAAGAGTGTGATCATTTGTCTTAGTATATATCAGAAATCTCTAATATAAAAATAGTTGTGTTCGTACAGTTAAAATTCTGCCTGCAGCTCCCTCCTCTGTTGACTTTCAATAAATGCAGTTTCCCTTCTGCCTTTTAGAATAATGCATCTTAACAATATTGTTTGATTCCCAAAATTTTCAGGGGATTTTCTTTGGATGATTCCATTTCTATTAACTAATTTTTTTTTCTTTGTGCTAACTTAAGCAGCTACACTGTTAGAATAAGGAACACAAAATCTATTACAAATAATATTTAGGGGCACCTGGGTGGCTCAATCGGTCTAGCGTCTGACTCTTGATTTTGTCTCAGGTCATGTTCTCACAGTTCGTGGGATCGAGCCCTGTGTCTGGCTCCCGGAGCCTGCTTGGGATTCTCTCTCTCTCTCTTCCTCTCTCTCTGCCCCTCCCCCCCTCATGTGCACTCTCTCTCTCTCTCTCTCTCACTCAAAATAAACTTAAAAAAAAAGATTATTTAAATTCCTTTCATCAACATTTATTTTAATCACAAGATACATATCAAGCCTATAATATTTTTAGTTTAAAGTGGAAACTTGGCCCAAATCGTTCAGATGCTGTTTTTTTAGGCTGACTGTGTTGCACATCTTGCACATAGTTCCACATGCACATAGTTCCACACATACTTATGGAATGAATGACACCACCAATAATTGATGCAAACTTTCTCATAGTAAATTTTAAGGCAATAAAAGGACTGTCAGAGACTGTTGGGTTGGCTATGCTCGTGTTACCACAGTGTCTGGAACAGAACTTGTCATCTTGCCACAAGGAAGGTCCCTTTGAGCAGGACCTCATTTTGCTCACAGCTGGTGCCATCAGTAAAAGTAGTGGGGAGCACGTAGCCATTGTCCAATACTTTTTCTTGGATAAATAAATGTGTGCTTGAGACCATCACCAGATTCCTGCTGCCTTCAGGATAAGGACAAAACTCTTCATTATTGAATACTTTGTTCTTAAAGTCCTCTCTACCTGTGTCTCTTGAGGAGACTACTAATTGCTGTCCCGATAAGCAGAACTGTTTTGCCTGAGGACGGTTCTTGGATATTCCAGCAGACATTTATATTTTTTTTTATTTTTTTAATGTTTATTTTTTTGAGAGAGAGAGACAGACAGAGCATGATCCGGGGAAGGGCAGAGAGAGAGAGGGAGACACAGAATCCAAAGGGGCAAATTCTCTTCATGCCTGATGTCTATCAACAGGCCAAGAATATATATTCTCCTCCGAGGAAGGGATACAAACATTGGTGAACAAGAATACATTCTATCACTGCCATGTACCGAAAAATAGAATGTAGAATGTCACATCAGCCATTTAACGGCATCTGCAACTCAACCCAGTTTATTCTTACAAAACCGAGGAAGCCGTTGAAGAACAAGAAGCCGGAGGCACTGTAAGAATGTCCTGAAGGAAACCCACGGAGCAGCAAGGAACTGAAAGCAGTTTCATTCCCGGGACGGAAGGCTGCCGGGACTGCTCCTTCTCTCCAGAAGGACATCATACGGGCGCCAGGCCTGGGATAAGAATGTTTTGTGTGGCGCCAGATGTATTCATGTCCCAGTATGGAATACACTGCAGGTGCAGGACCCATCAAGATGCCAAATACTATGTTGTATGTGCGTGGTGTCATCAAGACAATTTGCAAAAATAAAAGAGGCTTGAGGCACGGGAGCGATGCTTCGGCTCGGGAGAGTCTTAGCCCCCTGCTTTGCAATTCTCTCATCACTGCACCTTTAGGACCTGTCTCTCTACAGGAAGAAATGGAGCAAAATATATCATTTAATTTTTTTACTTTGATAATTTTAGAAATATAGGCTAAAAATTCCTTTCACTGAAACCAAAACCTACGAAAACTGTCACAAAATTAAAACAGTCACAAACTCTCTTCCAAGTCTCTGGAAAAGATAACAGCAAATTAAAGAAACTCTGCAGAGCAAAGATAAGACGAAAGAAAGAGCAAGGTTGCACAAAAGATATAAAGCACGATAGCAGAAGATATACAAAGCAGTTACAACCACATGCGCAAAAAGGCTTAATGTCCCATAATGAAAGGCAAATACTAGTTAAAAAGTAAAATCCAACTATGTGCTGCTTGAGAGTTAAACCTAAAGTAAATTTAAAAAAAAAAAAAAAGAAAGGAAAAGTCAAAACTGAGCGATTGAAATTGTAAACACAAAAAGAGGGAACAAAAATGACTATGGCCGGTGATTTCTACCTGTGTTGCTGTGTAGGACACAAGGCAAGCTTGGACATGAGTTTCTGGAGTATGAGGTCTAGCCAGAGAGAAAGCTTACATATGCCAACCACAGCAATTACAAAAATGATGTCATGATCAGAAAGGGGGCTTCAATACACAAGAATGTAATGGGAGAACTGAAGAGAATTATTGATGACAGTGAAATTACAAAAGAAGATGCTTTGTGGCCCCCCTCGGACAGAGTTAGCCACCTGGAGCTTAGAATTGTCAATGGAGATGAACACATTTCTTTTACCACATCAAAAATAGGTTCTCTTGTTTATTTTCAAAAAAGTTGTTTGTAGACCCTGCAAGAAAAATAAAAAATAGGCTCTCTTATTGACATAAATCAGTCAAAGGATCCTGAAGGCCTTCAAGTATTTTACTATTTGTTATAGGACCTGGAATGTTTAGTTTTTAGTCTTATTGGATTACAATTCAAGATGAAACCAATCTAAGTTGTATGTTTTTAAAGCTGTTTTTATATTTAATTAAGGGATGAGTTTGTCATTTATAATACTGGGATTTTTATAAATGCAGAACTTTTTTATATGCCAATTAAAAATAAGAAAATACATAAACAGGGGCACCTGGGTGGCTCAGTCAGTTGGGCATCCAACTCTTGATTTCGGCTCAGGTCATGATCTCACCTTTCCTGAATTTGAGCCCTGCGTGGGTTCTATGTTGATGGTGGCACGGAGCCTGCTTGGGATTCTCTGTCCTCTCTCTCTACCCCTCTCCCACTCATGCTCAAGCCCTCCTGCGTGCTCTCTCTCAAAAATAAACATTTTAAAATGAATAAAATATGTAAACAGGCTTAATGTCTATTCTCATTTGGGTCCAAGTGGTTTGGACAGTCCCCACACATATTAAATTCTGTAAATAAAAGCAACCTTTTGTTGAAATTATGTTCTAATAAAACATGTCAAAGCCTGAAAAAAACCACAAAAACAGACAAAAAGAAAGTGGATAAGGAAATATCAGCTCAGGTAGAGTTTAAATTTTAAAAACTTAAATGTAGGGGCACCTGGGTGGCTCAGTGGGTTAAGTGTCCAACTTTGGCTCAGGTCACGATCTTGCAGTCCGTGAGTTCAAGCCCTGAGTCGGACTCTGTGCTGACAGCTTGGAGCCCAGAGCCTGGAGCCTCTTTCGGAGTCTCTGTCTCCCTCTCTCTCTCTGCCCCTCTCCCACTCCTGCTCTGTCTCTGTCTGTCTCTCTCTCAAAAATAAATAAACATTAACAAAATATATAAAATAATTTAAAAAATAAAAATAAAACTTAAATGTGGGGGCGCCTGGGTGGCTCAGTCAGTTGACTGTCCGACTGCAGTTCAGGTCATGACCTCACTGTTCATCGGTTCAAGCCCAGCAGCGGGCTCTCTGCTGTCAGCACAGGGCCTGTCTTGGATCGTCTGTCTCCCTCTCTCTCTGCCCCTGCTCTGCTAATGCTCTCTCTCTCCCTCTCTCAAAAATAAATAAATAAAAATTTTTAAAAATTTAAAAACTTAAATGTAATAAAGAGGATAATTTAATAGTGATAACAATTTATGTTGGAAAGAGAGTAGTTATTTATTAACATAAACCACACGTGTCCCCTCAGAACAGGAGATAGGACTTTAGGCCTGTGTGAAGCAAGAGAGTAAAATTGAACACGTGCATAAGGTCCAGAATTTCCTTCTAGCCTATTTATTTTTTAAAAGCTGGGGGGGAAGGATTCTGCCCATAGTACTAGGAACTATGAATTAGTTTATTGGCTGCTCAGAAACTTGGAAGAAAAACAAAGTCGCCCGGAAGCATTAAAATCCCAAGACTGCTACACTTACATGTGTGGGATCTTTTTTTTTTTTTAATTTTTTTTTCAACGTTTTTATTTATTTTGGGGACAGAGAGAGACAGAGCATGAACAGGGGAGGGGCAGAGAGAGAGGGAGACACAGAATCGGAAACAGGCTCCATGCTCCGAGCCATCAGCCCAGAGCCCGACGCGGGGCTCGAACTCCCGGACCGCGAGATCATGACCTGAGCTGAAGTCGGACGCTTAACCGACTGCGCCACCCAGGCGCCCCACATGTGTGGGATCTTAACATGCAAGACCTGCTTAGAACAAGAGCCAAAAGCTAACATAATATTAAAATTAGTCCAGGTAAATAAACTGTGGTATCTTCCCACATTGACACACTGTACAACAATGAGAATGATCAATACCACCACACAGAAACATGCATGAAATTCACACATGTATTGTTGAATGAAAGAAGTCATTCAGAAAACTACAGGACGTTTAAGTACAAACAGACCTAACTAACAGTGCTGAAAGGCAGGATGGTGATCACTCTTGTGCAAGATGAGAATGGCACTGTCTGAAAGGGGGCAAAAGGCTGGCTTCTAAGGTGCTTCTGCGGTAATGTTTCTTGATTTTGGTGCAGGTTACAGAACGGGGTTCACTTTGTGAAAGTGCATTAAGCTGTATGCTCATGATCTTGCCCCTTCCTATATGGATTTTGTACTTCAACAAATGTCTGTTCTATGTTAGACTTTCATAAAAAAGAAAGGAAAATGGGTCCTGGTCTATTGAAACTCAAAAACACAATCCAGTCTCTAGAGACCCTTTTTGTTTTTTTTACTGTTTATGTATATTTGAGAAAGGGGGGGAGGGGCAGCGACAGAGGGGGACAGAGGATCCAAAGTAGGCTCTGCGCTGACAGCAGAGAGCCTGATACAGGGTTCGAACTCACAAACTGTGAGTTCATGACCTGAGCCGAAGTCAGATGCTTAACTGACTGAGGCACCGAGGCGCCCCTAGAGACACTTTTAAAACTCAAGGTAATCTTCATTTGACCTTTACCCAGGACAGATCCAACTCCCCCCAGGGGAAACTGAGCAACCTTAATCTAAGGAAATAACAAGGAAAAACTTACCAACATTCAAATATGACAAATACTGGGGCGCCTGAGTGGCTCCGTTGGTTAAGCATCTGTCTTTGGCTCAGGCCATGATCTCATGGTTCGAGGGTTTAAGCCCTGCATTGGGCTCTGTGCTGACAGCTCAGAGCCTGGAGCCTGCTTCAGATTCTGTCTCCCTCTCACTCTGCCTCTTCCCCACTTGCACTCTGTTTCTCTCTCTCTCTCTCTCTCTCTCTCAAATAAATAAAACATTTTTAAAAATAAGAAATTAATTAATTAAAAAATGACAAATACCAGCAGTGGAGTCAACAACAGTATTTTGTAAACAAAAGTTTTCCATTCCCCAAAAGAACATCAGAAAAGCCTGTTAATCAATGAGAACCACGTTTATTAGAGCCACTGCAGTAAGGAAGGACAGAATCTTGACAGAGTCTGAGTAAAATGTCTCAGAAGAGGAAGATAAAGACAGGGTTCTAGGGCCTGGGCTAGGTGATCGCAAGGTAAATCTTGGAGGACAGGGAACTAGCTGGGATCAGAATTTAATACATTGTATCTTTGGATGAACATAGTGAAACTAGGATTTTGAAGCAAGTTCTTGATAAGTAAACTCTTTGAATTGGTTTACAATCTTAACCTCCAGGAGCAAGTATTTCCTGGAGCAAGTAGCAAAGCTAGATTTTCCTGCCCCAGTATTGATTAGTTAAAAATAGGAAAAGTATGATTTGGTCCAGGATTGATCAGCCCAGGGACAAGAATGTATATTGTTTTCGGTGATGTATATTTATATTTTTAAATACAAAAATGATATGTTTAAAAATGAAATTATATGCACGAATACAAAATGATATTTTCAAATGCAAAATGACGTAGACATATATTAAAATACAAATGAACTTGGGGCGCTTGGGTGTCTCAGTCGGTTGAGCGTCCGACTTCAGCTCGGGTCATGATCTCACGCTCCCATGATTTCATGCCTTGCATCAGGCTCTGTGCTGACAGCTCAGAGCCTGGAGTCTGCTTCCTATTCTGTGTCTCCCTCTCTCTCCGCCCTTCTGCCGCTCATGCTCTGTCTCTCTCTCTCTCTCTCCCTCAAAAAAATAAACATTGAAATACAAATGATCTTGGGGCGCCTGGGTGGCTCAGTCGGTAAAAGCGGCCAACTTCGGCTCGGGTCATGATCTCACGGTCCGTGAGTTCGAGCCCCGCATTGGGCTCTGTGCTGACAGCTCAGAGCCTGGAGCCTGTTTCAGATTCTGTGTCTCCCTCTCTCTGACCCTCCCCCGTTCATGCTCTGTCTCTCTCTGTCTCAAAAATAAATAAATGTTAAAAAAAAAAAATTTTAAATAAATAAAATAAAATACAAATGATCTTTTCAAATACCAAAAAATGATATAAACATTTATATTTTCAAATGCAAAAAACTATAAACACAGTTAAAATGTAAATTAACAATAAATGGTAAATAAACATTGTTATTAAAATATAAATTATTAACAAATAACATTAATGAAAATAATAGTTCTCTAACTATTAAGTACAAATAAAACAAAACGGAGCCTGGCTGGCTCAGTTGATTAAGCGTCCGACTTCAGCTCAGGTCATGATCTTACCATTCATGAGTTCGAGCTCGATTCGGGCTCTGTGCTAACAGCTAAGAGCCTGGAGCCTGCTTCTGATTCTGTGTCTCCCTCTCTCTCTCCCCCTCCCCGACTCATGTTCTCTCTCTCTCTCTCTCTCTCTCTCTCTCCCTCTCTCTCTTTCTCTCAAAAATAAACATTAAAAGTTTTTTCATAAAAACTCGATTATCCCCAAATTATTCTATAAATGCCATAAAATTTCATTTACAATTCAGGAGAGGTTTTTAGTGAAACTTGGCAGGCTAATGGTAGGATGTACAGAGAAAAGCAAAGGGCCGGGAATAGCCAAGACAGTATTAAAAAGAAAAAAACAGGTTAGGGAGACTTGCCATACAAATATGAACACTTAGTGTGAAGCTATAGTGACTGAGACAGTGGCATAAAGCAACTGAGATGGTTATGGTTGTAGTAAATGACACAAGAAAGTCCGAAAAATCAGAACAAGACCCACATATACAAGAAACCCTGATGTTGCAGAGGAGGTCTGGCAGATCAGTCATTAAAGGATAGTCTATCAATAATTGTTACTGGGATAACTTGTAACACTAGTGGTGGGAATACGCAATATTGTAACATGTCAGCTCTACCCAAATTATTCTATAAATCCAATGCAACTTTTTAAAATTTATTTGAGAGAGAGACAGAGGGTGCACATGCACATGAGGGTGCACAAGTTGGGGAGGAGCAGAGAGAGAGAGAGAATCCCAAGCAGGCTCTGCACTGTCAGCACAGAGCACCATGTAGGACTTGAACTCATGAACTGCTAGATCACGACCTGAGCGGAGATCAAAAGTCAGAAGTTCTACCAACTGAGCCACACACATGTCCCCAATACAATTTTAAGCAACAGAATTATCCAGAGAACTTTTTCTTAAAGCATACACACACACACACACACACACACTCCCCAAACTATAAAAGAAATGATTGATAAATTTAGCTATATTAAAATTTAGAATGTCTTTACAATAACAGACAATATAAATAAAAGTAATAGAACAGCCAAAAATCAGAAGAATACAATATATTTTGGGGATCGAGCCCCATCCATGTCAGGCTCTGTGCCTGCCCCTCTCCTACTCTCTCTCTCTCTTTCAAAATAAATAAATAAACTTAAAAAAACACACAAATGATTGCAATATAAAGTAATTAAAGAAGCCCCACCATCAAAAGTAAAAGATAAGCAATGAATAGAAAATTGTTCAAAACATACAATTCACAGAAGAGGAAAACAGAAATTAATTAATTAAATAAAAGTTACTTAAACTCACTATTAACCAGAGAAATGCTCATTAAAACAACAGAATATCATTTTAGCCACTGCATTGGTAAAATTAAAAAGCCAAATTAAATGTTTACCACTTAGTGATTAAAATACCCCACACTCTTTTATAATCACTACTAGATTTAAAAATACCCAAACAACAAAGAGTAAAAACATTGCACTTTCAGAAAATGACCAGTGTTGTAGAGGTGAATTAATAGGTTTCTATGATTTCATTATTAAGAAAGACTGATAAAAATTTTAAACTTTCCAATTGAGAAAGTTAGGGAAAAGGTCAAACAGGAAAACAGAAGGAAGAAAAAAATAATGCACAATCTAGTAATAGCAAAATAGAAAAAAATCAGAACTGATAAATAAATCTGAAGATGGTTGGAAAGGAAGGGGAAAACAAATAATAAAATAGAAAATCTGAAATTTTTAATAGAAAAACCCCCCAAAAGGAAATTAGAAATTAGATAAGGGATATATCTGAGGATTTTCAATCCCATTGAAGTAAATTACTCTCTTGGAAAATTAAAATTGCCAAAACAGACTCATGAAGTATTACAAACATGAATAAGCCAATTAAATGTTATTAAAGAACTGTCTCCAAAAATAGTTCTAGGGCCAGTGAATATTAGTGAAAAGTACAATGAAGCTTTCAAGGATCAGGTATTTTCTGTGCTGTATAAACAGTTCTAGGGCCATAGAAAAACTGGAATGCTATCCAATCCAGGTAGCTAGCAGTAACTCTGGTACAAAATAAACACAACTGGGTTTATAAAAATAAAAGTAAACTTCAGTTACTGATGTGCAGTATTAGTCTGGGGTATCTTTCTATCAGGGTGAGTTAATAGAAATACAAATGTCTGAAGATTATGGATTAAAGGAACATGTACAAGCCATCAAGACCTAGTGATGGGAAGTCAAAGTTGAGAAATATACCAAATGTGGACATTCTTATAAGCACAAAAATGAGATGAGCAAAAAAACACAGCAAGGTTTAAACAGCTCTGAAAGTGTTAAACACTTGTATCACTCCTAGGGCCCTACAGTAGACTTCTCCAAGCTATTAGAAAACCAGCAAATACCAAATTGATGCTAAATTAAAAATGGAGCCACATGGGTCCAGCTGCCTTGAAACACTCTCAGTGGCTGTGACGCCTACCCAGAAAGCTTATAGTAAAATAAAGTCCACGAATATCCATAGCATTTAGGAATATAACAGTAATAATCTTAAATAGCTTTTGACTAAAGCTAGTGGATTACGTGCGATACGTAAACAAAAATTGTGATGAGACATTAAAGCAGTGATGAAATTGTGTACAGAGCTCAGAGGCTTCTGGGGGAGGGGCATGAGTGAGAGAAAGATTGGCAAAGGAAGCGAAGTTTGCGCAGAACCTGTTTCTACTCATCTGTACCTTCCATGTCACCTTATGGTTCTGCTGTCTCTAACCTTCATATTCTAGTTGTGTCTGTTTGGCTTTTATTTGCTGTTTGGTTGATTGTTGAAAAAAACATTACAATGTGCTCACTATTTCCCAATGTCAATAAATTTCAGTAGATTTTCTTCACTTATTTGTATCATCATCATACTTACGTAGAAAAAAAAAAATGTATCTCAGGGCGCCTGGGTGGCTCAGTCAATTGAGCCTCTGATTTCAGCTCAGGTCATGATCTCGTGGTTTGTGCGTTTGAGGCCCCTATGGGGGCATAGATCCCGCTTTGGATCCTCTGTCTCCCCCTCTCTGCCCCTCCCCTGCTGGTTCTTTCTCTCTCTGTCTCAAAATAAAGAAATAAACTTTAAAAAATGTATCTTATTGGGATTGATTCTTGTAAATTTAATATAGCTATAGCTAATGACTTAAAGATTTGTTGCATGGCCAACCCCTACTAGAAGTATCTATTAAAAACAAAAACAAAAAAAACCACTTTGTTTGAAACAAAGGGTTTTGGCCAAGATATAAAATATCTCTCAAAAGTAGTTAATGCCTTTCTTGAGTATTACTTACACCTTAATAAACTTAGGGGAGAATTTTGGCCAGGTATCACAAGAAATTTGTACTGTGGATTTCTAAGAATAAATGTGTAATATTTCTCAGGCAGTTGGCAGAAGGTATTAGGGCATTAGGACTTCTTTCTTTATATTTTGTTGATTAATAATTCTTCCTTTTGCATACAGAGATAAAAATTTCACCAAACAAAATTTTTAGACTTGCTTTAGTTTAATTTATCTCGTGTTCCTTTATGTATTCCCTCCCATGTTTTATCTTCCTTGGGCTGGTTCCCTATCCCTGGAGCTCCAAACTCAGTATTTATTTAGTCCCTTCTTCCACACTGCTCCACTCCCCACCAATTCTCTTTCCCTTTCCTTCTCTCATTCACCCATCCCAGACTAAGGAGATTACAGTGATATACAGAAAGAGGCTCTCAGCCATAGCTCACACATTAAAAACAAAGAGAAATAAAAATGAATACTGCTATATTTAGATCAATTAGAATATTCCTTCCTTTGTGGGGTGCCTGTGTGGCTCAAACAGTCAAACAATGACTCTCAATCTCAGCTCAGGTCTTGATCTCAAGGTCATGGGTTCCAGCCCCGTGTTGGACCCAGCATTGGACTCCATGTTAGGCATGAAGCCTACTAAAAAAAATAATAAAATAGAAAAGAAAAGAAGATTCCTTCCTTTGTAACCTAAACACATAACCAAAATTTATATTCAAATTATACAGACATTTGTACTTTGAAGACAACACCTCAATTTGTATGGTCTTCTTCCCTACTTAAGACAACCTCAACCCCATACTTGTTTTATCTTGCATATTATTCTCAATAGTAAAACCATTAGATAGTAGCACTTGAGTGTACATTGATACAGTGGGTGTTTTATGTACTTATAAAATAAATACTCCCTTTCCCTAAATAATTGTCATTCCCACAGAAAAGATAGGCCAAATAAAAATATGCATAAAACAATTGCTATCTCCCCAAGAGACCACTAGAATAACCTGGTGATCAAGGAAAGCCAAATTGATTAAATCTACTACCGTAAGGGAGAACAGTGCTCTTTGACAGAGGCTTAGTAGCCTCAGAAGGAGGAAGATAGCAGGTGATACTTCATAGGCTATGGGAGTCTGAGTACAAATGGTTTAGGACAGCTCTTTTTTTTTTTAATGTTTATTTAGTGTGTGTGTGTGTGTGTGTGTGTGTGAGAGAGAGAGAGAGAGAGAGAGAGAGAGAGAGAAAGAAAGAGAGAGAGAGAGGAACTGAGCCGGGGAGGGGCAGGGAGAGAGGAAGACAGAGGATCTGATGCAGGCTCTGCACTGTCATCGCAGAGCCCGATGCAGGGCTTGAACTCACAAACCATGTGATCACCAGCTGAGCTCAAGTTGGGCATTTAACCAATGGAGCCACCCAGGTACCCAGGACAGCTCTTTTAAAACAAGGAATTGTTTTGGGTATTGAGCAAAGTTTTTGATATAATAGCTCAGGGCTGGTGGTATAGTGGCCACTTTGTCCTTGGTTTTTCAACACTTTCCCAGATTTAGCACTAAAACCCCTACATCCTGGGGACCCTTCAGTCCTGGACAAATCGAGACAGGTGAACATCCTAATGGGTGAGCACACCAGTACAATGATTTTGAAGCAAGTCCTGATAACTAAGATGTTTTTTCATATGTAAAGTATTTCATAAGTTTTATACGCCAAGTATTTGCCCAGATAAACCGTGTGTTTCAGGTAAAAGAGATACTTGCCAAGAAGAGAAAGCATTTTTTTAGATCAATTAGTTTGCAGAAATTTTACTGAAATAAACAGTGAAGTTACTTATTAGTTTATGGCCTTATGCTCTTGGGCAAGAATTTACTAAAACTAGAGAAAAGTCATGTTAATGTAGATGGCCTGAGTTCTCAGTCCTGACACTTAAGCTACGTGGCTACAGTTGGTCTCAATTTTTTTTAAATTTTTTAATGTTTATTTATTTTTAAGGGGTGGGGGTGGAAGGGGCAGAGAGAGAGGGAGACAGAGAATCCAAAGTAGGCTCCAGGCTCTGAGCTGTCAGCACAGAGCCCAAACACAGGGCTCGCACCCATGAATAGTGAGATCATGACCTGAACTGAAGTCCGACACTCAACCAACTCAGACACCCAGTCGTCCCCATAAATTCATTTTTTAATACTGATAAGAATTCAACAGAAAATATTTACTGAACACCTGAAATATGTCAGATCCTATACTAGGCACAAGAGACACTATTAAAAGTATATCTGGGGGCGCCTGGGTGGTGCAGTCGGTTAAGCGTCTGACTTCAGCCAGGTCACGATCTCGCGGTCCGTGAGTTCGAGCCCTGCGTCAGGCTCTGGGCTGATGGCTCAGAGCCTGGAGCCTGTTTCCGATTCTGTGTCTCCCTCTCTCTCTCTGCCCCTCCCCCGTTCATGCTCTGTCTCTCTCTATCCCAAAAATAAATAAACATTGAAAAAAAAAAAATTAAAAAAAAAAAAAAGTATATCTGTAGAGTGACCCAAGGCTGGTGATGCATTATCATCTACAAACACATGTTAAGCATCTATTAGCCTTAAAACGATGCACTAAAGATTAGTGACTGAAGACAATGTACTCTTGCTGCCCTAGTCTCATCTAATCCTGATAATAAACATTTCATTTTTGCCTCAATTACTGAGTTTCCTTTAAAATTTACTGGGCACATCGAGGAGGGCTCCTGTTGGGAGGAGCACTGGGTGCTGTAGGGAAACCAATTTGACAATAAATTATATTTAATTAATAAAATAAAATAAAATAAATAAATAAAATAAAATAAAATAAAATAAAATAAAATAAAATAAAATTTACTGGGCCAAAAACACAGTAAGGCAAATCATCCACCTCTAAAAAAAAAAAAAAAAATGTCTCTTCATATCATGTTTTCCTTCTATACCAGTAGTAACACTAGGGGCACCTGGCTGACTCAGTCGGTACAGCATGCAACTCTTGATCTCAGGATCATGAGTTTGAGCCCCTTGTTGGGTGTAGAGCCTACCTAAAAAAAAAAAAAAAAAAAGTAGTAACACCATCCTTCCATCTAGAAAACTATGACGTTTTCTTTGATTCCTCACTATGGCTCAGAGCTGATACTTCCTCAGTACTGTGCCTTAACTGCTTCTAAACAATGATATCTTCAAGTTCACAGTCATTATCAGCATTTATTTCCATTTAAAAATGCTTTGTTTTCTTTTTCAAAATGTCACTCTAAAGATTCTTAACAACAACAACAAAAGCCAAATCTGAAATATTTTATTTGGGCAAAGGAAGTGAGCAGAAGCAAGAAAAGAAAATTATTTCTTTTCAAAAATCATATTAACCCCACTTGACAGAAAACTGAAAGATAGCAAGTAACTTGACTTAAGGTTATATAGTTAATATATGCTAAAGCTAATATTAGGCTAAGAAGAATAGCCATAGGAAAGCAAAAAACAAAAACATATATTTTTTTAGGAGAAAAGACCAAAAATGAGAATCTGTAAGCAAAGGAATTTTCACCCCTTCATTTGATGACAGTTATCTAGTTTTGTATAAATATATTGGTTGGATATACATAATAATTCCACTGATTGTGCTCAGAGTACTTTGAGAGCTTCTTTGGAACTGCCTTTAAAGTTTGTACTACCTTGTTTTATATTCTCAACTATGGCACAGAGTCATCCTTTGATAATGGATTTAATATGGAGGAACAATCAAACATTATGTATTCAAAGTCAAATTGGAAATTGGATCATTAAGATCTATGATTAAACTCAAGCAGCTCATCATTAGGATCTGATGTTGTTAAGCAAAACAAAACAAAACAAAACAAAAAGCAATTAAAAAAAAAACAGAATGAGATGAGGGACTAGGACATAGTTACTATAATGTCAAGAACACAGAACTTAAAACAGACGCTGGCTTTTTAGTCCAGCTCGGACACCAAAAAAAGTATAAGATGTTGATCAAGTCACCTCATCCCTCTGGACCCAAATTTCCTTCCAGCCATAAAATTTTCCTTATCAAATTATCTGGATGTCACTAGGGAAGACAGAGACCAGATCCCAAGAACATAAAATTCTAGAAAGGTAAGTTTTTATTTTTGTTTTTAATGTTTATTTATTTTTGAGAGAGAGAGAGAGAGAGAGAGTGCAAGTAGGGGAAGGGCGGAGAGAGATGGAGACACAGATCTGAAGCAGGTTCCAGGATCTGAGCTGTTAGCGCAGAGCCAGATGCAGGGCTCAAACTCAGGGAGGGCGAGATCATGACCTGAGCCAAAGTCAAACATTTAACCCACTGAGCCACTGAGGCACTCTGAAAGGTGAGTTGTTTTTTGGGTTTTTGTGTGTGTGTTTGTTTGTTTGTTTTTTACTAATGAAGAGGTGGAAACTTTATCCAGAAATATTAAGAAAACTGCATCAAGTTGGAGAGTTCAATCAGTCAGGACATAGCCAGTGAGGGCTCTGAGGTCCTATTCCACTCTTGTGTCCTCCAAGCTGTCTGGCTACCAAGACTACCAAGTTGAACAAGTGTTAGACACAGGGGCGCCTAGCTGGCTCTGTTGGTAGAGCTGGTGACCCCTGATCTCAGAGTCATGAGTTCAAGTCTCACATTGGGCATGGAGCTTAGTTTAAAAAATAGTGAACCCAATCGACAAAAAATTTCACAAGGGCTTGACAAAGTTTATTGACAAGGTTCAACTTTACGGCCCCTATTTGACAAAAGACTGTACTCCTGTTTCCACTCAAGTAACAAAACTTAATTTTCTCAAATATGTTTATTACAGTGAGCCATACATAACAAAGTTTCCTATTCTAACCATTTCTAAGTGTACCATTGAGTGGCATTAATTACATTCACAATGTCCTGCCATTCGTAACTGGGAGATCCAGAGGGCCGTGCTCCACCAAGCGACAGAGCCAGCCAGGAGCCCCACCACTGAACTTTTTTTAATGGGCATGTATGTTCCTTCATCTGTAAAGTTGCAGGCCCTATACTAAGGACGGAGAACAAAAACTGGCATGGGACTGTGCTTCCACATGGACTTCGTGGGTCAAGGTGGGCGCTGTTTCCGTGTTTTGTTTGTTTGTTTCCTTTACAGTCAGATAACAGGTACGTTTTTATACACGTAGGGAGGAGGACAGGGTTGAAAGAGGCCGCGGATACACTTCAGGGGTCAGGGAGCAGCTCGCAGGAAGACGTGGTCTCCCAACGCCCAATTCCAAAGACCGAGGCCAACAGGGTACCAAAGGGAAGCGGGTGAAGGTGGCAGGCCTGCGGAGGGCGGGGCGAAAGAGCCCTCGGGGAGGCTTCGGAGGGGCTGAGGGCGGGGCCTGGGCTGGGCGGGCACGGGGGCGGGGCGGAGATGCCGGGGCGGCCCCTGGGCGGGGCTTGAGCGGGAGCGAGGCCGATTCTGGTGAGTCGCTCCGCCCCGGCTTGGGCCTGCACCTGAAGCGGCCGGAGCCCGGGCGCTGAGTGCGGCTTCTTCTCCCGCCCGGCTCCCGGGTGGCGGTGGCCGGCGGGAAGCCCGAGTGGGATGCGGCTGACGCGGAAGCGGCTCTGCTCGTTTCTCATCGCCCTGTACTGCCTCTTCTCCCTCTACGCCGCCTACCACGTCTTCTTCGGGCGCCGCCGCCGGGCGTCGGCCGCGTCTTCTCGGGGCCTAAGGAAGGGGGTGGCCCCGGCGCGGGAGAGGCGCGGCCGAGGTAGGACACTGGGTGGCCGCAGACCTGGTGCTCGAGAGTCCGGGAGTGCCCGCGGGCTCCCGGGTGCCTCTCGCCTCCTCCCGCCCTCGGTTGCCGGCCGTGGGCTCGGGCTTGAGGCGTGCGCGGGTGCCTCA
The DNA here is from genome assembly GCF_018350175.1 of Felis catus. Lineage (NCBI taxonomy): Eukaryota > Metazoa > Chordata > Mammalia > Carnivora > Felidae > Felis > Felis catus. The sequence goes on from NC_058374.1 coordinate 89,196,906, forward strand.
GTCCTCGCCCGAATCCCGCACGCCATCCTCACTGCCCACCCCCAAAGCTGGCAGGGGCGCACTCCTGTATAGCACGTCTGGAGGACGCAAGGCGTGGCCGGTCGCCCAGTTCTTGGAGATGCAGCTGGGTTTAAGACCTCTATTTCCTCATTGAAACAAAGAGCCTTTTCTAATCATGCAGTGACTTGGGAAGGCCTGGGCGTTTTGCCTCCAAATTGTGATCTTCTGTCCTGTGTTTTGACCTATGTCAGATTCCGACTCAGATTTCTCTCTCCCTTTTTCCAGAATTTTGCACAATAGTGTCTAAAACTGTTGGACACTTTACATTCCGAAGTCAAGTTTTTATGTGTAGGGTACGTGTGTATATACAACCTATAAAGAATTGCAAAAGTTAAACTTGTAGCTTGATACGCGCTATCCAGTTATTGTAGGTTTCATTTGGGAGAGAGAAGTTTGTGTCTCCTGTTAACATTCTAGGATCTTTCAGAATAAAGATTTAATAAAAATTAAATTTTGACTTCCTTTTTTTTTTAATTGTATGTGTTTAACCAGTTCAAATTCAGTTGCTTTTAGCACTCCCTAACATCTAATTTAAATGGCTTGAATTTATCTACAAGACTGCTCTACCTTACCGATAACACTGTCACTCTTTTTAAAACACAGAACAATCTACTTTGGGAAGTGAAGAATGGAATCCTTGGGAAGGAGATGAAAAAAATGAGCAACAACACAGATTTAAAACTAGTCTTCAAATATTAAATAAATCCACAAAAGGGAAAACAGACTTCCATGTACAAATCTGGGGCAAAGCTGCCATTGGTAAGTTAATGTATAGAGCTAAGACATGTGAAAAGAATCCTAAAATGGACTTTATTAATATTAAATTAATTTATTTTAATACATTTAGGATATGTCATTTGTTAATTAAGGCATCATGGTGCTTTTTTTTTTTTACTTAATATTCCTCCTTTCTGTTAAACAATATCTGTGTAAATATAAAGACACGTACACAAATATCCTATTGTTGGTCTTTAGCAGAGTACAGATTTATTTGTAGACACAAAGTAGAATGTAAGCATTATTATGTAGAAATGCCCATGTCCTCTGAATTTTCATGAATCTATGTGTTTATGGGATACTTGATGCACAAGTATAAGATGTGGCCTCTGTACTTGATGGCCAAACAAGTTTGGGAAACACTGAACTGAACAACGTTAAACAAGGTTCTTTATTGCAAGACAATCTCAGAGCCTTTAATATGTCTGTGTTCATTATACATATGTAAAATGGGGATATGGTATATAGTTGATTAAACTTGAATGCCCACAAAAGTATTTTTGCTCTGAGTATCATAAGAGTCTAGTGTTCCAAGTTATATATTACACTCAATTAAAGAATGGGATCCTCAGAGTTACAAGAGTCAGAAAGAATTTAGTGAATTAAAAGGAACTTTACTGGACCTTTAAACATAAGTTGGATTTATGTACAGTAAGGGATATGGATAGAAAGGGCCAGATCGGAAGAAAGTAATTGGACAATAATGCTTTTGCCTTTAGCGTTTCATAAATTTATTCGCCCTTGCATCCAAATATACATCCTTGAAGATCACCCCTGACCTCCCAAGCTCCAATCAAATTCTAGCAATTTTTTCTTTGTAAAATCTCTAATATTAATTTTTCTGTAAATTACCACTTCCCCATTCTAGTTTTTAGTTAAATCTATATCTTAACAGGTTTTCATGTTTTTAGATTTTTCTCTGGTTTTTTTTTTTAAGTTTATTTATTTATTTTGAAAGAGGGAGCAAGAAAGAGAGAGAGCAGGGGAAGGGCAGAGAGAGGGAGAGACAGAATCCCAAGCAAGCTTTGTGCTGTCAGTACAGAGCCCCAGTCAGAGCTTGAACTCATGAACCATGAGTTCGTGACCTGAGCTGAGATCAAGAGTCATATGCTTACCCTGCTGAGCCACCCAGGCTCACCTCTGGACTTTTCTCTTTTCAATTCAATAAGCACAAAGTGGCCAGCTGAGTTTTTATCAAACACTACTTTTCATCAACCTATTTCCCAGGCATAAAGGATTGTAATTCCATTCCTATTCAAAAAGGAGGGGGGCACCTGGGCCCCTGGGGGCACCCAACCTGGCAGTTGGGTGTTGAGCGACCAACTTCAGCTCAGGTCATAATCTCACAGTCTGTGAGTTCAAGCCCCACGTCTGGCTGTCTGCTGACAGCTCAGAGCCTGGAGCCAGCTTCAGATTCTGTGTCTTCCTCTGTCTCTGACTGTGCCCCGCTCACACTCTCTCACTCTCAAAAATAAGTAAACATTAAAAAAAAAAAAAAAAAAAAAACAGTTAAAAAAAAAAAAGGAGGAAAATGAAGTCATGGTCCAAGCAATTCTTAAATCCAACCAGGCAAATCATTAGGTTTTAAGGCCTGAGAATAATCTGTGGCTCAAAGTTGCTTCTAGTCTTTTGGCTCAAAGTTACTCTACGTCTGTAGTCATCCTTTCTTTTTCGTGAATGGTAGCATATGCTTGCAGCTCAATGGGTTTTTTCAGCCTGCAGATAGGATTTTGGGAGTCCAACACCCTTCTTTCATTTCAACATTTCTGTGTCCCCTCTAATCCAAGCTAGCAGTGTTTCTGCTGATACAGCATTCTCAAGTCTTTGTGGGTCTCCCATGTATGTCACTCCATTACACAAGAGCTCCTCCACAGGTCTTTCCAGGGTAATCCCATCTCTATTTCTGCCTTCTACTGAGATGGCTGAGGAGATCCATAAATGACACACCTAATATCCTCAAAGAGCCCTCTATGTGACTGAATATTTTAACCTTTTTATCCCTTCTGAGGCACTAGCAAAAAAGATATTCACCTACATGCTTGGCCTTTTTTCTAGAGCATGCCTTCCTGACAGTGAATCTCCTAGTTTTCCACCTCTTCTGCAATTGAATAGACTGAGAATTTCCCAAATCATCAAGTCCTGGCTCCTTGCTTTACAGTTTTTCCCTCAATCACTCTTTCCTCTCACATTTACTATAAGCAGCAAGAAGAAACCAGGCCACAGCTTCAATACTACTTGGAAATCTTTTCAGCTAAATATCCAAGTTTATCATTTATACATTCCACTTTCCATATAACTTCTGGACACAATTCAGCTAAGCTTTCTGGTGCTAATATAACCAGGATCCCCTTTTCTTCAGTTTCTAATAGCATGTTCCTCATTTCCTTCTGAGCCCTCAGCAGTACTTTTAACATGCATATTTCTACCAACAGTCTGCTCAGGTATTTATAAAAACCAACATAGGGGTTCTTTTCTACTATACTTTTTCATGTGAGTTCTCACTGGCTGAGTCACTAACACCCATACTACTACCTATAACCTGTCCAAGGCAATCTTATCTGGCCATTTTTTTAAATTTATTATTTGAGAGAGAGTGCACAGGCAGGGAAGAGGCAGAGAAAGGAGAGAGAATCCCAAGCAGGCTCCACGCTGTCAGCACAGAGCCTAACGTGGGACTTGAACTCACAAGCCATGAAATCATGACCTGAGATGAAACCAAGAGTTGGATGCTTAACTGAGCCATCCAGGCACCCTTCTCATCTAGGCATTTTTCAGTCCTGCTCCCCAAAATTCTTCCAGCCTCTCCCCATTACCCAATTCCAAACCACTTCCAGATTTTTAAGTATTTGTTATAGTAGCATTCCATTCCCAGGTATCATAATCTGTGGTTTCCTATAGCTGCCATAACCAGTTACCAAAAATTGAGTGGCTTATACAACACAAATTTCTCATTTTTTTTAGATTAAGAAATAATTGACATTTAACATTATATTAGTTTCAGGTGTACGACATAATGATTTGATATATTTACATATTGTGAAGTTATCAACATAAGTCTAGTTAGTATCCATCATCACACATACGTGTACTTTCTTTTTCTTGCGATGAGAACTTCTAAGATCTACTCTCTTGGAAAATTTCAAATATACAAAACAGTATTATTAACTATAGTCACCGTAAGCTTAGAATCTTACATTTTTGAGGGTAGAAGACTAAAATGTGTCCACAAGGCTGTATTCCTCTTAAAGGCTTTCGAGGAGGATCTGTTTCCTTGACTTTTGCAGCTTCTTGAGGTTACCCAAATTCCTTGGCTCATGGCTCCGTATCACTCTGACCTCTACTTCCATTTTCAGACCTCCTTCCCTTCCTCTGACACTCTTGCCTCCTGTTTGTGAGGACCCTTTGCTATATAGGGCCCATCCAAATAACCCGGGATAATCTCCCTGCCTCAGCATCCTTAATCACATATAGAAAGTCTCTTTTGCCATGTAAGATAACATATTCATAGATTCTAGAGATCACATCTTAGGACATACTGGGTGGACAGGGAGGCATTATTTGGCTACCACTTTTGGAAAGCTGTATCTGATTGGCTAGGTATTGAAACACGGTTATTTTGTGTGTGTCCTCTAGTTCCCCGGGGCATACTTACACATCTGTCAGTGTAAGTAAAACAGGGCTCCCAGGTTACTTCATTGTGTGCCACCGCTTTCCTCTCCTCTCAGAGCTTCCATTCAGGTGAGATCATGGTAAAATACCAGGGGCTGCCGTAAGGAGAATGGTACAATGGCATTTGTCTGCAGAGGGCATCATGTGGTGAGGGATGTGTGTTCCAGTGAGGAGGGGTTACTATCTCCTGGATGTAGTGACTGTGTACATGCATACCTGAGCCTCTCTGGTTGTGTTTGGCACAAAATCGTGAATCCCCCTAGTTTGTTATGATACAGAAACTAGAAACCGTTCTAATCATATAGTAACTTATATTATAACACATTTCAGGATAAAGCAGGTAGTAAAAGTCCAGTGACAATTAGGGGTTTCTCAAATTTAGAGTAAGAAGATTATTGTCCTCATTATAACCCACATTTTGCCACATGTCACACTGTCAACCTCTGAATTCTGTCTCTCACACATTAACTGCCATATTGATGATTTTGGGCTATTGCTTGGTAGAACTGCCTACGAAGGGACCAAAGAGGAATAAAATCTGGTTTCTTGCTCAAATTATGTAAATGAGCAGAGCATAAACTCATCTCACACACCAGACTAAACCAGACAGTAAATGGGTTTGTTTTTGTTTTTTTTAATTACCAGGTTTGTATCTCTGGGAGCATATTTTTGAAGGCTTACTTGATCCCACTGATGTGACTGCTCAGTGGAGAGAAGGAAATTCAGTTGTAGGAAGAACACATTACAGGTATTAACTGTGCAACATTAACCTTTGTTGTATTTCTGTGCAATGTTTTATGTAAATACTAGAAGAAAAATAAAATAAGAGGAAAATATATTTAGAGACAGTTTTTGCACTTCAACTTGTGAAGAATAGAGAAGTAAACTCATGACTATATATTTGTAGTTACAGCTTATCTGAACGTTTTACAAAATACTTCCTTTTTAAAATTTTGTCTGTTTCATTTTTATTGAAACATTGCTGATTATATGGGAAAGCTCATGCTCCAAATTTTGTAACATTTGATTGTTGATAAGCATTTAACATTCCATATCTTGAAGGAATAATATGTAAACTTAAAAATATTCTCATTTTTCTCTTTTCATATAATAGTCATGGTCACATATTTTTATAATACTCAATTAGTGGGCGTGCCTGAGTAGCTCAGTCGGTTAAGCATCTGACTTCAGCTCAGGTCATGATCTCATGGTTTGTGAGTTTGAGCCCCATGTCCGGCTCTGTGCTGACAGCTCAGAGCCTGGACCCTGCTTTGGATTCTGTCTCTCCCTCTCTCTCTGCCCCTCCCCTGCTTACCTCTGGGTGTGTGTGTGTCTCTCTCTCAAAAATAAATAAACATTAAAAAAAAAATTTATAATGCTCAAGTAGTATCAAAGCTGTTGTTATGAGCTTTGAAAATTTTATAAAAATATTTATATATGAGTTCTATCATGATTTAATTTGTATAGATTACCATTTTAATGAAATACTAAGAAATCTTTTTAGATTGCATAAAATTTTTATCTATGATTCCATATTTTCTAAAGACTTTTTTAAGTTTATTTATTTATTTTAAGAGAGAGAGAGAGCGGGGCGCCTGGGTGGCGCAGTCGGTTGGGCGTCCGACTTCAGCCAGGTCACGATCTCGCGGTCTGTGGGTTCGAGCCCCGCATCGGGCTCTGGGCTGATGGCTCAGAGCCTGGAGCCTGTTTCCGATTCTGTGTCTCCCTCTCTCTCTGCCCTTCCCCCCCGTTCATGCTCTGTCTCTCTCTGTCCCAAAAATAAATAAACGTTGAAAAAAAAAATTTTTAAAAAAAGAGAGAGAGAGAGCGCGCATGAGTGGCGGAGGGGCAGAGAGAGAAGGAGAGAGAGAGAATCTCAAACAGGCCCCATACTGTCAACGTGGAGCCCAACACAGGGTTCAAACCCATGAACTGTGAGATCATGACCTGAGCTGAAACCAAGAGTCAGACCCATAACCAATGAGCCACCCAAGCACCCCCCTAAAGATTTTTAAACAGGTAGAATTAAGATTGTTTTATTTAGGAAAAATGTGATAATTTTGCTATATGAAAGAGTGCTATTTTCTATTAGATTTTGCTTTCTCATTGAAATAAAAAATAAAAATAATTACTTTTAAATGCTTATTCCATAAAAAATTGTACTATTGGGGGAAAAATGTCAACCAAAGATTCAGGTTTGTATTAGCATTCCGTTTATTTCCCACAGAAATCAAGAAGAAAAGCTATGGTTAATCTCAATTTCATTTGCATTTTCACTGCTCCTTTCAATCTCTGTTGACTTTATACACACTTGGAAAACAATTTCATTTCATGTATCTTTTCAAAGTAGTCATTCTTGAAAAGTAAAGACGGACTATAAGTAATACCCAATGTATATGAGGGTTGTTTGATTAAATATGGAATCAAGATATGGGGTTTAACTACATGTAGTACTTCAGGTCTCTGTTTCAGAGGGAAGAAATGACTCTGTTCACCATGAATCAGTAACACATGTGGTCTGTGCTCAGGATATGAATACACTTATGGTGAACTGAATTTTTGAGTCAGCCTGATGAAGTGCTGCACACTGCGGGGGCGCCTGGGTCGCTCAGTCTGTTAAGCATCCAACTCTGATTTCAGTTCAGTTTGTGAGTTTGAGCATCGCCCCCCACCCCCACCCCACCACAGTGTCTATGGGGCAGAGGCTGCCTGGAATTCTGTCTCTCTTCTGTCTCTCTGCCTCACCCCCACTTGTGCACATGTTCTCTCTCTCTCTCTCTCTCTCTCTCTCTCTCTCTCTCTCTCTGAAACAAAACAAAACAAAATTAAAGAAAAAAGAGCATGTACTGCAGCCAAAATATCTGAGTTCAAATTCCAGCTTTACCTCTTTATTTTTTAGTGTTTATTTACTTGTTTTGAGAGAGAGAGAGCATGCTAGCAGGGCAGAGGCAGATAGAGACGGAGAGGGAGAATCCCAAGCAGGCTCTGTACTATCAGCACAGAGCCTGACAAGGCTCGATCCCATGACTGGGATTATGACCTGAGCCAAAATCAAGAGTCAGCCGCTTAACTGAGCCACCCAGGCGTCCCCGCTTTATCTCTTATTAGCTGTCTTAACTTGGGTAAATCTCTTAACCTCTCTGCCTGGATTTCCATAAATTTAAAATATGGCAAATAATAGTTTCTATTTCACAGGATTATTTTGAAGCTTAAACATTAACAGGTATAGAGTGCTTAGAACAGTATCTGGCACATAGTAATCACTAAAGAAGTCTTGTGTTGTTACTAGTTTTATTATTTTTACTATTACTTAAATAGGTACTGCAACATCTCCCTACCTTTCAGTTCCTTCTCTGTGTTTCCAGCATTGAATATTATGTCACCTTCATGTTCCTTCACAAAAACCTTATTGAAACATTCTTTATATTAATACCTTCAATTAGGTTACAAGCCAGCCTGGGACTCATTCTGTCTCTTGAAGAAACTTTGCCTGTCTCTACTCATAGCTATCATAGATTGATTTACAGTTTAGTTTCATGAGGCAACTTCATTCTTAATTTCTTAGGAGGAATCTTACCTCTGTTCATCATGGCATTTGCTCATCCTTAAAAGACTGCATTCAAGACCCTATAATATCCATGTGCAGCCATTATATAAGATATATAAATGACTATCCATTTGATAAAATGAAGGCTAGATGCTAAATTACTTAATTTATTGTCATCAGGGCTCAATTATGGTATTTTCAATGAGCATCTGCTACTTAGGAAAAAGTTGAAAAAAATGGAGTGCTTGGGTGACTCAGTTGGTTAAGCGTCCGACTCTTGATCTCAGCTCAGATCTTGACGTCAGGGTCATGCGTTCAAGCCCCACGTTGGGGCTCTGCCCTGGACATGAAGCGTAGTTGAAAAGAAAGAAAAGGAAAGGAAAGAGAAAGGAAAGGAAAAGTTGGGGAAAAAAAAGAAAAAGTTGAACTTATTTCTAAAGCTCATGATAGAATAAATATGCCTGATTCTATTTTTAGAATTTCTAGATATTACTAGTATAAGAAGTTAGGGAGCTCACTACTCATCACAATGAATGAAACCTTCTTTTAAAAGAGGATTTTTAAAACTACTAAGTTTTAATTTGTATTTCATAAAATTCACCCATTTGGGGGCACCTGACTGGCTAAGTCAGAGGAGTGTGGAACTCTTGATCTCAGAGTCGAGTTTGAGTCACATGTTGAACATAGAGGTTTCTAAAAAAATAAATAAGATTTAGGGGTGCCTGGGTGGCTCAGTCGGTTAATCATCCAACTTCAGCTCAGGTCATGATCTCACAGTTTGTGAGTTCAAGTGCTGTGTTGGGCTCTGTGCTGAGAGCTCAGAGCCTGGAGCCTGCCTCAGATTCTGTGTCTCCCTCTCTCTCTCCCTCTGCACCCCCCCCCCCACTTGCACTCTGTATCTCTCCCTCAAAAATAAATAAACACTAAAAAAATTTTTTTTTACAAAAATAAAAAATAAATAAGATTTTTTAAAAATTCACCCATTTTAAGTATATGATTCAATTTTTTTTTAGTATGGTCGGCACACAGTGTTACCTTAGTTTCAGGTGTACCACATTGTGATTCAACAACTCTGTATGTTATGCTGTGCTCACCACAAGTGTAGCTACCATCTACAAGTGAAAGCTTTATACATAATATTAATGGTTACTGGGACTACCTTTAAGTCAAACACTGGACCATAGATCAGTGAGGGTTTCAGATAACATTTTCACTGGTAAACAAAGACAACGTAGTTAATCTTTCATAATTCGTATTCTCCCACTCTAGCCATGCGAGAATGAGAGTGGGACTATTCCATCACAAACGTTGAATTGGCAAGGTATGGAGTCATGATGGTAATGCCGACCACAAAAGCAGGGTGAATTGCAGCAGCTATTCAAATGTAAAGGCCGCTCATGAATTCAGTATACCTAGTTCGTAAAACCAAAATTTTAAAAACTGTTTATTAATCAAAATTGATATAAAATTCAGTGCCTAAGAGACGTGTGGACAGTACAGCTTGTGTATTCTTTTTTTTTTTCTAAGATTTTATTTTTAAGTAATCTCTACACCTAGTGTGGGGCTCAAACTCACAACCAGGAGATCAAGAGTCACGTGCTCCACTGACTGAGCCAGGCACCGCATCTTGTGCACGTTTTTCTTTTTGTTTTTGTTTTTGTTTTAGAGAGAGTGGGAGTGAGGGGCAGAGGGAGAGAGAGAGAATCCCAGGCAGGCTCCAGCATGGAGCCTGACACGGGACTCAATCCCACGACCCTGGGATCATGACCTGAGCCGAAATCAAGAGTTGAAAGTTAAACCAACTGAGCCACCCAGGTGCCCCAGCACTTGCTATTCTTTTAAGTTTATTTATTTATTTTGAGAGAGACAGAGTAGAAGAGAGAGAATCCCAAGCAGCCTCTACACCAGCAGCACAGAGCCTGATGGGGGACTCGAACCCACAGAACTATGAGATCATGACCTGAGGCAAAACCAAGAGGCAGACACTTAACTGACTGAGCCACACAGGCACCCCTGTTCTTTTTTTTTCTTTTTTTTCTTTTTTTTTTTTTTTTGGTGTTTATCTATTTTGAGAGAGAGAACAAGCAGGGGAGGAACAGAAAGAAAAGAGAGAGAATCCCAAGCAGGCTCTGCACCATCAGCATAGAGTCAGACACGGGGCTGAGGGTCACAAACCGTGAGATCATGACTTGAGCTGAAACCGTCACTCAGTCACTTAGCTGACTGAACAACCCAGGGACCCCTGCACTGATTCGTATCTTATTTACTTATTTTACTTAATTTTTTACTTATTCTGGCATTTGCCAGACTCATAGCTGGCAAATTAGTAATCTTATCTATAATTCTATTAATATCATAGTGGTGTGTATATAGTGTTAGTTCAGTAGTACTTGTTGAATTTAGAAAAAATGAAACAATAATAATTACATTGGATTCTAATAAATATATTTGGTTCATGCTCAGCTTAAAACTCAAAATTTGAATGATTTCTCTGGCCTTTCTACATGTTGAAAGTACTTGCTGGGAGGAGATATTTTAACTAAGCCAAGGAGAAGAGAAAAAATATTGGAAATTATGAGTCCTGACTATTAAATATATGCTAAGAAATGCACAAGAGTAAATCACTGTTCTAAAAATTCTGTGTATGAGCTCTTTAAATATGCTTATTCTTCAGTTAATGGAATTTTATGATTGTTGCTTGACTAATAACCTTAGAAAATGAAAATGTACTTTTCATCACGCGTGAATATATGATAATATCTCATAAATAAGACCTACTTTATATAATAAATGTATAGCTGGAAAGTTATGATTAAATTGAACTTTTGTAACTTGATTCATACTTTACATGCAGCAAGAGAATTTAAATAAATTGGTAGGGCAAATAACTCCCTGAGAGAGAATTATGCTTATTCATCCAGCATCTACCGAAGCCTATACTACTTGTTCATACTAGGCTCTAAGGATTTCAAAGTGAACAAAATACTTTTCTCTGGCCGCAGGGAGTTCACAGACTAGTGGTTGAAACAAATACATAAATAATTTCCATACCCCATATAAAGCATATTGATAAGGATGTGAATACTCTATCGTGTTAGTAGGTAGGGAAATACAGAAGAAGGCAACTAACCCAGTCTAAGTAGAGTTGTAGAGTTGGGGGTATGATGCCTATCAAGAAAGACCTCCCAGAGGAGGTGACTGCTGAGCTGAGTCTTCAGAGATTAGTAGGATTTAGCAAAGCAGTGAGAGGAGAGATTATATTCCCACAGAGGCAACATCAGAGACTAAAAACTGATAAACAGCCATTTTGGTCATGGAATTGTAGACCATTCAGAACCCCTGGGGCATCATGATGGCGTGGGGTGCCTGAGATTGGGAGTGCAGGGCAAGGGGCAGATCACGGTGGACCTCATGTGTGCCACGTTAAGACTCTTGGACTTTATTCTTGGGCAGTGAAAGCAACTGAAGATGATTAGACAAGATAGTGGTATTGTCGTGTATGTTTTTGGTGTAGATTTCTCTAGTAGCCATGTGGAAAAATGATTTGAAGGAGACAACTGGGTGCAGGCAGACCAGTTAGGAGACTCTAAGTATCCAACAGACCAACAGATATATAAGTAAGGGGTGAAATAAGAATATGCTGGCGCAGTTGGAGCCAGGGACAAGTTTGAGAAATATTTTGGGGCCCAACTATCAGAATTTAGGGATTATTAGATGTGAGGATGAGAGCAAGAAGCAAATCTGACAACCCCCTCGTTTCTAGCCTGCATGGCAGGATAGCTGGTGTGCGGTCAAAATAGCAAATACAGGAATAGGAGCAGGTCTGTCCACTCCTCTCCAGCTCACTGCACAGCACCTGCTTGACTCCCTGTTTCTCAACAGACAACCCTGCCTCCTATTTCCTCAAGAAAATTGAGTGGATCCATGATTATATTCTCTAACGTTCACCTTCTGATCTCCATCTGACCCCTCACCTAACCTTATGTCTTTCCCTAGCTCTGAGACTTCCTGGTTCAAGGTTAATTCCCTCCGCATGTGCTTCCCTTCTGCTTCTTCCCAGACCTTGCTCTCCTTCATCTTTAATCTTTCACTCACTATTGCTTTCCCACCTTCTCATCCAAACTTTCAAGAGCGTCTGCATTCACTATGCCCAATTCCTCACTTCTCACTCGCTCTCAACCCACGGCAATTTGACTAACACACCTCCCAACACAAACAAAACTATTTGAATCTTATAGGATTTTTCTTTTACCCCTGAAGTTTCTTTACCCAGGTCCGTGTTTCCAAGACTGTGTACTGAGGCACCCTGGGGCACCATAAAATATATATTTTTAAAGATTTTATTTTTGGGGCACCTGGGTGGCGCAGTCGGTTAAGCGTCCGACTTCAGCCAGGTCACGATCTCGCGGTCCGTGAGTTCGAGCCCCGCCTCAGGCTCTGGGCTGATGGCTCAGAGCCTAGAGCCTGTTTCCGATTCTGTGTCTCCCTCTCTCTCTGCCCCTCCCCCGTTCATGCTCTGTCTCTCTCTGTCCCAAAAATAAATAAATGTTGAAAAAAAATTTTTTAAAAAAAGATTTTATTTTTAAATAATCTCAACACCCAACGTGGGGCTCAAACTCACAACCCAGAGATCAAGAGTCACATGCTCCACCGACTGAGCCAGCCAGGCACCCCAGCACCACAAAATATTTTAAATATTTGTGGGAAATACTGTTATACTTCATATCTGTCAGACACCATGCAAACTACTGGCTCGAAGTAATTCACAGTTTCAACATTAGATCCCCCTACATTTATTTCAGTGATGTCATATCTTTGTGGAGCTGGGTTTTCCATGGTTGCTGTGCTAAAATTCAAGTACTGTGCAAAAATCAATGTGGGACAGGGAGTGATAGTGGCAGTGTCCATTCTGACTCAAAAGTTTGCAAAGGTGTGTAGTCCTCAACAGGTGCACGCATCCATCTCATTATAAGGTATTTGTGGTTCGTTAAGAATGAAATAGGAGTTTTTTTCTTTCAGTGTGTGCCTGTTATTTTTCTAAGTGACTTTTGGGCAGTTAGGACACAAATACTAAGTAGTTTGGATTTAATGACTTTTTTAAGTGTATTTATTAGAGAGAGAGAGAGAGAGAAGGGGAGGGACAGAGTGAGAGGGAGAGAGAGAATCCTAAGCAGGCTCCTCGCTGTCAGTGCAGAGCCCAATGTGGGGCTCCATCCCAGGAACCATGAAATCATGACCTGAGCCAAAATCTAAAGTCAGATGTTTAACCAGCTGAGCCACCCAGGCACGCCTGGACTTAATGACTTACCATACTGAACCATTACTCATTTCTTTTGGCTAAAAAAAATTGCTGAAACACTGAAGGTGCTGGGAATGAGGAAAGTTTAGGAACCTCAAATTTATACCTCAGCTCCCCATCATTGACCCTGTGGCTCACACCATTACCTAAACATGACCTCGAGGTCTGGAAAGCCGATTAGTCAGAGCATGAGAGCCACGTTCCTGCTGCTGGAACATAAGAGCACTCTGCAAAAGAGAGCTGTGGAGATTCCAAGACTAGTCCAATGAGCCCCAAGTGAATCAGACCTCATTTCATTAGTTTATGGGAGTCAATAAAATTAGAAGTATTCCTTTCACATGAAAGTGACATTTGAGCACATTTGAGTACTATTTTAACTTACAACTAAAACCCGGTACTAAAACACTTACTGTAAGCTCCCAAGTAAATGACATATGAACAAAAGTTTTGCAATGTCCAGCTAAGTTAATACTGTGCAAAGTTATCTTTTGGTTTCTTCCTATACAGATATGGCATATTTCTAGTTATTGGAGACCTTTGTGATAGAAAGGCCCAAAACATTATGAGTTACTGAAATTTTTATAAGATAGGTAAATATAGTTTACCTTTTCTGGCTAAATTATAAAATGTCTTCTATCTTTATCTGTTTCTGTTTGGCTTAAGGTTTTTAACTTATTTAAAATAGTCAGCACCCGGGGGCACCTCGCTGGCTCAGTCTGAAGAGCGTGCGACTCTTGATCTCAGGGTTCTGTGTTCAAGCCCCATGTTGGGTGTAGAGATTACTTGAAGATAAAAAAATCAACTTGTGGCAGTGCCCGTGTCACTGCCTCTGCATTGGCTCCACACAGACAAGGCAAAAGATGTCCACAGCCTTATGGGGACTGAGTGGTGTATCAAGTCTCTTGTTTTCCAGAAGTATGCTGGAAAGGAGCTTATTAACAACTGCACACTCTCCAACACAAAGTCCCTGAGCTTTCTGAATACAGAACTGGCTGCCTTCACAAAGTACTCAGAGGACCCTGGTGTCCTTGACCTCACGATGAAGAAACTGGACCTCAACTCTGATGGGCAGCTAAATCTCCGAGAATGTGTTAACCTTATTGGCAGCCTGGCCGTAGCTTGTCGTGACTCCTTTGCAAGGTCCACCCATTTCTAGAAGTAAATCCAAGGGGCTCTCGGGCCTGACTTCAGACCACCCCCTTTCCTTCAAAGAAGCCTCAATCTTCACCTCCTCCTCACATCCTACACATACCCTGGGCCCAGAGCATCCACCACCCTTTTGCAGGCCAGTCCTGCTGGTAGTTAATAAAGCAACAGCATTGGGGCGCCTGGGTGGCTCAGCCAGTTAAGTGCCCAACTTTAGCTCAGGTCATGATCTCATGGCTCATAGGTTCAAGGCCCCTATTGGGCTCTGTGCTGACAGCTCAAAGCCTGGAGCCTGGTTTGGATTCTGTCTCCCTCTCTCTTTAACCCACCCCCGCTCACACTTTGTCTCTCTTTTTCTCTCTCAAAAGTAAATAAACATTAAAAAAAAATTTTTTTTAAGTATTATTTGCAGGTTATGGCTTTGAGGTATAAAGCATTTTTCAATTGATATATATTTATTTCTTTATATAACATTGTAATAGATAAAACACTTGCACAGTGTTTTATAGTTCAATAAACACTAACATGAGAATACATATTAAATGCTATATTAAGTGATACAGAATAAAATTGCTATGGTAGTTTACATTAAAGGGGAATCAGAAGAGGAAGGTAAAGGTGGAAATGTGTTCCAGGAAATGTAAGTAATGAACAAAGGCAGAGAGGCAGATAAATTTGTGATTTAAGGGTGTATAGGAGAATGAGATTACACGTGGGCAGTGGAACTAATTTAGTCAGAAACAGTGGATTGTAAGAATAAAGGGTAATGGTTGTAAAGCACTTAATACAATATTGGTCATGGAGCTTTCACTCAGTGTATGTTATTAATCTGCGAAAGAGCAGGAAACAGAATTATATCTGTACTTCAGTTTTAATTACATAATACTATAGATAGAAAAAAACTGGAAGTAGACATGACAAAATGCTGTCTAACCCTGGTTTTGGAATTATGGGCACAGAATTATGAGTGATGGAAACATCTTTTGAATTTTCCAAGTTATTGTAATAACCGTTTGGTTATTAATAACCAAACTAATAAATGATTTTTTAAATTATAAACCTATCTTTAAAAAGAAATATGTAATTTTAAAAACAAATGAACTTGCAAAATTTGAATACTGAATTTACTTATTTTATTGTGCTTTTAAACAACGCTATTGCTTTTTTTTTTTAACGTTTATTTTTAAGAAAGAGAGAGACAGAGCATGAGTGAGGGAGGGGCAGAGACAGAGGGAGACACAGAATTCAAAACAGGCTCCAGGCTCTGAGCTGTCAGCACAGAGCCTGAGGGGGGCTCGAACCCATGAGTCGTGAGATCATGACCTGAGCTGAAGTTGGACATTTAATCAACTAAGCCACCCAGGCACCCCTGTAACTTATAAATAATACTTTAAAGCAGTTATATCAAGGATGAGCAATGACAGATAAAGATATTATCTCTCAGGGCATAAAGGCTCCTGGTATTGTTAGATAATCTTATTATAAATTATCCTGATAAAAACATTTTTAGACACAGTCTTATCTAGTTAGAAATTGAAATATTATTAGATAAGTTCAACACTATCCTTAGTAAAATGTTTTATGTCTTTTTAAAAAAATAGTGCAGAAGTCTGTGTGACATTCTTTAAAATAGTTTGGGCACATGATATATATGTACTTAAATGTCAAATAACTAAGTTTGAGGCCCATCTCTACCATTGCCTATCTAGTGTTACTAGCTTTATGTAAGTCATGTAACCTTTCTCAAAATTTCCTTTTCTTCCTTTGTAAAACTGACCTAGGGTAGGAAAGCAAGACTGGAAGACCTCATGTGCTCTAGGAATTAGGCCTCCCTATAAATCTAAAGGAGAAATTAATTGTTCATATACTACCAATAATAAATTTTTAACCCTGTCATAACTATTATCATGATCCCTAAAGTATTCTCTACCTCTCAGATTTTGCAGATTCTCTTAAATTGCTAAAGAATCATTGAATCATTGGCCATCTCAATGCTAGGTACTGTCCAACACAAACAAAAACAGTTCTCATTCTCATAGGTTACTGTCATTGTGTAATAAAGCCATAGAATCCACACAGTATACATACACACAAACAAAATATATACTTGGGTCTTGGGTTTTTAATATTATCTACTGACTCTAGTATTTATTAACCATAGTGCCATGGAAACAACCTCTGAAGTAGATAGGTCTTAACTTACAACTCAGTGTTGCCATTACAAGTTGTGTAACTTAAGCCTGATTTCCCAAATGCAAAGTGGGGATTAATGTGCTGTGGAGTTGATAAAGGTTAAATGACAACCTATGCAAAATGCCTATCATCTATATAAAAGGCATTTAATAAATGTTAGGTTTTTTG
Organism: Felis catus; assembly: GCF_018350175.1. Taxonomy (NCBI): domain Eukaryota; kingdom Metazoa; phylum Chordata; class Mammalia; order Carnivora; family Felidae; genus Felis; species Felis catus. Next base: position 89,213,765 of record NC_058374.1, read on the forward strand.
TCCAACAATAGTAAGCAATAAAAGCAGGATTTCAGCATATTTGTACTAAAGACTCTATCAGGTTATGGGGAGCCTGACTGGCTCAGTCAGTAGAGCATGTGACTAATGATCTCAGGGTTGTAAGTTTGAGCCCCATGTTGAGTGTAGAGATTAAAATAAAACCTTTTTAAAAATAAGATAGGGGCATCTGGATGGCTCAGTCAGTTAAGCTACCGGCTTCAACTCAGGTCATGATCTCACAGTTCGTAGGTTTGAGCTCCGCATCGGGCTCTGTGCTGGCAGCTCAGAGCCTGGAGCCTGCTTCAGATTCTGTGTCTCCCTCTCTCTGCCCCTTCCCCAGCTCACACTCTGTCTCTCTCTCTCTCAAAAATAAACATTTAAATTTTTTTTAATAAAATAGAATAAAATAAAACAACCCAGTCAAGAAATGGGCAGAAGACATGAACAGATACTTTAACAAAGAAGACATCCAGATGGCCAACAGACACATGAAAAGATGCTCAACATCACTCATCATTAGGTAAATACAAATCAAAATCATGATGAGATACCACCTCACACCTGTCAGAATGGCTAAAGTTAGCAACATAAGAAACAACAGGTGTTGGCAAGGATACCAAGAAAGGGGAACCTTCTTAAACTGTTGGTGGGGATGCAAACTGGTGCAGCCACTCTGGAGAAGAGTATGGAGGTTCCTCAAAAAAACAAAAATATAACTACCCTACAGTACAGCAATACTCAGTATTTCCTCAAAGGATACAAAAAGTCATATTCGAAGGGGTACTTGCACCCCAATGTTTATAGCAGCATTATCAACAATAGCCAAACTATGGAGAGAGCCCAAATGTCCATCAATTGCTGAATGGATAAAGAGGATGTGGTATATATGTATATATATCATGGCCATCAAAAAAAAAAAAATGAAGTCCTGCCGTTTGCAACATGGATGGAGCTAGAATGTATTATACTAAATGAAATAAGTCAGAGAAAGACAAATACCATATAATTTCACTCATGTGGAATTTAAGAAAAAAAAACCAGATGAACACATGGGAAGGCGGGGGGAAGAGAGGGAAACAAACCACGAGAGACTCTTAATGATAGAGAACAAACTGAGGGCTGATAGAGGGAGGGAGGTGGGAGATGGGCTAGATGGGGGATGGTTATTAAGGAGGGCACTTGTGATGATCACCAGGTGTTGTATGTAAGTGATGAATCACTGAATTCTACTCCTGAAACCAATATTACACTGTATGTTAATTAATTAAAATTTAAATAAATTACCCCCTCAAATGGAAAAAATAAAATAAAAAATAAAATCTTTTTAAAAATAAAGACTCTAGCAGGTTATATGGTTTAGCAGGTTATAAAGAATCCAGGACCACTGTGACTAATTTTAACATAGCTTAAAGCTATTTTTTATATTTAACACTTAGGTTAAAATAATTTAGAGGCAAGGGCACATGGGTGTCTCAGTCAGTTAAGTATCTAACTCTTAATCTCAACTCACATCTTGATCTCAGGGTTGTGAATTCAAGCCCTGCATTGGGCTCCACACCTAGCATGCGGAGCTTGAAAAATAAAAACAAAAACAAAACCCACAGCAGACACATCCTTTAAAAAAATAAATACTTTAAAAAATAAAATAATTCAGTGTTGTTGGTTGTTCTGAAGGAGCACATAATATAAAAATGTAAGTTATGAAACATGTCTGTTCCTTTTATTACTTTTTTATTACGCTAAGGAGCACATTCTCATTTACCCATCACCCAGAACTAAAAAATTCCCATTTGCTTCAGATATTTAACTTCCCTCTTAAAAGAATTAAATATTCCCAGTAAAAGGGAAGCTTTCTTTGTACTGTTCCCATTTCTTTTCTCTTCCTGCTCCGAAGCAACCATTGTAATGAATTTGGTGTGTATCCTCCCATTCAGATTTTTATATTTATACTTATAAAATTTAAGCACAATTTTTGTATTATACTTTCAAATTTGCACACAGTTATCACATTCTGTGGGTATTCTGCACCTTGCTTTTTCCCTTAACCTTGTGTTTTTGAGACTTAACCTCCATGGATGTTTACACCAGCATCCATTTCTCAGTTCATCACTTACAGTTCATTCAGATAAAGGCATAATGGCAACTCAGACCTTAAAGAGGATGGTAACTACTGACCTAAACACCTTTCCAGTGTAAACTACATGGAGTTTCATACTGTTCAACTGTGTTTCTTTGCTTAATGCCTCAAACTCTAGCCAGCGCTTATTTTGAATGTGGTTAAAAACAACAAAGCCGCCACATTTTTTTCTTTTTTTGTCTTTTTTTTTAAGTAGGCTCCATTCCTGTGGGGCTTGAACTCATGACCCTGAGATCAAGAGTTGCATGTTCTAGTGACTGAGCCAGGCAGGCACCCCCAAAGCCACCACATTTCTGATTATCATATGCGATTGATCTGCGTACAACCAAGCTTCCCATTAATCGACAGCCATGCTCTATCATTCAAACATGTCCAAAGAAACTTGTATTAGAGAAATTATGTTTCTAGAAAGAATGTAGATTACATCTCATTGTAGATTTTATGTAAAATGATTTAAAACTTCTGATATCAGGGGCACTTGGGTGGCTCAGTTGATGGAGCAGCCAACTCTTGATTTCGGAGCAGGTCATGATCCTAGAGTCATGGTAATGAGTCCCATGTCGGGCCCCACACGGTGCATGGAGCCTGCTTTGGATATTCTCTCTCTCTCTCTCTCTCTCTCTCTCTCTCTCTCCCTCCCTCCCTCCCTCCCTCTTTCCCTCCCCCTCTGCTGCCTCCCCCACTCATGGGCACATGCACACACACACACACACACACACACATCTCTGTCTAAAGTAAAAACAAAAAATAGTTAAAAAAATAAAGCTTCTGACATCAAATACTTTTGTTCTGTTTTTTTTGTCTCTTGTTTTTGTTTTGTTGTTTGTTTTTAACAGCTTCATCACTGGCCCAGCTGTAGTCCCAGGGTATTTTCCTGTTGATGTGAATAATGTGGTACTCATCCTAAATGGAAGAGAAAAAGCGAAGGTCTTTTATGCCACCCAGTGGTTACTTTATGCACAAAATTTAGTGCAAACTCAGAAACTCCAGCATCTTGCTGTTGTGTTGCTTGGAAATGAACATTGTCATAATGAATGGATAAGCCAGTTCCTCAAAAGAAATGGAGGCTTTGTGGAGCTGCTTTTCATAATATATGACAGCCCCTGGATTAACGACATGGATATCTTTCAGTGGCCTTTAGGAGTGGCAACGTAAGTACAAATATTATTACATATTTCTAGACCCTAAGACCTGAATTTCTGAATCAGGAAAACGGTGCTTTAAATTTGTAATAAACATAGTTCTGGAGTCATCTGGGAAGCCACGTACAATCTTTTCCATGGAAAAAAAATCTGGTTTGGTTTCAGGCTTCAGTAATAATAATAATGTTTTTTAGAGTATTTTAGCATGTTATAAGGAGAGCATATAAGTTATTAGGGGTTTTTTGTGTTTAAAAACTCCAAATGTATAGGATGAATTTTCAAGTTTATCAGTAGTGCCCTAAAGAGATGTTTAACTGGGGCACCTGGGTGGCTCAGTTGGTTGAGTGTCTGTTGATTTCTGCTCAGGACATGATCCCAGGGGCATGGGATCAAGCCCCATGTCGGGCTCCATGCTGTGTGTGTAGAACCTGCTTAAGATTCTCTCCCTCCCTCTCCCTGTGCTCATCTCCCCCTCTCCCCAGTTCACATGTTCTCACTCTCTCTCAAATTAAAAAAAAAAAAGACGGTGAATTGTTTAACAGAGAACGGCAGACCTTCTTAAAACAACTTACAGAATCTATATAATTTATAGTAAAAACAAACAAAATTTTACTTGACAAACAATATGAAATCAGGAGCATATGGTATCTTGAGGGTCTGAGAAGATCATAATATGCTCAGATCTGCCGCCGAGACTGCTTGAACTGGCACAAATTTCTTCTATAATAAGAGGGGCTAATTAAGTAATAGCTAACTAAGGCTTCTGAAGATGTCTATACAGTCTTTATAAAATGGAAAGCTTATTTTTTATCTTTCTGTTAATAGAGGGCTTTTAATCAAGTTGACTTTAAGGTAAGTGAAACTTAGATCAAGCGCTGCTGCATAAACTTCCTAAGAGCAGGAGATTTGTCTCTTGTTCACACTACCAGCAGAGCCTGGAACCAACCAAGGCTGCACAGAGTAGACAATAAATACTTGTCAAATGGATGAATTAGGAGAAATCTCACCAACATGCTTTTTGAATTAGATACTCATTGTTCATTACTATCACTTGTTACCAAATGTGACATTAAACTGCTACCTGGTTGGCTACACAAATATCATCAGATAAGCATGTTCACAAGACCTATTTCCTGGCCCATGCTGCAGTATTTCAACTTAGTAAGTTTGTGGTAGAACCAGACCAAAAGATTTATATTAAGTATAGCCGGGTGTAAGACCCTTTGAAAAATCTATCCCTTGAGTAGAGCTCATACTTATAAAATGCTTTGAAACAAAATTACCCTTTTGCAGTAACACTACATAGGCTATTCATACGGTTTCCATACATTGAATGGAAATTCTTTGTAATTCTGTTATTGTTGGACTAGGCCAGTACTTTTTTATAGATCAGTGACTTCCAACCCAATGCAGCTTTGCCCCCCAGGAAACATTTGGCAATGTCTGGAGATATTTTGACTTGTTACAAGTGGAAGGGGGAGGTGACAGTGGTATCTGGTGGACAGAGGCCAGTGATGGTGTGAAATATCCTACGATGTACAGGACAGTCTCCACAACAAAAAGTGAACTGGCCCAAAATGGTATGGTAAGGTTGTAGCGCAGGTGCACAATTTGGTGTCTATTCCAAATGCCCATAAGAATGGGCTGATTGCAACAGGCCTCTCCTGCATGGCTGCAAGGTTTTTTCATTTGTTTGTCTTTGTAATCTATTTTAAAAGCCTTTGGAGTTGGAGCTCTTTGCTACAGCAGTATGTGTTCTGTAATCTTTCCATCACCTGGCTAAAACAGTAATTAAGGGACACCTGGGTGGCTCAGTCAGTTAAGCGACCGACTTCGCACAGGTTGTGATCTTGCGGTTGGTGAGATTGAGCCCCGCATCAGGCTCTGCACTGACAGCACAGAGCCTGCTTAGGATTTTCTCTTCCTCTCTCTCCGCCCCTACCCAGCTCTCGCTCGCTCCCTCGCTCTCTCTCTCTCTCAAAATAATAAAAATAAGACAAAAAATATAACTAAAATAGTCATTAAATCATGACCGTTATGAATGTAGATTATTTATACTCTGAAGGTATTTCAACCTTCCTTATAACTACAAGCATATGGAAGTTGAGGAATATAAAAAACAAAAGCACTTCATGCGCTTAATCTCTATATCAATTTTGTAAAAGGTGCCAGCGTGAGGGCATTTTCTTTTTAAATTTTTTTTAAGATTTTATTTTTAATCTCTTATACCCAACATGGGGCTTGAACCTGCAACCCCAAGATCAAGAGTCCCACACTCCAATGTGAGGTTATTTTCTTAAGTCAGTAGATTAAGGGACTTTTCCCAAGTAAGCATGGAAAATTACAGTTTGGAGTTTAGAAAATCATATTTGAAATCTGTTCTCTCTGCACCCTCATGCTACCTAAGATGTTAGGTTATGATAATTTGCCAATCTGATCGTCATACGTTGTTAACTCCTATGTACTTATTTTTGTAGATATAGGAATTTTCCTGTGGTGGAGGCAAGCTGGTCAATGCTGCATAATGAAAGGCCCTACTTATGTAATTTCTTAGGAACCATTTATGAAAATTCATCCAGACAAGCACTAATAAACATTTTGAAACAAGATGGGAATGCTAAGCTTTGTTGGGTTTCAGCAAGAGAACAGTAAGTTCTACGTTTACTTGATTCACCCACTTTGTTCTCAAATCTGAGAATTGCTCTATGTAACAGCACAGGTTTTCCAGGAGACTTTAACTTCATTCATACCAGTCTTTCTGCAGAAGAGATATTGGTAGTTAAAGCTGTGTAGAAACTGGGTTTGTATCATCCATCCTGAAGAGGAATACTAGTAACTGTCCTGTGCAGATGTCAATTTTTAAGATTCCGCAACAGTATCTGTTAGCTAGACCTGACACACAAGACATTCATTATGAGTGCCAGTAAGGTCTTGGGTTCATCCCTGAGATATTCAGCAGACCAGATTCAGTGTTCCAAGACTGGCATGAAGTACTCCTCTCATCTTCAGAACCTGACACCACCCTGAGGACAGGAGGACAGGACATGCTATTCTTTGAATCTCCAGATCCAACATAGGATCCTACACAAAGTAGGCCAAGGATAAATGGGGAATGGATGGATGGTGGATGGATGGATGGATGGATGGATGGATGGATGGATGGATGAATTTAATAGGTTAACTTTCTTCCATCTTTTACATGGTAGTCATGAAACACATGTTCATGGAGTGAAGGAAGGAACTTTGGAATTATTCATTTTGTTTTTAAATAAATGCGGTTTTGTGTGTAGAGTAATCAGAGAAGAACTGCCTAAAAAATGTCCTTCCAGATCTAGAAATATATTTATTGTAATAGATACTCTCTTTTTGAAAGCATAACTCCCAATTCTACTGTTAGTGTAACCATGCTATATCCATTCAGTCAACAAATATTTTTCAAGCAACTGCTGTATGCCAGAAACTATCTTAGCCATGAAGGATACAGCAGTGGACAAAACAGTGAGAAGTCCATGCCCCCCTTGAACTCACGTGTTTGTTGGAAGAGACAAACCAGTAAAATATATTGTGTGTCAGAAGATGATAAATGCCGTGTAAAACGAGCAGAGGGGAGATGTAGCAAGGACTGGGAATCAGGAGTAGAGCATCGGATGTTCTAGAATGGCCAAAGAAAGCTCTAGTGTGAAGATTACATGCAAACATGGACCTGAAGAAGGGGCGGGGCGGGGGGGGGGGGGGCTCCCATGTCTATTTAGGAGAAGGGTAGTGCAGGCAGAGAGAGCGCAGATGTAAAGAGCCGCAAGGGACAGCATACCAGGAAAGGAATGAGTGAAGGCAGTGGAAAATACCAGAGTTCATTGTAGGAATAGAATTCTTCTTGTAATTCCTCTCATAGCATTGAGCCAGGAGGTGGAGTGGGTGTCTTTCTTGCTTCTCATTGCTGCCTCCAGACCATTCTCCCTTTTTTCCTCCCTAAAATCTCCCATTTTAAATATCATGCCCGCAGAGAAAACCTTTCATTGCTCTTCCTCTTTGAAATCATTTACTGATCCTGGGGTTTATCTTCTTCAGTCTCTGAAGAGTCTAGTTCTGGCACACTCCCACTCTCTCTGATGTTACTCTTACCTAACTCTTGGTGATGATGCCCAATCTATACAGATGGCCCTTCCATCACCTTTTTCTTACCCCCTTTATCCAGTGATCCGGTTCTCCGTTTGGTTTGGCCATTCGGTGTCATGGTCGTTTCTTAGACCTTGTCATAGCACATACTGTGTCTTCTCTGTGATCTCAAGTCCCAGCATCTCTCTCTGTAACCACCATTTTCTGTTATTCCCTCTCACTCCCTGTAAATATTTGACTCCAACAATTTGGCTGAGATTTATAATTCATTGTTCCTGCTACCTTTTCATTGTCCTTTGCTCACCTCATCTCTGCTTTCTTCTTTTCCCCACTTAAATTTCATAGTCAACTATGACTGGTATACACTCAACTCCCTAGTTCCCTAATGGAGCAAACCCTAACTGTGGTTAAATCCAGCTCTCCTATCTGCTCTATACCTGTACCAGGCAGCCAAACACACACAACGTGCGTGCACACACACACACACACACACACACACAGAATTGTGTCGGTAGACCTAGCTTTAAATACATGACCTTGACTCTCAAGTGCCCTGCAGTCATACATTTCCCTTGTCTGTGTATTCTCCACCTTTCCCACGAGACTGTTTCGTACCTTCTCCCTTCCCAGTCACCATTACCTTCTGACCCTATTGCTTATTTCACTGAGAAGATGGGAGCAGTCAGGAGAGAAGGTCTAGCTTTCTGACAGGTCTCTCAGCTTCTACCCTTGCCCCTGGACAGTCTGTTCTCACCACAAGGGCCGGATTAATTCTGATGAAACATGGGTCAGGTCAGCCACCCCTGATCACAACCCTGCTTGATGGGATGCTCTGACTTCATCTTCTACACCTCTCCCCCTCAGTCACTCTGCTTCAGCCGCCCTGGCCTCCTTGCTGGTCCTTGAACTTGCCAGGCACACATGGTCCCATGGCTTTTATGCTTGCACTTCACTAGATTCACCCCTTCAACATCTGCGTGGTTTGCTGCCTCACCTCTAGCTCTGTGCTCAGAGGCCCCTGAGATGAGATGCTCCCTGATTACCCATTTAAATCTGCAACACTGCTGGCTCAGAAACTCACTCCTTACTTCTCTGCTTTATTTTTCTTCATAGTACGTAATTAACACCTAAGTAAGATACTGACCTCACTTGATTACTATCCATTTCCACCACTAGACCTAGAATATGAGCTCCATAAAGGCAGAATTTTGGAGGGGGTGTTAAGGAAAGGAGACCTGGCACACAGAAAATATTGGCGGGATACACATTCATTCAGAAATTTCAAGGTGACTACTAGATTTTAAACATGACCAGCTGTAAACTTTTCACATTCTTAAATATTTTCAATAAATCTATTTGGGCAAGATTTTATCTATTTCTTCTGCCCGTCATCTCTAAAATGTGTTTACCATTTCTTACAACTGACATTTGCTTTCACGAAAGACTTGCTTTAGTAAAGTGAAAACTACAGTTGTTTTTCTGATTTGTTTAGGTGGCAGCCTCAGGAAACAAATGAAAGCCTTAAGAATTATCAAGATGCTTTGCTTCAGAGTGACCTCACATTGTGCCCAGTAGGAGTAAACACAGAATGTTACAGAATATACGAGGCTTGCTCCTATGGCTCTGTTCCTGTGGTAGAAGACATAATGACAGCTGGCAGCTGTGGAAATACGTCTGTTAACCATAACGCTCCTCTGCAGCTACTCAAGTCCATGGACGCTCCCTTTATCTTTATTAAGAACTGGAACGAACTTCCTGCTATTTTAGAGAAAGAGAAAACTCTAATGTTACAAGAAAAGATTCAGAGAAGAAAAATGTTACTTCACTGGTATCAGCACTTCAAAACAGAGCTAAAAATGAGATTTACTAATATTTTAGAAAATTCATTTTTAATGAATAATAAAGGGTAACTGTGAATTATCTTTTTGACCAAAGATCTGATTTTTTTAAATCATGTCTAGTCGGGGGGGGGGGGGGGGTATTTGTGTGCGTGTGCATATAAATGTCCTTTGAGATACACTTGTAGACCACAGATTATGTCTGTAATGTTGACCAAGCGCTTCCATAGTAGGCCACTCCCAAAAATGAAATTAAATGTTACTCAAACTCACAAACTCGGTGATTTAACATTTATCGGCTCTTCTCGCCCATTTAAACCCATCCTAGGGACACAGCATTGTGTGGTAGAAAGACGGCTTTGGAGTCAGACAAAATCTAGGTTGAAACCTTGACTTTGCACCTACTACCTGGGGACCTTGAGCAAGCCATCTGAGTGTTGTGAGTCTCAGTTCCTTTCAATGTAAAATGAAGATCATGGTACCTCATAGGTTAAATTTTGAATATGAGAGGCGCCTGGGTAGCATAGTCAGTTAAGCACACAACTTCAGGTCAGGTCATAATCTTGTGATTCACAAGTCCAAGCTCCGCGTCGGGGTCTGTGTTGACAGCTCAGAGCCTGGAGCCTGCTTCGGATTCTGTGACTCCCTCTCTACCCCTTGCCCACTCATTCTCTCTCTCTCTCTCTCTCTCTCTCTCTCTCTCTCTCTCAAAAATAAACATTAAAAAAAAAAAGTTTAAAAAAATCTTACAGAGTTATATCTTCAGATTACTCAAGTTTTGTTGGATTGTGTCGAAGTAGGTGCCTGGATGTACAATTTGGTCATAATTCATACAAAACATATACTGGAAACAGAGCCAGAAAATTAGTGCCTAAACTGGACAGGAGTTGTCCTTGAAGTACAGAGTAAAACTAGCCCACCCAGAGGGGAGCGCTGCACGTGAAGCCTGGCTGATAGCCTGAGAGCAGTGGCTCTGTAAGGCCTGCGTGAGTAGTCTTATATCTTCAGGTCCTTGGGCTCCTGCATGGACACAAGCAATCTTGAGGTCAGTCTGTTGCTACACCTTGCTTTTTATTCGCTCAGGAATCGTATGGCTTAACTCCCGTGAAATGAGGGGATTTACGTCATTGTTCCCTTCCAGGAGATTTTTGTCTCCTCATTATATGAATGGCCCTGGACAGTCAACAAGTCTAAATTTCCCCCACACTTTGTTAGACCTGGAATTCCCACAGGGGTGTCCATATCACCAGGTCTGGCAGCCTGCTCGTGAAGGACCTCATCTTCACATCACGTTGGAGAATCGTGGTGCCTGCCACAACCCTATTCAATTCTAAGGAAACTCATCCACCTGTGTACTGTGTTTTACCACAAGATGGTACCATCTATCTCTTTATGTGGTACTTGGTGCTGCTTGTCAACCTTCCAAAGAATGCTTTCTGCATTCATTGATCCATTTGTTGCCAGCAAAGCCTTTGGAATGTCAAGACCTTGGCAACAGACAAGTGAATCATATCAAAAGAAATGTTCCAGTGTCTTCCAACATCCTTCCTTACTCTACGGAGTTTGTGAGTTACTTTCTAACGGGCAACTCCAAGCTGTCAGTTGACTCTAGACTTAGTTGGAAATCTGCCTACATAGTTCTGGCGATTTGCATGACAAAACTGGAGTCCCTAAAGCTTGAAGCTCCAGAACGCATCAAGGTCTGAATCCAAAGTTTCACTAAACCAGAAATACAGGCTTTGAGGCCAATGCTGGAAGGGAACTCCACTATTTCAGGTTGCTTTTCTGTCACTTATACAGAATTTTACACCTCAAGAAGGAGCCAGTCAGCTGAATGCATTCATACATTAAATATTTTGCAACATGCCCTATGTACCAGGAATGTACCTATATGTAAGGAATTAAAAAACAAATGACAACAGCAACAAAAACTGTGTCCCGTCCTCAAGAGCTCACAGCCTGCTGGAAGAGAGAATTACACAAATATTACAGAGCATTCGTGCTAAGAATTCCAGGAGACATATTTACAAAGAACTATGGGAATTCAGAGAAAGACCTGTCTGTCCATGGATAAAGCATCCGAACTTGTCTAGAGTGGAATTTAAAGGATAGATTTCATGGCATCTTTTAGTACCAGCATAGGGACTTTGGGGCAGAATTTTTTCTCCTCTAGGATCAGCTGGAACCAAGACTTTCCTGATGCATTGCTTGAGGAGAAGACAGGTTCCTGGGATGGTTACAAGCTACTCAGGTTAACTGCCACTAGGTCTATGGAACCACCCATCAGCGCAGGCAAAGGGTTTCAGTTATCTCCATCCATCAAGTGAATTCATCCCACAGGGGATTCATCCCACAGGGGATCACTGAAAGCTGGCTCACTGAGAGGGTAGTTCCCAGAAGGAATTGCACTCCCACCTGCTGCAAGTTGTCTGGCCTATTGCCATAGTGTCTTCCATGTGTCACTGGTCCTAAAGTGACTTTTTTGTTTCCATTTAGATGTCTTTCAAACATCTTAAACTACACAATTAGTTGTCTTCCTCTTCCAAAACACACACACACACACACACACACACACACCCCTATTTCCTCTCAAACCTTAATCTCAGTAAATGGTGTCACTAACCATGCTGTTTGTCAAGCTAGAATCTGCAAATTCCTATTTATTTCTCCCTAGCCTTCCAATTAATTACCAAGTTCTATACTTTTATGGCTCTTCAAATTTATATTTGGCTCAGGCACATTTTGTAATAAAATAATCTTTTTTCAGGTAGCAAGTATCTGCTTCAGAGATAATATGATGTTACTGAAATTAATTCCAAATTTCGGAAAACATAATGTAGAAAACCTTACATATAAGATACATTATTTGATCTATAAAATAAGTGAAAGCTATATCTGGCAAACAGAACTTCTGAAGTATGAAGTTTATTTATGGTATCAATAATTTCTAATATAGACCTTATAAGAAAAAATTTTTGCAACTATGTATGGGGATGGATGTTGACTTATTGTGGTAATCATTTACTAATATATACAAATACTGAATCATTATGTTGTACACCTAAGTGTGATGTAATATTATATGTCAATTATACCTCAATGAAAATAATAATAATTACTTTTTTATGTTTATTTATTGTTGAGAGAGAGAAAGCAGGGGAGGGACAGAGGGGGAGACAGGATCCGAAGCAGGCTCCACACTGACAGCAAAGAGCCCAATGCAGAGCTCGAACTCACCAACCACAAGATCATGACCTGAGCCAAAGTTGGATGCTTAACCAACTGAGCCACCCAGGTGCCCCAAAACTATGTTCTTTTTTTTTAATGTTTATTTATTTTTGAGAGCTGTGGGAGGGGCAGAGAGAGAGGGAGACACAGAATCCAAAGCAGGCTCCAGACTGAGCTGTGAGCAAAAAGCCTGACCCTGGGCTCAAAACCCACGAACCGTGAGATCATGACCTGAGCCAAAGTCAGACATTTAACCAACTGAGCCACCCAGGTGCCCCTGTTCTTTTTTTATTTTTTTCAACTTGCAATCTCAGTCCCTAGGGGTCCTACATTTGTACTGGACGTGAGGTGGCCACCACAGCAGTGTCACAGAGGAAGTTACACTCTGGGCTGTTCACCTGTCAGGATGTACTTCTATTGAAATCATTTTATTGCAATGGTTCTTACGTGCCCTCTTTTACAGTTAAAATAACTTTTGCCAAAAGGAGTAAATAGTGCAAGTGAATATAGCATGTTTTACATTCTGATGTGGGACTGACGGTGGCAAAACTAACACACTCAACAATAACTGTTGAATACCTACTGTGTTGCTAATCAGTGGACCGCAGATTCTGTGAATGAATCTCACTGCCGACCTTCAAATTTTGCAAAGCCGGTAATGCTAAAGAAAATAAATAAATAAAATTACAAATTAAGCACTTGGAAATATTTTCAGATGCTGCTGCATTTGTCTTTTATTTGCTTTCTAGAGCTCACACTTGCCTCTTTCAAATAATAACAGGGATTATGTTTTGTTTTATCAATCCGAATGCAAATGATAGATTCTCAGACTGTTTACTGAAAGAAGTTAGACAAACAAGCTGCACTTAGAATATCTGCATGGCTAAATCAACTTGTTTAAATTTATCTTAGGTTCAAGCATGGTTTCTACAGCCTGTCTTGCTTAAAATGTATTTGAATTGTTTTAAATATATTATCTTATTTACCTTTCTGAAATGAAAATGGAAGCAATCCTTGCAACTTACCTTCCTGGATATACCTACAGTGAAGCCTTGTTTTTGAAAACCACAGAGGAATCTCCTGCCAGGCCAGAAGGGGCCTCCTTAATGCAGTCAGACCTCAGTTTCTAAGGTTGGTGTTTTCTCTTTTTGATTTGTTCTTCTTTTCTAGTCTGTTGTTTGAGATACTCGTTTTAATTAAAGCCTTTTAAAACTCACTAAAAACAAAGCAAAAAATGTGATAATGGGTCAATAAGTCAAAATCAGTTTTCTAATTGATGTTGACCTTTTATTCATTATGTCCTTCCGATTTTCTATTCCTTACCTGTTGCTAAACTCCAGCTGGGATTTTAGTTGCATCAAAACCTTTAAAAAAAAAATAATTCTTGGGGCATCTGGGTGGCTCAGTCAGTTAAGCATCTGACTTCAGCTCAGGTCATGATCTCATAGTTTGTGAGTTCGAACCCCGTGTCAGGCTCTGTGCTGACAGCTCAGAGCCTGGAGCCTGCTTTGGATTCTGTGTGTGTGTGTCTCTCTCTCTGCCCCTCCCCTGCTCATGCTCTGCCTCTTTCTTAAAAATAAATAAACATTAAAATAAATAAATAATAAAATAATTCTTTAGTTCTTTGGTGAGCTTTTGCTAGGTTATACTACCCATCTTGTCTGTATTCAAACTTTTGATATTTTTGTTCATTGTGGGTTCTTTTGCATTTCGACAATTTAAAACAAATATTGAATGAAAATACTCATTTTGAGGGACACGTGGGTGAACCAAGGGACATGTGGGTGACTCAGTCGGTTAAACATCCGACTCTTGGTTTTGGCTCAGGTCATGATCTCAGAGTTCATGGGTTCGAGCCCTGCATCAGGCTCTGAGCTGACAGCCCAGAGCCTGCTTCAGATTCTCTTTCTCTTTCTCTCTCTTCCCCTCTTCCTCTCTCACTCTCTCTCTCTCTAAGTAAATAAATAAACATAAAAAAAAAAAGATAGATATAGCCATGTGTGGGCACTGCAAACTCAGTCAGGAGAGCACATAACTCTTAATCTCTGGGTTGTAAGTTTGAGCCCCATGTTGGGTGTAGAGATTACCTAAAATAAAATATTAAAAAAAAAAAAAGGATAGGTATATCCAGGTGGTTTACTTTGCCTGATGGAGGATAGTAGGGGTGATGTTTCACTTCCAGGCAGGAACTTTAAGTGACGATGCATAATTAACCTCATTCCCTCTTTGTACCTCATCAGTTATGAAAGCCTAGGTCAAGAGGAACCTCAATCAGCCTGTGTCCTGAGTAAACAGACCCCGTAACAACCCACTATGAACATGGAGAACGACATGGATAAACTTGTTATGGTAAGCCACTGGGATATGAGGGTTGTTTGTCGTGCGGCATAACCTAGCCCCCCTGACTAGCACATTCCACGTCCAGGGACAGTGCCCCTTCTTCCTGTCTGGCATACGCATTTCTAGGAAGCAAACAATAACTGCTCTCCCCTGATAGGTTAGACCAGTGGTTCTAAAACTAGTGGGTGAAAGTCTGATAAGAAAGAGGAGATTTGCATAGTCTCAAAATATCTCCTCACAAAATACTTATTAATTACAGAGGAAAGAATAGTAAGTTTTACAGGGAAAAAAACTGGGACACCTGAATGGCTCAGTCAGGTAAGTATCTGACTCTTGATTTCAGCTTGGGTCATGATCTCACCGTTCGTGAGTTCTAGCCCCACACTGTCAGTGCAGAGCCTGCTTGGGACTCTCTCTCTCCTTCTCTCTCTGCCCCTCCCCCTCCCCCTGCCTCCCCCCCCCCCAAAAAAAAATAAATAAATAAACTTAAAAAAAAAAAAAAGGAAACCTACGGAGACAAACCTGATAGACACCAACTTAGCCAAATGACAGAATTTATATTATGGGATAAAGAGATAAGTAAGTATCATATGCCTCTTGACAGGATGCATTATGAGAGACATATCATTTCTGTGATATTACTGGTAAAAATGCACACCCTGAAAGTATTCCTGAAGAAACATAGAAAGGACCAAATTGAAGGACATTCTTTAAAATAACAAAGGGTCAGGAGTAGCCAAGAAGACATGAATAAGAGGGAAAAAGTATGGGGGCATCTGGGTGGCTCAGTCGTTTAAGCGTCTGACTTCTGCTCAGGTCATGATCTCGAAGTCTGTGGGTTTGATCCCTGTGTTGGGCTCTGTGCTGACAGCTCAGAACCTGGAGCCTGCTTCAGATTCTGTGCCTCCCTCTCTCTCTGCCCCTCCCCAGCTCATGCTCTATCTCTGTCTCTCTCTCTCTCTCAAAAGTAAACATTTAAAAAAATTGTTTAAAGAAGTAAAAGATATATGGAAAGTTATGTGACACAGGGACATTGCAGATCATTAGAAATATGTACTTTTCAGTAAGTAGTTCTGGGCTGATTATCCATGTGGGAAAACATGAACTAAAGCCATGCCTCACAGCACACACAAAAATAAATTCCAGGTGGATTAAATATAAAAGTATGAAAAATGGGCACCTGGCTGGCTCATTTGATAGAACACGCAACTCTTGATCTCAGGGTTGTAAGTTCAAGCCCCATGTTGGGTGAAGAGCTTACTTAAAAATAAAATCTAGGGGCGCCTGGGTGGCGCAGTCGGTTAAGCGTCCGACTTCAGCCAGGTCACGATCTCGCGGTCCGTGAGTTCTAGCCCCGCGTCAGGCTCTGGGCTGATGGCTCGGAGCCTGGAGCCTGTTTCCGATTCTGTGTCTCCCTCTCTCTCTGCCCCTCCCCCATTCATGCTCTGTCTCTCTCTGTCTCAAAAATAAAATTAAAAAAAACGTTGAAAAAAAATTAAAAAAAAAAAATAAAATCTATTTAAAAAACGTATGAAGGGCACCTGGCTGGCTCAGTTGGGTAAGCATCTGACTCTTGATCTCAGATCAGGCCTTGATCTCAAGGTCATGAGTTTAAGCCCCTCACTGGGCTCCACGCTGGGTGTGATGCTTACTTAAAAAAAAAAAAAATGGTATGAAAAGCAAAATTACACTCTTTAAAAATATTTATAGGAAAAATAACTTTATAACTTTGAGATAGGAAAGGACTTTTTTTTAAAGGTACAATGAGCAGAAGCTACAAGGAAAACCGATAAACTTTACAGTAACAAAAGGTATCATAAGGAAAGGGGAAAGGGATCAACATAACACTGTATGTTAACTATACGAGAATTTTAATATTTCTTTTTTAATTTTTTTCAACGTTTATTTATTTTTGAGATAGAGAGACAGAGTGTAAGCAGGGAAGGAGCAGAGAGAGAAGGACAGACAGACAGAGAATCTGAAGCAGATTCCAAGCTCTGAGCTGTCAGCACAGAGCCTGACATGGGGCTCGAACTCACGAACCACAAGATCATGACCTGAGCAGAAGTAGGACGCTTAACCGACTGAGCCGCCCAGGTGCCCCTGGAATGTAAATTTCTTAATAATTCAAATCATAGCTAATATTTTATTTTTTTTTAATTTTTGAGAGAGAGAGAGAGAGAGACAGAGCACAAGAGAGGGAGGGACAGAGAGAGAGGGAGACACAGAATTCAAAGCAGGCTCCCAGTTCTGTCAGCACAGAGCCTGACACAGGGCTCGAACCCACAAACCACGAGATCATGATCTGAGCCAAAGTTGGATGCTCAACCGACTGAGCCACCCAGGCACCCCAATTATATGGGAATTTTTTAAAATATAGTAACAATAAACGAATAAGTAGATAAAGAAAAAACAGATCATCAACCAATAGAAGATATAGGTAGTGAATATAACACAAAATATCAGAATTCAGAACATATGAACTGTGATTAAAAAAACAAAACAATTAACAGAAAATGGGCAAAAGAAATAAAGGGTAGTAGCTGGGAGTGGCAGCGTGGAAAAACAGAAAGTGCACTGACAAAGAATTCCAAGGATATTGGCTTTGAGACCTAGCTCTGCCAATACCCCTTTACTTTTCTGGAATAAGTAACTCAATCTCTTTGAATCTAGTTTTCTTATCTGTAAAATGGGAGCAAAGGGTGGGCACCCAGCATGAAAAGGCAGAGAATGAGAAAGGTTCGAGGTGGGGTGGGGTTGGGGTTGTCTATCAGTTAGGCCAGCCCAGGTTCTTAATGCTATCTGCCCACTAAGATGACCTGAGGAGATTTTTAAACCACCCCGCCTTTGAGATTCTGTTTACTTCTCAGGGTCCTCAAACTCCAGCAAACCTCAGAATCTCCTGAAAAGCTTGTGAAACCACAGACTGTTGGGCCCACTCCCAGAGCTTCGGATTCAGTAAGTGTGGGGCAGGACTGATCATTTGCATTTCTAACAGGTTCCCAGGAGATGCTGATGTTGAGGACCTACCCACTTGGAAAACTAAAAGTGCCGTATGTGCAAAAAGGATTAGGAGGAAATGCCAGGAGGGTATTTGAGAGCATATGCTTTTTTTTCTTTTTGTGAAATGAGGAACATATCTCACCACCTGAAAATCTACTGCATTTTGTTAGCCATATGCATTTAAAATACATGCTTTTAAAATGTTTTTTTTTTTTAATATGCTTTCAAAATACATGTGTTAAGGAACTGACTTTAGAGATTGCTCCCAGGAGGGAAGTTGTTGAATGAAAGAGACTTCCACTATATACATTTTGGTACTGCATGAATTTTATACCACATCCATATAAACAAACAAAAAACAAAAAAGAGTAAATCCAACAAAACCTTGGCTCAATTTATGAGTAACCATAGTAATAGAGAAACCCTCTGAATATATTATGTATGACTATCATCTTCCCCATATTTGGTTCCCCAATATTTCTTATGTTATAGTAAAATGCATTCAAACAGTTACAAATGATAAAAAAAAAATGAGGGAAGAAAGGAGGATGGGTAAGTGGGAGGGGAGGGAGAAATGGAAAGCAAAGAAATATGGGCAGGTGTAATAAAGTTTGTGATTTCTGCTGAGTCAACTTCACTTTCTTGGGGGCAGGGAGTTGGGGGTGGGGACAACAAATAGATGAATATCAGGATCAAAATGTACACAACAGAGTATAAGGAAAGACGTCAAGTCAAGGGCAAATTATCAATTGATAACATTTTAAAATACTTTATCGAAGGGATTTCCATATCAACAAAGACTTGGGAGAAAAGGAAGGGGGCGCCTGGGTGTCTCAGTTGGTTGAGCATCTGACTTCTGCTCAGGTCATGATCTTGCGGTTCATGGGTTTGAGCCCCAATCAGGCTCTGTGCTGACGGCTCAGAGCCTGGAGCCTGCTTCGGATTCTGTGTGTGTGTCTCTCTCTCTTCTTCTCTGCTCACACTCTGTCTCTCTCTCTCTCTCCCTCTCTCTCTCTCTCTCCCAAAAATGAATAAACAAAAAAAAAAATTTAAAGGAAGGAAGACAAAGCAAGCTATCACCTACCTATGTATATCCACCTGTGACACATACATTAGATGCCAGATAGATAAAAGATACTCAGTTTGAATCTTTATGTATATAACATATACATATTATATATTTGGTAAGCCTTGGTTACAAAGTAGAAATGCGGAAAAGGAAATTTTTAGTTATAATATGCGGTGGAAAGCTGATGGCTTTCACAGGTGCAAGTTCAGGTTTTGTCCAGAAGAGGGGGGTGTGAAACTACAAATGGCATTATGGTTTTTTGTAACTTGTTTCCCGCATTTCCCTACTTAGCTGCCAGAGGAAAGTCCGGGTTGGGGCAAGGCGGCTATCGGCATTTGGGCAGACAAGTCTTTGCAGTGAGCCACTGTCTCCCACACCACTGCTTTGGGGCCACCCACCAGAACATCTGGCCACACTGCCAAGGCATGATATTCTGTTGGGCCCCTTTCCTTTACAACCTAGGAATCGAGATGATATTCTCAGTGTTAGTTTTCATTCTTTCCACCTGAACTGGTTAGAATCCAGAATGTGGGACGCCTGGGTGGCTCTGTTAAGCTTCCGGCTCTTGGTTTCCCCTGGGCTTCTGGTCTCACGAATTGTGAGTTGGAGCCCCTAAATCGGACTCTGGGTTTGACAGTGTGGAGCCTGTTTGGAATTCTCTCTCTCTCCCTCTCTCTCTCCTCCTATCCACCCCCACCCCCCAAAATAAATAAGTAAAACTAAAAATAAATAAAATAAAATAAAATAAATAAAATAAAAAAACTAAAAATAAATAAAATAAAAATAAATGCACCTGCCCCACTGGGGCCCGACCCAGAGACGTTCCAGGGTCCAGGAGGGTGTGTATCCAGGGTCTTCACAGGTATATGGAGTGGGTGTGGGGGTGAGCGTGTGCGGCTGCAAGTGTGGCAGTAACAGGGTGCTTGTGGGCAGGGACTGGAGTTGAGTGGGGGGTTGTTGGGCCCCCTGGGGGCCTGAAGTGCTTCCCTTGGTTCTGAAAGCCTTTAACTCGCTTACTCCTCCTCGGGGCCTGTGTCTCTCGACGACGTTCTGGTCAAGGACAAGCCCAGCAGAGGCTGCCTAGGGACTCTCCAGCCTCCTCACCCACCTTACTGACACTTTGCCGGTTTGAACTGGACCGCCCTTCCTCCCTCCCTGCCTTCCAAGGCCTGTGGCCTGAGATTCAAAGCCACAGTCCCACGGGCCCCTTGGCCGGGTCCTGGCAGAACAGCCCCTTTTCATGTTTAGCTGCTTTTGTAGAGGAGGAAGAGGCTGGGCGGAGGATAGCTGTCGGTCCAAGCCCTTAAATAAAACAGCCGAAGCAAAAAAAAAAAAAAAAAGAGTCCGGAATGTGTTCAGCATTTAATGAAAAATGGGTTTGTGTTATTGAAGTTTGCGCGATCAGAAATATAAATGCAGGAAATTTTTGTGAAAAGAGCAGTGTTCAAGTTTGCCAGAACTTCAGTAGCTTTTAATTCTTCTTAGTGTAAAAAGACAAAATATGCTTACTCATTTTATTAAATGTAGTATGTTCATTAATTCCTCATGTACATTTCATTTGAAGTTACTTAAATAAATCCTCCTTAAATACCCAGCAAGGCCTGTCGGGATACAGTTATGTTTTCATATGTGGCATGCGCTGTGCAAGTAAATCTGCTATGTTGTTTCTCATTATCCAGACAATTCAAGGAAGAGGAGAGACAGACGCCAGTAAACACGTGTAAACATGTTCCTCCTTGCTAGCAATCAGGGAGATGCAAACTGAAATAAAAAGGAGATGGCATTTTAGACTCATCATATTGGCAAAAAATGTAAAGTCACATGTGAGTGTGTAGGAACATGGGCACCTTCATGCACGGTTGGAGGGTTTTAAATCAGTGTGGCCACATCGGAGAGCAATGTAGCACAAGTGATAACGTGAACGGTGCATACACCCTGCAATTCTGCCGCCCTTAAGTTGAAAACGGGCTGCATGTTAGGCTTGTTATCCCCGTGGGTTATCGACCCACCACCCTATGAGAACCTCTCGCACATGTGCATGGGGAAACAAATTCAAAAATATTCACAACGACATTACTACAGCAAAAAATTGGAAGCAACGTAAAGGCTCATCGACAGATAAATAGTGAGATAAAATATGTGTGGTAGAGTCATTCAACGGAAAACTAAGGAAACTGCAAACCACAGGTGTGTGCAGAATCATGACCAAATCTCAGGTGTAAGTTTGAGAAGCAATGCTCAAAGAGCACACGCTGCAGAGAGGCATTGCACACTGCAGTTAAAATGAACGATTTAAGCCTATGTGTATTAATCCTGTGTTCATTTTCTGTGACCGGTATAAAAAAAATTACTGAAGATTCCATGGCTTAAAATAGCACACGCTTATTATCTTCCATTTCTGGAAATGAGAACTCTGAAATGGGACTCGGTAGTGTCAGCAGGGCTGGCTTCCTTTCTCCAGCCAGAGGTGCCCTGCCCTCCTCCAGGATCTGGTGCATTGATGCGCCCCGAGTGCATTGGGGCCGAAAAGGGGGGCACTGGAGCACAGGTGTCACGGCTGAGGAAGCAGATGATTCAAATGACTGGCGAGCAGCTGTTAAATTATCAAATGTCCCGCTGATCACAAAATTGTCATGCAATTTGTAAAGAATACAAAGAAAAACCCATTTCCTTCCTCTACACCTATTTACGTGAAAAAGGTTCTCAGACTTTCCATTTATCATAAACAAAAGAAAAATGGAAAGAGGTTCCATGCTAACTCCTGTCTTATTTTAGAAATAAGTAAACATCATCCAAAGAAATAGGAACTAATTGAGGAATTAAAGCTCCATTCATTTCCCTAAAAGGTACTTCTCCGGGGGTGCCTGGCTGGTTCAGTTGAGAGAGAGGGCAAATCTTGAGAGGTATAGAGATTACTTAAAAAAAAAAAAAAGATACTTCTCCAATAAAATTTTACCTTTATGTTTAATAATTACTTGGCAAGATTTGTAATTTATTGTTGGATTTATTGTGTAGTGTTAATAATTTTAATAATAATTCAAGACAATTTTTTTAGCACTTAAGAGTCCTGTGGTCAAAAGAAAGAAAATAAATTTTAATAAAACTTATTTTATATATTTTTTATCACATGGATTTATGACAAGAAAACATCTTTAAGGATAAAATATATTCTGTTAAGATAAAATTCTGTGGGGAAAGTAGAATGGGAACATGGATTCAAAGAGATAAAAGAATAATATAGAATTCTTGTGTGTTAAAAAGAGTTCATCCAAGGACACTTTTAATAAAGGTGAATACCAGGGGAGCCTGGGTGGTTCAGTTGGGTAAGCATCTGACTTTGGCTCAGGTCATGATCTTGCATCATGAGTTTGAGCCCCGCATCAGGCTCCGTGCTGACAGCTCAGAGCCTGGAGTCCACTTCAGAGTCTGTATCTCCCTCTTTCTCTGCCCCTCTCCCACTCGTGCTCTGTCTCTGTCTCTCAAAAATGAATAAACGTTAAAAAACATTTTTTTAATAAAGAAAGGTGAGTACCAAATCACCGATAGATTTCATTGAACACATTTTCTTTATTTTTTATTGGAGTATAGTCGACAAACAATGCTATATTAGTTTTAACTGTGCAACATAGAGATTTAATCCATTGGCTAGATTTTAAAATATGGAAATGATAGTTTAATTTTAATATGCCAAAACTTAAACTATGATGGAATTTATCTTTTGAACTGTTTACATATAGGACAAAACATTTTAGATATTAATCCAAAAATGTTCGGAAGGGTAGGGAGTTTTACGAAATTACCATAGTGGGCACAAAAGCAAAAATTCCGAAGGCTGCTGCTCTAGGGTAGCATTGCTGGGTCTTAAGGTATTGAGGGTATTGGTCTCTACGGGGATAACGTCAACTTATTTGGCAGGATGGTTGTAGCAGTTTACGCTCTCTCCAGAAATCCATTTTCTTTGCTAATGGGTCACTTGAATTTGCTAATGAGTTAGCTAAATTTCCCAGGAGTAGGAAAACATTTCTTTCTGCCAGCACTTTAGCGTTCATGGAGCCCTGCCTCTTGATTAATGCCAAAGACAAGGTCTCCGTCAATTTTAACCTTCATGTATTTCCCCGAGTGTCTCTCAACCCCCTAGCTTTGTTTTACATCATTCCCTCTCCCTGGGATGCCCCCTCCACCCAACTGCCACCAGCTTATCACCCATGCTTCTGGTCTGAGCTTAAATGTCCTTTCTTAATAAGTCTTTCCACAAACAGCCTACCTGAAGTTTCCTAATTCTCCATTGCAGAACCCTGTGGAGCTTATATGAGTTAGGAATGATGTATTTGCTTCTTTGCTCATATATTTGTCTATCTCTGCACGAGACTGTAAGCTCCTTGGGGACTGTATCTGTTTTATTCACCTACATATGCCCCAGCATTTATTATAGCTCCTGAATCATAGTAAAATCTCCATAAATATCTCCAGAATAAACAAATGGATGAATGAATTTTTTTCAGAATGTAACAGACATCATCCTTAATCCAATCATTGGTGGATTTGAGCAGGATGTGACAGGCATTTCCTTGAATAAAAAGGTTCTTCAGGCTTTTATGCTTCATTTCCATTTTGGACTGTTGAAAAGAATTCTAAAGCACCCTTCATATGACCCTGCCTCATCCTTTTTTTATTCCTCTTCTCCCTCCTCTTTAAAAGGTCTTCCTTGGGGCGCCTGGGTGGCTCAGTCGGTTAAGCGGCCGACTTCGGCTCAGGTCGTGATCTTGCGGTCCGTGAGTTCGAGCCCTGCGTGGGGCTCTGTGCTGACAGCTCGGAGCCTGGAGCCTGCTTCTGATTCTGTGTCTCTCTCTCTGACTCTCCCCCGTTCATGCTCTGTCTCTCTCTGTCTCAAAAATAAATAAACGTTAAAAAAAAAAATTTTTTTTTTAAAAAAAAAGGTCTTCCTTTTCAGGGCACCTGGGTAGCTCAGTCGGTTGAGCATCTGACTTCAGCTCAGGTCGTGATCTCACAGTTCAAGCCCCATGTCAGGCTTTGTGCTGACAGTTTGGAACCTGGAGCCTGCTTCAGATTCCGTCTCTCTCTCTCTCTCTCTCTCTCTCTCTCTCTGTCTCTCTCTCTCTGCCCTTCCCTGCTCATGTTCTGTCTCTCTCTCTCAAAAATAAAATAAACATTAAGAAAATAAAAGAAAAAAAAAGGTCTTCCTTTTCTTTACTCAATCAGTAATATATTCAACACTAAGATGATGGATAAATTTGGTAATTTTGCAAATGAAAGAAGAAAAATGCACTTTACTATTACCCAGTCTTCAGCTCCAAGTTTACAGGTGAACTTGGACTGTCAGGGATTGTACATGTAACCAACAGTGATGGCGTTCAGGACGTGCTACCCCAAAATATGGCACCTTGGCATACTAAATATTTTAAGCTGAGGGAAGTTGAGAAATGGCAGGGTGCTGGAAGGATTCTCTGATCTTCCCCCTGAAGCAGGTCTTTAGATTTTCATATGAGAGATGCCCTCCCCATACCAGGAGCATCCTTATCCCCAAAGATCTCGGAGAGGAATCTGAAGGAACAGGCCTTGCTGAGTGTCTCCCAGTTTATTACACTTTATCTATCACACTTTCCTGTGACTTTCCACTCTTCATCAAACCTATATAAAAATGCCCAGGTCTTAGTTTCCTTCTGAAGGCTTCCATGTCACAGAAAACTTGTATAAATTTGTAGGCTTTTCTCTTGTTAATCTTTTGGTACAGAACTCCAGCCAAGAACCTAAAGGGAATGGAAGGAGAAGATTCTTTTCCCCGTCCCCTTCAATAGCTAAGATAAATTGTCATCAAATCCTCTGGTACCAGACTACACTTCCCTGTCTATAATACAAGTTTCTTAAGTGTGCAGTGTCATTCTAAGACCACATTTTATTTAATTAATTACTTTAAAGATTTTACTTTTAAGTAATCTCTACATGCAATGTGGGGCTGGAACCCACAACCTTCAGATCAAGAGTTGCTTGCTACCCCAACTGAGCCTACCAGGTGTCCCACTAAGCCCACATTTTATTTTCCTATTTCTTTTTTTTTTTTTTAATTTTTGTAATGTTTATTTTTAAGAGACAGAAAGAGACAGAACATGAGCGGGGGAGGGGCAGAGAGAGAGGGAGGCATAGAATCCGAAACAGTCTCCAGGCTCCGAGCTGTCAGCACAGAACCCGACGTGGGGCTCGAACTCGGGAACGGCGAGATCATGACCTGAGCTGAAGCCCAACGCTCAACTGACTGAGCCACCCAGGTGCCCCAATTTTCCTATTTCTTTTAAAAAAAATTTTTTTATTAATTTTTTTTTAACGTTTATTTATTTTTGAGACAGAGCATGAACGGGGGAGGGGCAGAGAGAGAGGGAGACAAAGAATCGGAAACAGGCTCCAGGCTCTGAGCCATCAGCCCAGAGCCCGACGCGGGGCTCGAACTCACGGACCGCGAGATCGTGACCTGAGCTGAAGTCGGATGCTTAACCGACTGCACCACCAAGGCGCCCCCCACCCCCCAAATTTTTTTTTTTTAATTTTAGAGAGAGCGCGGGTGTGAAGAGGGGCAGAGAGAGAGAGAGAAAATCTTAAGTAGACTCCACACTCAGCACAGAGCCCAATGCAGTTTGCTCCCACAACTCTGGAATCATGATCCTAGCAGAAATCAAGAGTTGGACGCTCAACCGACTAAGCTACCCTATAATAAATTATATTAAATATATTTAAAAATTAAATATAAAACCCCTAAGCCCACATTAAAAGAAAAATCTTTAATGAGAATGAAAGAACAAAATTTTAAGCCTGTCTAAATCTAATTTCCAATTGTATTTACATGTATGTGTGTATATATATATATATATATATATACATATACATGTATGTGTGTGTGTATATATATATATATATAGATCCCTGAACCTCCCCTTTATGTTGTTGTGAATCTGTATATTCTAAGCCTTATTTGATGTTGATAGTAACAGTGACAACTTTACGAAGAGTTCCGTGTTCATTATCTCATTTAATTTGATTACTCTTCGACAGATGGCTTCTGGGCAGGCCCACGTAAGTCCTTGCCGGAAGAGAAGCTGACAGCAGCCTTCCCTGATACTGAGTACATGTCTTCTCTACAGGGCTCTTGTCCTGCAGTCACCAACCAGCTGCCACCAAGCCAAGGGTCTGTCCACATCTGCTCTCACAGGCAAAGGCTTGCACCCCAGATTTATCCTGGCTGGAAGGGTAAGTTTCCTCTTCCTGTCTGCACTGGGACAACCATCTTCTCCTGTCCTCAGACATCGGTGCTCCTGGTTCTCAGGCCTTTGGGTTTGGAGTAGAACTTCACCGCCACTGCCATGGGTCTCCAGCTTGCAGATGGCAGGTCGTGAGACTTCTCAGCCTCCATAACAACATGAGCCTTGTCCTCATAGTGTATCTCTTTCTGTATTTATACGCTGTTGGTTCTGTTTCTCTGGAGAACTGTAACTAATGCAGGAACCAAGTATTTCAGAATCCGCCAGATTTAGGGGTGCCTTCCCACACAAAGCCAGACTTTATTTTTTTTCAGTTATAATTAGATAGAAATTAAGGGACACAAAAAGGCAGATACCAGCCAAAGGTTTCAGTTTTCCTTTACTTCTTGAAATAAGAGCACTAAGAACCCTGGGTATTACCTGCTCTTCTCCTGCTCTCTGCCTGCAATGGTCCAAGTGGCCCAGCGTTCGGACCTGGCTACACTCACATAGTCTTTGGGGGCAGAGGAGAGAGGAGCTGTCTTCCATCTGCCTCTGAGCCACTGTATGCACATACGGGTGATCCCTCAAAAGAAGGCATAATATTCTTTGTGGGAAGGGACTGGGAGATTTTCTGGCCTCTTTTTTTGCTTTCTTCAGAGGAGACTGTGGGCTAAATAGTGACATCTATCACGATTCCCTGATCTTACAGGAACTGCTGAGGGGAGGGGTTATTTCCCCCCATTCTTTTTTTTTTTTTTATGTTTATTTATTTATTTTGAGAGAGAGAGAAGAGGGAAGGCTG
Source organism: Felis catus (assembly GCF_018350175.1). Classification (NCBI taxonomy): domain Eukaryota; kingdom Metazoa; phylum Chordata; class Mammalia; order Carnivora; family Felidae; genus Felis; species Felis catus. The sequence continues at coordinate 89,240,690 of NC_058374.1, forward strand.
CTGGCAGCTTCTCTTCCCGCAAGGACTTGCATGGGTCTGCCCAAAAGTCATCTGAATGGGGGAGGAGCAGAGAGAAAGAGGGAGAGAGAATGAGCACTGGGTGTTGTATGGAAACCAATTTGACAATAAATTATATTTAATATAAAAAAAAAAGAAAAGAAAGAGGGAGAGAGAGAATCCCAAGCAGGCTCAGCACTGTCAGTGAAGAGCCCGAGGCCAGGCTCCATCTCACAGACCGTGAGATCATGACTTGAGCTGAGAGCACGAGTCAGGTGCTTGAGTGACTGAGCCACCCAGGCACGGCTTCCCCCTATTCTATAACAGTAACATTAAAAAAGTAAGTAAGCACAATTTCTTAAAGTAAAAAACAATTTGTTAATAGGGAAGTGGAAAACTATTGCATATTCTGTTCCATTGCCACAAATATATAGTCAACAGCAGAGTGGTTACCTATTAGACTCTCGAGCTGGACTGCCCTGCTTCTGATTCCAGCTTTGCTACTTAATAGCTATACATGCTTGGGAAAGAATTGTCACCCTCTAGATCTTGATACTCTCACTATAAAATGGGAATGACAGTGATAGTGCCAAACTCACAGGGTTGTGATGAGGATTAAATAAGATATTTCAGTAAAGTGCTTGGAACTGCACCCGTGCACCTCTGAAGCAGTGTTCCCTGTTATTATTATCATTATTTAAAGATTTTATTTTTAAGTAGTCTCTACACCCAACATGGGGTTCGGACCCACACCCCGAGATCAAGACTGGCATGTTCTACCGACTGAACCAGCCAGGTGCCCATTATTATTATCGCTGTTGTGGTTCTGGGGAAAAAAACCACAGGAGCCTCAGTTAAGAATAACATACAGGGGCTCCTGAGTGGCTCAGTCGGTTGAGCGTCCGACTTCGGCTCAGGTCATGATCTCGCGGTCCGTGAGTTTGAGCCTCGCGTCGGGCTCTGTGTGGACAGCTCAGAGCCTGGAGCCTGTTTCGGATTCTGTGTCTCCCTCTCTCTCTGACCCTCCCCCACTCATGCTCTGTCTCTCTCCATCTCAAAAATAAATAAACGTTAAAAAATATATATATCATTAAAAAGAATAACATGCAGGGGCACCTGGGTGGTTCAGTGGGTTAAGCGTTCGACTTTGGCCCACGTCATGATCCCGAGCTTCATGGGTTCCAGCCCTGAGTCAGGCTCTGTGCTGACAGCATGGAGCTCAGAGCCTGGAGCCTGCTTCGGATTCTTTGTCTCCCGCTCTTTCCGCCCCTTCCCTGCTTGCACTCTGTCTCCCAAAAATAAATAAATATTTAAAAAAATTTTTTTAAAGAATAACATACAGGGGTCCCTGGGTGGCTCAGTTGGTTAAGCATCTGACTCTTGATCTTGGCTCATGTCATGATCTCATGTTTAGTGGGATTGAGCCCCAGGTTAGATTCTGCGCTGACAGCGTGGAGCCTGCCTGGGATTCTCTCTCTCTCCCTCTCTCTCTCTGCCCCTCCCCTGCTTATGCTCTCTCTCTCAAAATAAACATTTTTTTAAAAAAAGAATAACAGACAGACCTTGTCACAGTTTTATTCCCAACTGGATTCCAGGTCCCATCAAAAAGATTGACTAATGCAGGAATCCCAAGCACTGAGGAAAGAAAGGCCAGTAAGGGACCCTTTTTGGCCAAAAATGCTTCTCAGGGGCCCTTCAGTCCCACCACTTGGGCGGCGACTTGCTCTGCCTCCCTGTACCCCACTGTGATCTCTGGCACTCATCCACAGCTATGGCAGCGCCTAGAGTGGGGAAACAGATGGATCTGGAAACCCTAGTGCCTCCTAGATAGGCTGCCCTGGGTTTATGCAACAGGACTGGAACTTTCAGGAAACCAGCAATTCCAGTTTGCATTTGGTGAGTGCACACCCAGCGTGGGTGGCTGAAGGGTCTGCTGCCTCATCATATACCCTCACAGGAGATGCCCTACTGCCTGGACAGCCTGGAGCCTCTGTCGCTGACTCAGTCCGGTCCTTCCAGGCTGTCTTTCCTGATCACACTTTGTATACAGCTCTGAACCTCATGACGCCATTTCAAATGCATTATCTCTCTCTCTCTCCAGCTATGAAATCTCATATTCTTCCCCCCCCCCCTTTCCTAGCCAAGAAAACAATGGTCATAAAGTGACAGAGACGGAACCCAAGCCCAGGTTTCTGCCTCTAAACCCAGGACTCCTTCAAATACACATCAGCTGCCTCAAACCTAACAGCTCTTACACTCAGAGACCTCAGCTAAGGCGGCTCAGCAAAAAGGTAATCTTCCTCTCTTCTGAGTGTCTAGAGCTCTTTGTCTCTTACTTTCACTGGTCATGCATCATTTTAACAATTTCACCTCATCAAAAATAATTAAGCGAGATTCCTAAATACAAGGAATTCCCTCTGAAAGCAAAACAATTTCCAAATTACGCAATTTGTCAAAGGATGTCATGTGTTTCAACAGACATTTATTGAGCATCTAGTTTATGTCAGGAACAGTATTAATGCAAGCATAGTCCATCAACTCACAGATAAGTGATCCCACAGGTGGGATCTGACAGATACATGAGAAAGTAGCGTAGCAAGTGCTCTGGCCAAAGGAAGCACACGATGTTAGGGTTCCATGAGAAGGGGGGTAGAGAGGCAGAATTTGTCATCCCCAAATATGTCTCTTTGGCTGACGGATTATTTTAGATTGGTTATTTTTTTTTTTTTAATTTTTTTTTCAACGTTTTATTTTATTTTTGAGACAGAGAGAGACCGAGCATGAACGGGGGAGGGGCAGAGAGAGAGAGGGAGACGCAGAATCGGAAACAGGCTCCAGGCTCCGAGCCATCAGCCCAGAGCCCGATGCGGGGCTCGAACTCCCGGACCGTGAGATTGTGACCTGGCTGAAGTCGGATGCTTAACCGACTGCGCCACCCAGGCGCCCCTAGATTGGTTATTTTTAAGAAACAGAAGGTTCCGGAAAAACCTTTGTTCTTCCCCCTAACTATCCCAAAAGGAATTTAGATAGAGGACCTGCTCCAGGACAGGAGTTATCCCCATAGATAACTACAGTATAATGTGAACTGGGTGGGGTAGACATGGAGGAATTTAGCTAAACCTGTTAAAATACCTCTCTCTTATTGTTTGTGTATGGCCCAGCAAATATTTGTTTGCCAGGCATTTACTCTTTTTATCTTCCTGTGAATTGTCCTTTTTCCCCTTTGAGGTCCCAGACCCTAGCTTCTCAGCTCTAGACGCATATAACCCTCAATTGCCTATCTGTGGACTTCCTGTTCCCAGATGGTAATCCTTTTTCAAAAATCATCTTTGTTTTTACAAAAGACTATGTACCTTGAGACCCTTTTAAAGGTGAGTGTCTCCATTATATTTAAATAGGATTCTGTTCACCAGCCTTTGGCTTCTCTGGTACCCTCCTGAGAAGCATATATATAGACTTGTTTCTCTGTAAAAGAGGTGATGAAATTAGGCAGCCTTAAAAGTCTGCTGCTAAAGTATAATGGGAAGAAGGGGAGGGGTCTGTTATTCATTTCCTAAAATACAAGCATTAGAGATACATGTATTTCTTGGTATAACAAATCTTTTTGTTAGGGTTTGCTCTACGTACGAATCCATCTCTGATTCTGATAACTGAATTGCAGCTGCCATTTCTTGTCTAACTTTGGCTATTTTCCTCTGAGTAATAATACCATTTTTTTTTTTGTATAAATGATGGGATTTAATACTTTCATCAGGGTGGGCTCATTGAATATTCATATTCCGCTTACACTGTGCGGCAGCCACATGGGAAGTTGTAGTAGAATTTCAATGCAGAAAATAGTAACTCTGATGAGAAGACTGTTATGTGTGGGTGTTTGGAAGTTATGAAGATGAGATTAAACAAAGCAAATTCTATTTTAATAACGATTTGTGCAAGATGGGAACAGGTGATTTTGAGCAGATAGTTAATATTTTTCTAAGGCAATTTTATTCAAAGAAGATTGAAGGTATTTAAAAACCCTCATGTATTTTAGCCGTAACGAGTTTTCTTGAAAATCAGAGAGGAGTGTTTTGGGTGGAGAAGAGTTAAATTACACAACTGAACATTTTAGAAGCTTCATTCATTTTTGTTGTTCTCTTTTGCTTTTTCTCTCCCTGTGACCTTCAGTTTCTTTCTCTTTCTCTTCTATCCTTTCTCTCCTGCTGTCTCTTTTTAGGATCTCTCGCACTGACCCTTCCAGGGCCTCATCTAAACTCACCTTTATTGGGGCGCCTGGGTGGCGCAGTCAGTTAAGCGTCTGACTTCAGCCAGGTCACGATCTCGCGGTCTGTGAGTTCGAGCCCCTCGTCGGGCTCTGGGCTGACGGCTCGGAGCCTGGAGCCTGTTTCCGATTCTGTGTCTCCCTCTCTCTCTGCCCCTCCCCCGTTCATGCTCTGTCTCTCTCTGTCCCAAAAATAAATAAACGTTGAAAAAAAAAATTTAAACTCACCTTTATTGTTGCATTCTACCCTCTTCTCTACCCGGGAAGTGCATCAGAATGAAATTGGCAAGATCTTCTGACAGCTTGTCTTTACTACTGTGTTGCCAGGGAAGGGAAAAATGGCTATTTATACAGTCCATTTCCACAAGCTGCTGCTAAATTATGGGCCAAGTTTCCTTTAAAACAATGATTAATACTTCTTGATTGAATACCCGGCAAACTCTACTGGACTCCTCCAACTTGCGAATGAGTGAGATTTCCCTAGACGTGGGTAGGGTTCAACTGAGCCTTCACTTGGATATTGGGAAGTGGGTTTTTGTTGTTGAATTTAATTTATGCCAGTTGCAGATTGTGGGGCTCATAGTCATACATGGAATCATATAACATTGCCATCTTTTATGTCAAAAATTGTCAAATATCGGCAATGTCATATGGTTCAACTTAATAGATACTCAATAAATATTTGTTGGTTAGAATTGAAGACACTGTAGAGACCATTCTATAAAAGATTTGAGGTAGTGTATAGGAAATGCAGACACACAGTAAACTAATAAATTACAAAACAATCCCATTAAAACCCAAAAAATTCTCAACATAGGAGATTTAAACAAAGAGGTAAATAGACACACATAAACACACCAAAAGATCCTCCATAACTGCAGTGTTTTTGCTGTAAACTTGGAAGTCAGCTTTTGGTACCAAAATAATAATAAGGATGATGACGTTTATTTATCACTTATGTGCCCAGCTTGGTGCTAAGTGCTTTATACACACTTTGCATTCATTCCCTACCACAAACCTATTAAGGTAATAATCAGCCCCATTTTACGGATGAAAAAGTTAAGACAAAATTTTTATTATATTGGAGGAGAAAAGAGTCTAGTTTCTTAATTTTTTTTAACCTTTTTTATTTTTGAGAGACAGAACATGAGTGGGGGAGGGGCAGAGAGAGAAAGGGAGAAACACACAATCCAAAGCAGGCTCCAGGCTCCAAGCTGTCAGCAGAGAGCCCTTTGTGGGGCTTGAATCCAAGAACTGTGAGATCATGACCTGAGCCACCCAGGTGCCCCCAAAACAGTAGTTTCTTAGAGATACATTCAATTGAAAAAAACAAAACAAAACCTTGACCATGTTATCAACATTCCTTGAGTAAATGTAGCTAGTGTTTTGTAGGGATATTCTTTTAATGTCCCTTGACCTTGGGCAAAGATTTTCATGCATATGAATTACCAGGGGACTTCCTCCTCACCCAAAACTCGGACCCTATGAGACTTTGCTCTTCAAAGTGTGTCCTTTATGACAGCATTATTGGCATGACTTAGGAGCTTATTAGAAATGGAGGATCTCAAGCCTCACTCCAGAAAGTATTAGGACCTTATTTTCACAAGATTCTCAGGTGATTTGTACGCATATTGAAGTTGAGAAATATGTCTTTAAGTGCAGAATATTTGAATTCTAAATAGACTCCTAAGGTGATTCTGATGAAGATGATCAATGGTAAGATCATACTTTATAAAACACTGCCCCGGGCATGATACCAACATGTGATTCACTGAAAACACTACTGCAAGCAGTTTGAGAAGCCAAGGGGTCCCAGAGTTGAGACAACATGAGACGTGCATGTCCAACAGTTGTTGTTCTGATGCTCTGGCTGGATCCAAGCCTAAAACCTAGGATGTTGGCATGGCTTCACCCACTTTTCCATCTCGGCAGGCAGAGGAGAAGCTATCCTTTCCATGAAGGGGAACGGCAGGATGGCCTACTTCAGACATGAAATTCTTAGACACTGAAACTATAGCTAAAAGAATTGCGTGAATTTGGCATTAACTCCTTAATGCATTTGTATTGAACTTTTAAAAATGATTTAAGTTATTTGGGATTGGGCCAAAGTGGTACTGTAGCAAGGTGCATGGTTTATTTTGTGGCTGCACGGACCCTGTGGCTACTCCCAGGATATATGCTCAGATGGTCCATTAACTAGCACTTCAGGATATCTGGAGTGGTTCCGAAAGGCAAATACTAGATGACAGGGCGGATTAATATGTAGCAGGGATCCTACTATCAGGCACTCTACATTTCTCCTCACGTGCCCCTACAGAGGAGTGTGGCAGGAGAGGAGTGAGCTTTGGGGCCATCGCTGTTGTGTAGCTAAGAAAACAGCTACCGCAAGGTGGAGCAAAGTCACAGAATTAGAATCACAGTTGCTGGTCTCCAAGCCTGGCTCACCCCGGCTTTCTGGATTTTCAGTCCCAGGCAGTCTCCATATCCAGCTTTGTGAACTAAGTGGGCTCTTGAGTATGGGAAAGATAAGGAGAACCTGAAAAAAGAAAACTATGAAAAGAACATTTGACTTGTCAATCACGCTGCATGGCGGGATCAGAAGACATTCACAGAGGGCAAACCGTGAATTAGTCACACGCATTTCACTGTACGTGAACCTGCTTCATAAGTTTAAAGAACCGTCAGTTCACAGGAAGCAGAGTAAACAATTGGGAAAACCCACTTTGGAGGCAAGCTGATACGGGCTGGAATTCTGGCCCAGCCAGGCCTTCACTGGGCTTTCTAATTTCTCATCTGTAAAATGAGGACAATGGTATCTACCTTATAGGGTTCTTTTAAGAATGTATGCAAAATGCTTTGTTTAGTGGATGGGATCCAATTTCCAACAACAGTAAGACGGTGATTTACTAATATTAGGGCATTAACACTCAAAACCATTTATTGATGGTTTATTGGACATGATGAAGTCAAAGATATTTAAGAGACTATCTCTGATTTTATTTTTTTAATCTTTTTTTTTTAAGTTGTATTTATTTAAATAATCTCTACACCCAAAATAGGGCTTGAGCTCACCACCCAGGAATCAAGAGTCACACACTCTTCTGACCTAGCCAGCCAGGTGCCCTGCCCCCTCTGTCTCTGAGTTTTAAATACCTTTCTTTCAAAGAAGATTAAAACTGAGATAATAATCACCAAGATAACTAACATTCACTGGGTCTGTACAATGGTCTGATGTTGCTATAAGCACTTTAAAGGATGATCTCAGTAAGTCCTTATCAAATCTCCGGGAGCTAGGTATTAACCCATTGTACAGACAGGAAAGTGAGGCCTGGAGAGGTGCAGTAATTTTTATCAGCTCACTCAGGAAAACTGCAGAGCTAGGATTCATCTCTGAGCACTCAGTCTTTGGGGCGTGTGCCTACCACAGTGGTTCAGGTCTACCTCCAGCTAATAATTCATTTCTAGGGGCTGCATTTTGTATTGCCAAGTTGTACTTCCCAAGTGCAAATATAAGATAAATCCAATAGCACCATGGATGGATGATATGAATCACATTTATATTTGCCTGCAATAATCACCAAAGTAAGCTGCTTATCTCTGGTCTCTCTCTTCCTCTGCCCAATCCATCCTTCCACACTGCCAACAGTTATCTTTATAGAACACCTATGTGACCACGACACTACTCTACTTAAAAGGTTCACTGTTGTCTGCAGAACTGTGTCTAAAAGCTCAGTATAGGAGGCCTCTCCCAGTTCACCTTGACCTTCCTTCCCAGCCTCTCTGCTTTAGATATTCTGGCTTTTCACCCAACTCTTACATAAGACAGTTAGTTCCACATGAAATTAGGACAGTCAGGGGTTCTGCAGTTAACCTCTTGTTTTGGCACTGCGGAAAAAAACTTACATTTTTTTAAAGATTTTAATTTTTAAGTAATTTCTGCACCCAACTTAGGGCTTGAACCTACAACCCTGAGATCAAGAGTTGCACGCTCCACTGACTGAACCAGCTAGGTGCCTTTTAAAAATTTTCTGAAAAAATAAAAACAATTTATTCCTGTATTCTGTTGTTATAATGTAAAAAGATGTTTAAAAATTAAATTTTAAAAGCTGCACAATTAAAAACAACGTGCACAGACTATCAGTTGGAATATATAAAAATTTTCAAAATGTTTTTCACCTATCAGAGATCTGGTATTTTAGTGGAGGATATCTTGTAACTGTATTTCCAATTGCCCCAAAGTATGATGTTCCTTTTTCTCCGTGGAACGCAACCCCTTCCCTCTCTGAGGCGGCAAACTGCTTACTATTTACCCTTCAAATCCAGTGTAAATATCACTTTTTGCCAAACCTCTTGCAGCCCATTTTTCCTTTTCAGGACTCCCAAAGCTAGGAGTGTTTCTCTTACAGTATTATTATGCATACATACATACATACATACATACAATATACTTTGAGATCCTTTAGAGCAGGGACCTGACCTCGGAGTCCCTAGCTCTTAGCTTGATATTTGGCCCACAGTAAGAACGTGAAAGTTTATCACGGGATACATGAATGAATGATCAAAGTCTAAAAAAATCCCTACTCTGTTTAGATCTTGCAGGGAAAACATTTGTATACTGGACACGCCTCTGAACACATCGCTTTGATAAACCAGACCCTCACTATGTACGAGGTGATTGGAAAGGAGAAAGGGAAGGTCCCAAGTGGTAAATGTGTCCGTGAGAAAGCTGGACCACGCCTTTTCCACCACCCTAGCTCCTAGAGCTACTCCCAGGATGGGGAGAATATTGTGTTCCAGATGAGTATTTTTCTCCATCTCCACTGAAAAGCTTCGCCCTCTTTTGATTTTCAGCAGCCAAGTCATTCACAATTCAGTGAGCCTCCAGTTTTCCTACTGGGGTGCAACGTCTTGGAGTCACATCCCCTCCCGTCGTGGAGAGCTCCAACTCTGGATTTCTCCGAGGGATTCTGGAAAAAGCCCTCCATAACCCCCTGCCTCGACCCCAGGCGGCCCCGGGTGGGGAAGGGGCTTTCCAGCTGCTGAGGCTGCAGTCTGCCCCGCGCGCGAAGAGCCGAGCCCCAGCCCGGCGAGGCGTGGGGGGCGTCGCCTACGGCCGCCAGGGCTCGGCGCGCGGGGCGGGGCCGCGGGGGGCCGAGAGAGGCATCCATCTTCCCGGACGAGCCTGCGCTTCCTTACCGAGCGGGGCGAGGGCGAAGGGCACGGGCCACGGCGCCGCCCCTCCCGCGAGCCCTGCCCCTCTTCGCCAGGCCCCGCGGGACCCGTCCGGCCGCCGCCGCCGCCGCCGCCGCCGCCCGCAGCTCGCTCTCTGGGCGCGGGGAGCCGCGGGCCGTGTGCGCGCCGGCAACTTTGCGGCCGCCGGGGGCGCGGCTCCTCCCGGTGCGCGTGCGAGTGTGCAAGGCAGCGGCGGCCTCCTGGGGGCAGCAGCGGAGAGCGGGACGGGGAGAAAGAGGTAGCGTCGGCGCCCCGCGGCCAAGGAGGCAGAGGCCCCTCGCGGCGCCGGCTGTCGAGATCTAAACTCCGCCGGTGCTGCGCCCAGGACGCGTTCAGACCGCGCAGCGGCCGCCCTCCGGCCCGGCAGCAGGGACTCGCTCTAGGATTACGTTTCCTCTCGTCCGCCCGGGCGCTAGCGGCAGCCTTTGCCGACGGGGGAGCAGCGTCCGCGGCGGCAGCATCCCGGCCCGGGCGGGACCCTCGAGCGCCGGAGCCGGCGGCTGGAGCAGGAAGGGAGGGTCGCGGCGTCCGCCCTCCAGAGCCGGCCCTGCCCCCGAGCGCCCGGTGCGGGTTTGTAACAATGGTGCGGAGCGCCGGCGCGAACCCCGCGTCCGCCCAGCGGCCGTAGAGGAAGTGGCCGGCTCCGGGTGGGGTGGGCAGGGAGACGCCCCCCGCCGCTGGCTCGCGGGAGTTTGCCTGCGCGCCGGGCCTCTCCGGCCCCGAGGCCCCCCTCCCCCCTCCCGGATCACCGACGGCAGCTCGAAGCGGAGAGTATGGTGCCGGCGCCCGGGTTAATCTAGTCCTCGGCTCGCTAGCTCCTCTTTTCCGCCTCCTCGTCTTCCTCCTCCTTTACCTCCTGTGGGTGCTGCCTCCGGGTTCCCCGTGTGTGGGAGTACAACTCTCTGCCTCTCCAAGGAGACTGGTTTGTGACGACCGAACAGAACTTGCCCATTGAAAGCGGACCCAGAACAGCTGGATAATGTCCACTCCGAGCAGATTCAAGAAGGACAAAGAGATCATAGCCGAGTATGAAAGTCAAGTCAAAGGTAAGGATGGGAGCGGCTGCCTTGCTCCTTTTGTGTGCCTTCTTGTCATTGTGCTCGAGGAGTTGCATTTCTAACTTGGTGTCTGCGTTGGAGGAAGGCGGTGAGGGACAGCCAGAGCTTCTGGTTGAGCCACCCTGGGCTTCGTGCAAGCCCATCCCCGTCCCAGTCCCGTCAAGCCCACGGGGAGCTGGAAACCGGGTGGCTTTCTCCGACTCCTAGAGCGCACCTCCAGGAGAGAGAGAACTGGCTGTAACTTAACCACCACCTTCAGCCGGGCAACTTAACACGGGAGGCAGGCGGCAGCCGTGGTTCCTGGCCAGTTACCCTCTTCCTCCTCCTCGTTACTCTTTTTAACTGGTATCTTTGTCACGTTATTTTTAAGGAATCATTTTCCTGAAGTCTGGACATCAAGTGGTCCGGAGCTTCATTGAGTGCAGACGGTTTTAGACCTTTACGCTGTTCGCTATTAATTTATTAGGGCGAGTCCGCCTTTTAGAAAACAGCTCCCTGAAAGCCTGGCTGTTAAACCAAGCGGGGACTAGTGGAATCTGACTCCTCCTTTATAATGGGCCAGAATTCAGTGCCATCTTCCACACTCACCCGGGAGTATTGCTTTATCATTTGCTGGAAGCTACTTGCATGTAAAATGAAGGTTTGGATATTTAAGTGGTAGTTTCAGTCCATTTACATTGTCAACTAATGAAGGAACCTAATTAAGGTTGATTAAGCATTTTTACTTAATGTGCCTTGGGTTTTTAAAAAATGGATTTTCTCTCTGGTACAAGTATTTTGTGTTGCTGTTGAAGTGTTTAATGAACATCTATCTCTGCTGTGTTTGTTTTTTTTTGTCTTTTTTTTTGTTTTTTTCATCTTCTGTGGTCTCTCCTGGGTGGGTTTTCCCTATTGAGACAATGGATGGAGTGTTGAGGTTGATGCTGTGCTTTGGAATATTCACTGCAAAGTTCATAACAATTGCTATGCAGACACCTGTGTTTATTCTGATATAGTCTTCTAAAAGGGCTGCTGAGAGAGGTACTCCTTACTTGCCTTGGGAAAGGCAGGAGCAGCCTGGGTGTTCTTTTGTGTGGTCCAGTTGTGGAAATGCCCAGAGTCCTATGCGAGGACCTGGTGGACCCTCCATGCCCTGAGGGCGGATTTGGACCCACTCATCTAGGCCACCAACAAAGGCCGTGTGGAAGCCCAGGGACTCATGCTTTCCTTTAGGCTAACCCCTATAAAGGATGTAAGCTAAACACTGTTTAGGGAACCGATTTTTAACTGCTTGTAATTAAGATAATTTCTACTTACAGCAACTGGTTACATTGACATGGAAGTTAGGATAGCAGAGGAGTAATTATTTCCTTAGTGACAGGTAAACTTTTTCATAAGCAGAACCTCTCTTAATGTTACTCCAGCACGGCCTGAACAACCTTTCATTTTAAGGTGGAACTCTTGCTCCTCATCACCATTCCTTGTGCAAGGTTTTGCACATGGCTCTTTGTGGTAGATCATGGAGGGATGGTAGGCTGGCTTTCTTGCTGCCTGGAGCACCGGCTGGCAGAATGCACTTTCAAGTATTGGCTTAGTTATTTCTGTTCTAAGCTCATTTGTCCATGATCAAGTCCTTATATGAAAAATAGTTTCATGGTTAATTTCTTTCAGAGTGTGAATTCTATTGTTACATGATTACTAATGTGCTTGAGATACAGGCCCTCTACACTGATTAAAAATCAATAAAATGGGATGTATTGCAATGTTTACAATGCGTCTGTCAAATCCAATGCAAGGAAAAATTATGAACACGGTGAAGATTATTCTTGGAACAAATTCAGCCCCATAGAAAGTGATCCCTAGTCCTTTCAACCTTCCTCATTTACACAGACCTACAGCCTGGAAGAGGCTGCTGTATGACTCTTTCTGACACCTGACCTGCCCTTCTCATCAGGACCTGCGCCCAGACTATCTGCTTTCACACATCCTATGTCTAACCCACATCATCCTACCCGTATGCAGTTATGAGAATGGGGTAATACAGTGGAGTTGGATCACGTACACCTTTAAGGGCACCAGTACACCTGCACTTCTAGGCAAAATCAAGATCAAGTGGGACAAAAATGACCGTGAAATAGTGCATGAGGCCAAGCTGTCCCATGCGGTGACAGTAGGTTCCTTACTAGGGATGTGAAATGCAGGACTCTGATTTTCTGTCGTATTTCCTGAGTCCCTCTTTAAGGGTGAACGTCTTACCCTGGCAGAGTGCTAGTGTGCTGTTTAAAGATACGTGGTTTTGGAACAACTACCTCTTTTAATTCCAGCCAACTATTTCATCTGATGATAAACAAAAGAAATGTGGCCTGTTTGATTGCTAACAGAAAACCAGCTGTGCTGGACCCAGAAGACATAGGTCTGTTCCCTGTGAATAAAGTCATATATATTGGACTCTCTGGGTGACTCTCTGGGTAAGGGTGATTTCAAGAGTCATTTTTTATTATGTGTGATTTTTTTTTTTAACCTTCTGACTTAAAACTTAATACTCTGGAGTATTGTTCTTTCTTTCTCTCTCCCGTTTCCCTGATGCCAGTTGCACGTATCTCAGAATTTCTGAGATAATGATTTGATCTCAAGGAGTGACTCCAGATGTGGGATTTTGCCAGTGTGGCTGCCTGCACATGTTTTAGGAACAGACTTCCCGGAGCTGTTCTCAACTGTGGAAAGAACCATCATAGGTGACAGTGTGTAATTTTACGTATAAAACCATAAATACATCTAGTTAGATATGTCATGGTAAGTCACTTAGTTTCTGACTTTTGGTTGTCTTACCTATAAGATAAGGAGTTTGGATTCCCTCATTTCTAAGATGTCATGTCAATTCATATTAATAACTTAGAAAAATTTTCAAGCCTTGTGTGTTTCATTTACTACCTGGTTTGGCGGGGCGGGGGTGGGAATCACCTTTGCTTTCACTTTTTAAGAAAAATAATCAGTTCGCAAACACTATACATTATTTGAGTTCTCAGAAAATTAAAATGTAATGCAATAGGGAATACAGAAAAATAATAAAACCGTGTTCAGAAAAGCATAGCACACAATTGTAAGAGGGGGTAGAATTGTGAATTATACACATTATCAAAGAATAGATTGGTTTAAATCAGGGACAGAAGGCGCCCCCCCCCCCTTAAATTTAAAAGGAGTGTGTTAGCTAGGAGAAGAAAGACTATTTCATGCATGTTAGTCAACTTCTCAAAGATTTAACATTTATTTATTTTTGGGACAGCATGAACGGGGGAGGGGCAGAGAGAGAGGGAGACACAGAATCGGAAGCAGGCTCCAGGCCTTGGGCCATCAGCCCAGAGCCTGACGCGGGGCTGGAACTCACAGACCGCAAGATCGTGACCTGAGCTGAAGTCGGACGCTCAACCGACTGAGCCACCCAGGCGCCCCAACTTCTCAAAGATTTAGAATCCAGAGAAGTTAATCTCTTGTTTGTGGGGGCTCTTAAAAAGCTACTTGTCTGGAGAAGTGTATGAAACTCCTATCAGTTGACTGTTACTTGTTAGCATCTCTGGCAAAAAGCTTAGCAGTAGAAAAGATCATAGCAACTGGCTAACAGAAGGTTTGGAGATTATCTGGATTTTAGTATTCTATACAATTTTTGAATTCTGCAGCAAAAGTATTGTGGCTCACATAAAAAAACTACTAGCTCCCATATGGGAGCCAAAAGAATCAAAAGACACATTTTGTGAGGTGGAACTCATGAACGAGAGGTTGTGTTTGTTTTTAATAATGCATGTTGTTAGTTGCTAAGAATTGACAGCTATTATTTGCAGTATTTTCTCAGGGATAATCTCCTACTCATCTACATGCCATATGTGCAGGAAGTGCCAAGAAAATCTGTTCTTCTTCGACCACTCTGCTGCCTGAACTACAAATAGTACATTTTGGTAGCAGATGGAACACGAGGAAATGCCAATTCAATTTGATATGACCCCATGTCACGCAGTGGGTTTCAACAGGAAAAAGTGCTGCTGTCACTAATATGGAACCTGTGTCTGCATCTGATGTCGTTTCACGTAACCTGTAATAGAAAACAGCAACAACTTAAATTATGAATTAAAACTTTATAGCTGGGAGGGTCATGAAACATTTCCTGTCCAACCCATTCATTTATACGATGCAAGGAAGCATAATGATAGAGTTACACAATTAACATACCTGGGGCTAAAAACCCAGGTCGTTTGTTTTCAGGAACAAAGATTTGCTTTTAGATTCCTCACAAAGTACAGCAGGAGATAGAACACTTCACTATTTAGACTTTACATTCATTGAAGGAATCCTAGTTGGACCTGGAAGAGAACAGCAACGCCTCTGGTCTGTTAACAGGAGGAGTTAATTAAATTGATTAGCCGTAACTAAGTTGTTTTTCACCAAGATCATTTCAAGAAACCACAATGTGCGGGCAGCGGCTTCACATGCTTGCCTTAAGATCAGGGGAAAAAATACGGTGAATATGTACAATTGTAACTTGCTTGAAATTTTGGTCGAACTAATGCCAGCTAGTTGTAGTAAGCCCTGTTACGTTGCCCGGAAACCCTGATTAGTTTCATGAACTTCAGAATCTATTAAGGAATAGTTTGGGAGAAATTTTTGAGCAAAACACGTCCTTCTGAAATACAGATGCAAGTTGGCATGTGCTACAGCATGATAAATCTCAGTTCTAGCAATCGAGATTGGTTTGCTTACTCTTGTGAAGTGTTGACCAATATAGGGGGCACACGTTTTCAACTCTGGTGCTGGTTTGCGAGTCTGCTTTGTAGCTTCACCAGACCCTTTTCTGATTTCATTCATGCTACCCATTTCACTTCGGTTCAGACAATTAAAAATTAAGGTAAAGAGAGTAAACTGTGTATCTCCTTACTCTATTTTTGTTTTCAGTTTTTGAGGTAAAAGGTGGGATCAGGGATCGTTATTTGAGAACACTTTTAATCATTTGAAAGTATTTGTTTGTTGGTCTGGAGTTACTTTCTACTTTGTTGACAACATATAGATGCACTCCTGTTGATATTTCAGGATGGGAGGAAAGAGAACATCATGTTTAAGAGCACAGATTTTGGTGTTAGTCATCCAGCCCTGCCACTGATCACACGCGTGGTCTCTGAGAGTCCATTTCTTCATCTGTAAAATGGGGCTGATAATAGTACTTACCTTCCTGTTTTTCTAAGGTTTCAATGAGGTGATTTGTGGAAAGCTTTGTCACAGGCTTGCACATAATAAATAGTAAAAATTAGTCCTTGTCTGTTTAATTTTAGTTTCCTTTATATTTCAACTGCTTCTTTGTTACATTCTGACTTAAATGAGCTTTTTGAAATTCAAGTAAGTAATCACCAGCCTGCTACCGGAATAAATCCCAAAGTGGGCGAATCTTTAATCATTCTGATAAAGTCCCATGTACTTTTGGAATGGCGTATATAAAAAGGGAAATGTGGTAGGCAAACCAGAGAGATCCCCAGCAGCTTATGAGTGGATTTTTTGTTGTCATTTTTCATCCAAGTAACAGAACCTAAAAGCCTACTTCCTGAGCTGCCGTGTGTTGGCTTGCAACTTTTGTTTTAAATTTTCTTTACCTTTGTTCAGTGACATTTTATGGGAAGTGAAAACTGCGGTCCAGTCAGCAGATTTTATTTACTGGTGGTAAAAAGGATTCTTATGACATCGGATCAAGTCACTGGTTTAATATCATGGTCTTGAGAAAAATATATTTTTTAAATCAATATGGAAATGAAGAATTAATTTATAACTGTGAATTTGATTCTTCATGAGACAGTACTTTGTTCTTTTCCAGTTTTATTGAAGTATAATTGACATATAACAGAAAGTACTATGACAATAGAATTTATTATTTATGTATCTTTCATACCTTTTAGTACCGGGCTTTATTAAATATTTATTGAGTGGGTAGAGTGATATTTGGATTATCATTCCTTTACAGTATAAGTTAACATGGTGATCATTGAAAATTATGGAGGGTGTCCAATAAAGTATTACCACAGAACTAAACTGAATTCAAGTAGTGTGAAACTTCTTTAGAAAGTCATAAAGTTAAAACCAAACTAAATGTCCAACAGTGGGGAATGGTTAACTAAATTCCACTGGGGATGGTTAACTAACTCATACACATGGAATGTTATGCAGTCATTAACAGTAGTTTTTTTTTTTTTTTCAGTTTATTTATTTTGGGGGGGGGCAGAGAGAGAGAGAGGGAGAGAGAGAATACCAAG